>NC_052631.1:41418143-41722520 GCF_016161935.1 Mauremys reevesii | reverse complement strand
ATTTGCGGCCACACTAACCCTAATCCGATATGGTAATATCGATATTAGCGCTACTCCTCTCGTTGGGGAGGAGTACAGAAACCGGTTTAAAGAGCCCTTTATATTGATATAAAGGGCCTCTTAGTGTGGACGGGTGTGGCGTTAAATCGGTTTAATGCTCCTAAAACCGGTTTAAACGCGTAGTGTAGACCAGGCCTGATAAAGGGAAAAATTGTGAAATGCCTCCCAGTTAGGTATAAATACAAAAGGGGTAAGCATAGAATTTTGAGACAGTTTGAACACTGCAACTGCTGTTTTCCACAGGGGTTGGTAATATATGTACTTTTCCTTTCTGTATTAAACTCTAATAATCTAATAAATTGATTAAGCCTAGTTATTGGACATCTCATTATTAGTTTATATTGTACATATAACATGCAAGTCTCTCTCCAGTTAAAGAGATTTACTTAGTCTCCACCATAGTTGCTAATGTTTCATGTGTGCCATATATTTTTCAGATAAAGCCATAACCTCCAATCTGGGGCTTGATGCCTTATTTGGCTTCACCCCTGGAATGTGGATAATTATTCTAAGCAGATTCTACGTTCTTCAAATTTCACCAGTTCAACTTTTCATACTGCTCAAAGCAGTTTTTTCAGAACCAGACATAGCAGAAACACGACTGTAGAGATCTCAATTTAAACTGCAACAAATGCTTCAACACAGGGAAAAATCATCTGATTCCTCTGTAGTGTTTGTCTCCAAGGACTCAGTAAAACTATAGAAGAGAATGCATTGCTATCTAATTGGATAGTGCGTGTCCACTGTGTAACTATGCCAGCAGCGAATGCATGTGACATACAGCTACTTATTAACTAAATTGAGTCAAAGAATTAAAGTTAGAGAACATTTTAGTAAGTAATGTTTTATGGTTTTAAAAGCGCTCTTCTGCAGACACAATATTCGGCATCACCCCACGTCAGCATAGATTATTAGAGCAATTGATTACTAGCGGGCAGTCTATTAGCTGGCAAATATGTTTTCCATTTTCAACTGCAATAAAAATCACTTAAAGATTAGCTATTAACAAAATCCATAGTGTGAATTCACATTAAAATAGAAATCAAGTTGGTTAAAGTTTGGGGATTTTTTGTTATTATTTTTCTTGGTTAAATTCATTTAAGAACGAGAGAGACATAGAACGTGTGTGTGTGTGTATATGTCACAAAATACATACATACATAATATATTTGACAGTAATGAGAGATATCGGCTTGTTTCCTAAAATGTCTAAGTTAGTTAAGTGCTAAAACTGCTGTGTAGCTATTGGATATTTTGTGGAGGACATATAAATAAAAACTGCCCTTCCCAAAAAATAGTAGTTTCAGTTATTCACCTTTCATCTATATCCTGGAACAAACAACTTGGTGTGTGCGTAGTTGTAAAAATTCTCTTGTCAGGAGGAATTCTGGGTGCTAAATGGAGAGAGAGAGAGAGAGAGAGAGAGAAAAAAGAGAAAATAGCTTGACAGCACTTTTCATATGCATACATTGTTTTAGAGTACCTGGATCCTTCTGTCAACATGGAATAAGTTTTAACCCAACAGACAGCAGTTTTCAATGTTACTAACTTGCTCACATCCACTTGTACCCTCCTAATGACAACAGAGTGCAGTCCTGATCACCTATATATTACAGTTTATAGCAATATTTTATTTCCAAGATGAATGTATTAGATACAAAATCAAAATTGTTTTGTTTCTTGATATCTGGGGTTCACTCCTTGGGTGTGGCTGAGCTTCACCTCACAGAGGACCCAAGAGGGTAGCGAGACCAAAGATGATGTACACTGCTTTAATATGCCACGGCCTGATCCTGGGTCTGGTTTGGCTCCCAACACAAGTGAGGATAGCCTCAAAGCTAGTATTACTTTCACCCACTTGCAATCACCTGAAAGGACCACTGTGGCATCTGGGAACTGCCAGACTGCAGCTGCACTCTGGCAATGGACCTAAAAGCCTGATATACTAGGGACTACAAGAGGGAGCATAAAGCCAGATACTCTAACTTTACATCACACCCAGGGATCCTTCTACACTGGGAAATCTTCAAGTATCTGACTATACCAGCGGGTTTGTGTTGGCGTGCTGGTACAATGCAGATGCAGCAGGGACCAGGATCTGACCTTTGATGCTAGTGTGATTTGTTTCGAGCAGAATGGCTCTTACAAGCACAATCAGATTCAGAACATACCTATAGAAAACATCTACCCAAGAAGACTATTTTCATTTCAGGATGGTTTATGACTTGACTCAAGCTTAACAGTTACACATTGCAGTTCTGATGTTGCTTTTAAGACCATTGTGATTAAAATTAGAAGTATGTGACTGAAGTTATGGCAACACTATCAGGATTCATTTTGTGTTTTCCATACTAGTATTTCAGAAAAAACATCTAGGCCAGGAGCGGGCAAAGTTTTTGGACTGAGGGCCACATCGAGTTTCCAAAATTGTATGGAGGGCCGGTTAGGGGAGGCTGTGCTTCCCCAAACAGCCAAGCATGGCCCGGTCCCTGCCCCCATCCTACCCCCTCTGCTTCTCGCCCCCTGATGGCCCCCCCAGGACTCCTGCCCCATCCAACCCCTCCTGTTCTCTGTTCCCCCCCCACCCCAGGACCTCTGCCCCATCCATCCCTCCCTGTCCCCTGACGGCCCCCACTGCCCCATCCAATCCCTCCTCATTCCTGACTCCTCCCCATCCCCACCCCATCCATCCCTTCCTGTCCCAACTGCCCCCTGCTGCCCCATCCAACCCCTCCTCTCATTCCTGGCTGGCCCCCCCCGATCCCTGGCCGAACCGACCACCCCTTCTCCCTGACTGCCCCTGGAACCCCTGTCTGACAGCCCCCTGCCACTCCATTCAACCTCCCCCTCCTGTTCCTTACTGCCCCCCCAGGACCCCTACCCCCCGGGCCACGAGCTAAGGGCTGGTCAGGAGGGTCCCGCGGGCTGGATGTGACCATCAGGCCATAGTTTGCCCACCTCTGATCTAGGCCCACATTTTCAGTCAGGTGCACACCTGCCTTATGATTACACATTCCCAATGTACAAGTAAATCCTTATTTAGGCACCAGCACACTTGTGCATTTATAGACATTCCATAGCACAAAGGGTTCTATGGTCCTTCTGTAAAGAGACAAATCTCACCCCGTGTGAATAAGCATCCTCATGCAAAATGCGTGCAAAGGTGTTTCTCTTAACCATAATCAGAAAAACTGATATTTCAATTTGCAATTATTTTCTCTGCTGTTTATGTTCCTTTTCAAGAACAATGTCGATGTCATCTTCCTCTCCCAATCCCAATTCTCTGCAGGCAACTGAGGATACATATTAAGGATGAAATCCTGACACTAATGAAGTCAATGGCAAGACTCCCATTTGACTTCAGTGGGGCCATGATTCCACCCAAGGACTCCAAATGAGCTTCAGCAATTACCTCAACTGCTGCATTTATATTTTTAAAATAATCATGACTTGGCTGTGAATGTCCTATATTGCTGTTCACGAAAGGATGTGAAAAACTTTTATTTGTGGTTTGAATATCTTCTCCCCTTAAATACTCATGTTTATAACATGAGAGATGTGTGGCAACCCTGATCTAGTTAGCTCAAGACAGTTCTTACCAGACAGTCATTTTTCTTATTATATTACATGCAATTTCATAAAACAGCTGAATGTTTATTTTAATAATGCAAACCTTTTGGTTTTTAAAGCTAAAAATCACTGCATCTTAGTGTTATTACCTTCATAGCCAGAGTGCACCTTTTCTGCAAGCAACACACAGCAAAGCTGATCTTCTGCATTCTCAGTATCTTGTATTTTGATAAGGTAAGGAGTC
The DNA here is from genome assembly GCF_016161935.1 of Mauremys reevesii. NCBI lineage: Eukaryota > Metazoa > Chordata > Testudines > Geoemydidae > Mauremys > Mauremys reevesii. The sequence continues at coordinate 41,718,646 of NC_052631.1, read as the reverse complement.
ATACGAAATGGGTGGTAGAAGATATATTCATGTTCTTTTCCTGCACTAATAATGAAAAGAAAGACTAAATAATTATTTGTTTTGCACAGAATTTAGTTTACAGTGAGGTCTTCAGTGCAACAGCTCATGGACAGAATTTTCAAAAGTGCTTAAGAGAGCTGGGCATCCAACTGCTTTAAGAGCTTAGAAAAATCCCATCCCATGGTCTTCTTGGAGAGTACCCAGAGGGAGAAGTGGAGGACTGAAGACTTTCCTCAGCCATATGAGACAGAAGGAAATACAATACGATTTTCTGATGGTTTGGGTCTGGCTCTTTTCAGGTAAAACAACCAGCCTCTTGACAGCTCACATGTTCTATAATTTCTTTTATGGATGCACTGAATTCCAACATGAGTGGGAGAATCACAGATACTAAGAGGGTTTTTTTTGTTTTAAATAATAAAAAAAATTAATAATAATAAAGACATTCACTCCAAAAAAATGAATGCTAGAGACATTCCTGAGAACAATGTTGTGCTGGTTAATAAATACTACATGGTTCTTGCATGAAAATGATTTTGACCAGAAATATATTTCAATACAGGAATCAGGACTCTACAGAGAGAAATGACCTTGGAGGGTAGGGCCAGGCTGGACAGTGCCTACTGCACAAGACTTAGCTTCCACAGGAGGAACGGTGTGTTTAGTTTGTTTGGCCAGCTTGTCAATCCTTCCAGGATCTACTGACATGAGTGTCTGAGATTAGTGAAGACGACATGCTCAGCTTCAGAACCCCTCCTAAATCTGAAACTTCAATGTTTTGATAACTAGATCTTAGAATGAGAAGCCATCTTATAGAAAATGTATAATGGATTCTGAGGGTCTCATTTTATTTCCCCTGCATGAGAACTATCTTCAAGAGCTGGAATAAAATTCACAATGCTGGATTTCCTTGAGGAAAGCAAAGTCTGAAACACACAACTCTAATGTTTCAACTAAGGAGGTCGGGATCCAGAAAAGCCCTTTCCTGTTGGTCATAATCAAATTCTTTGCCCTCCAACAGCAATAGTTCTCCATTCCTTGGGAAACAAGGAGATATGAGACCTCTTAAATTTATTTTTGTGACACTTACCTGTTTAAGGTATCTTAGATTTTTGCTGGCTTCCTGGGGCTTTTACTCAGCTCCTTTTCCATTTCGGCTCATGAAAGAAACATTCACTTTGCACTCTTAAAGAGGAAGTGTGCTCTGTCCTATGTCTGGGGACCCCAATCTGAAGGAAGGAGTCTAGTCCTCTTAAAGGCCTGGGTTGAAGATTTTCAAAGGTGATTAGGGGATGTGACCACACAATTTTTCTAAGTGTCAATGGAAGTTGTGCTGCTAACACCCCAATCACCTGTGGAAATTTCAGCCCTGGACAGAGGGCTGTTTTCCCTATGGACAGGTAATGGCAGAATGCCTAATTCTTTTCCCAGGTACAAAAGGACCCATTTCACGAAATCAAATACACTACTGGAATACTGGCATCTTTAACTGGCTGCAGTCTCTTCCAAAGACGTCAAGAGTTTTGGTCTAGACTGAAAAGATCAGAGCTAGCACGAGGCTTCTGCCCTGGATGCCAGCTTTCATTTGGACAGAGACCATGCTATGTTGCATCACAAATGCTCCTTGCCCTGGCAGAACAGGGCTTCCCGTGCCAGACACACAGCTGGCACAATTCTTCTGCAACAGGCTGCAGGTATTCAGCAGAAACGAAATATGTTTGGCTTTGTGCTTCCTTGCCTGTTCTTTTTTTTGGGGGGGGGGGAAGGAGGTAGGGGGGGAAGTAAGAGAGGGGCAAGGAGGTAGGAAGCATGAAGGGAGCAGCAAAGAGAGTAGTCCCTGTGGAATAACCTGTCCTCTAAATGAGTGCCCAGAAAGTAGAAAAAATGGAAGGAGCTCACTACTTAAAAAAAACTGAGGAGAGAAGCCTGAAAAGAAATAGCAGTGTCCTGAACTGCTGTGTTTCATCTGCATGGGAATGGCAGAACTAGCAATTTGTCAAGGAGTTGGGGCTTCTAAGCTCTGTTTAGTATTGATGTCTTATCCTTTTATCCCATACCCACTTCATTTCTGTTTCATCTGCCTGTGGCCTGCTATCATCAAGACTAAACTCTCTGGTGCAGGGATGATCCTCAGGTACCATATAGACAAGTAACAATCACAATGAGGTTCTTAAGATACTAATGTAATAAATTCATTAGTGTTGAATTGCCCTTCATCATGATCAAAGGAAGGACTGAACAGAGATGGACTGAGTGGAATGTACAAGTATCCACTGAATTAAATGAAATGATGAAACCCTTCCTCCAAAGCTTAACAGGATCAGTTTTACTTGTACTTAAGTGCAAAGGTCAAATTCCAAACTGATTAATAACTAAGACATGAGGAGGGTGAGGGAATCTCTTTTATTGGACCAACTTCTGTTGGAGAGAGAGACAAAAGCTTGTCCAATAAAAGATATTCCCACAGCCCCCCTTGTCTCTAATATCCTGGGATAGACAGCTACAACTACACTGCATTAACAACTGAGATGCAGTTTCCTGAATCTGCTTTGCAGTTACTTTCTATAACAATCTCTATGGTGTATGTTAGATAACCAGAGGCCATGCATATGATTCACCTTGTTTTCATATCAGGAAAAAGGGACAGTGAATTAAGAATCCACTGAGTACTTTTTGACATGCATGGTCTCAGTGTTTAATACCTCAAGTCTAATTTTAATATTTGGTCTTACCTGATGCGACAGAAGAATGATTTCTCCTCCATACAGTCTTGTGTGGAAGACTCTAAAAATATTAAATGGATTTCATAACAAGTTGCAATAAACAGTTTCAAGTTTTGTATTCCAAAATGGTTGTTACTGAAAAACAGAGATGTATTCAATGCTGAGAGTACTTACCAACTCCATTACAAATACTCCATGATGGCAATCTGTAAGGGGTAGTAGAGCTGTAGAAAACACTGACATCCTGAGGTGCCAAGAACTCCACAAATTTGGCATTTTTAAAGAAATCCCTTTTACAGCGGAGAATAGAGGCAGCTTGATCAGAGATGTACAAGATTTTCCCAGTAATCAGGGAAACAGCTACAGCAAACATGTCCTAAGCAATAACAAAATCTCAAACATTTTAGACAAGATTAAATTTTTAATCTTCTTTGATAATACAGTGGTTTAAAAATGGTATTTGGACGTTCAAACTAATGTTAAGTATTATTCATCTCGTCTATTTTTAACTAATAAGAAATGATTAAACCAAATGTACTGTATATAAACCAAATGTACATCAAGTCTCAAGACAAATTCTTTTAACTGCCTGAAAAGTACATGTAGCTGATATAAACACTTCCTGAAGTAGGTGATGGTTTTAATACATATTTTGATGTAGTTTTAACAGTTGGTTGTAAAATCTTACTACATGGACTTGACTCTATCATAATGCAGAAGTTACTTTGGATACAAAGACAGCTGGACTTGGTCACTACAGTTTACCTCTTCATAAATGTTAATATCACAGGCATATTTTGCATTTATAAAATTAAATTATTCAAGTGCCTTAAAGATGACACAAATCAGTACATTCATCTACAGACAAAATGAACATGCCCATGCTTAGTAATTTAGTACACTAATTTATGGACAAGCAGTTAACACAAAAGTTAATAAATGGAAATCTATTAGGTGGCCTAGTGATGTCTATCTTGTTGAAATACAGAATCTATGCAGCATATGCATCAATACCTTTGTCCAGTTCTGTTTTATACAATTTGAGAAACAGAAGTTTGATCTCTGCTGTTGGAAAACTCTACAGTCTAACAGATCTCAGTGTGAATGAACGTTTGATATTCAGCCTACGTTTTTTCCCCTTAATACCATCCTGTCTGAATACTGCTATTTATACCCCTTTAACTATTCATAGGAACACAGAACTAGCCTTTCCTGATCAGACCAAAAGGGATATCTAGATCAGTATCCTGATAATAGCCAACTGAAATACTTCAGAAGGCGGTGAAGAATCCTGTAGTAGACAATTATGGAATCACTGATGCATAAAGGAAGTTTCTTCCTCTAAACCCCATCAGATAGTGGTTAGCTTATGCCTTAAAACATGAACTTAAAGAACATTTATTCTCCCTCATTGCTGAGAGACCCTCACAAACCCAGAGTAGTCAGCTGCCACCTGCATGGACTATGAAGGCCCACATAAAGAGAGGTCAAAGCCCCCTGTTGTGCTCTGTGGAAAGAAGCTGAAGGTAAATGCCGGCCCTCCACAGTGTATAGCCTTGGCCAATCTTAACTCTTGCCTTCTCAAAAGGGGTTAGACCAGAGCATTCCTGCTGCCTCTCCAGCACATACCTCTCCCTGAACTCAGTTCTTGAGAGCGAAGAACATTTTTTTTCAGCTCCCCCGCTGCCTCTCATTCCTAACTCTCTCCTACAGAAGAGTGCAATCCCTTCAAACCGTCGCTGCCTCTTACCCCTACTCTTTTTGGTTATTACAGAGGGGTGGTCCCTCCAGGCCGACAGCCTCCCCCTCAGCTTCTTTGGAACGGGTAGGGGATGCACTTTCCCCAACTTCTCCATTTCTTTCCTAGGGTTTTCTGAGGAAGGGGGTTTCCTCCCTTTCCTGCCAACCCAGCATCTCCTGGTTTATCCCCAATGAAGGACTTGCTGGGAGTCTCAACTCAGTCAGGCACCTCCTTTATCCCAGATTCTGCAAGACAACTAGGGGAGGGATGATGACATCTGCCCCAATATTAACAGGTGCTTCCAAGCCCATGAAGTAGTCCAAATACTAGGGGGAACTCCCAGGATATATCTACACTATAAACTTAAGACAACCTATGTTATGTCATCTTACAGCCACTACAGTAATTACTGCAGTGCTTCATGTCCATCCACACTATTCTTCTTCTGTCGGTGGCGTGCATCCTCACCAGGAGCTTTCACCGAGTTAACAGTAGCAGTGTGACCAGGACTCTGGGTGCAGGGCTCCACTCTAGGGGCAGCCGTGCTCCCAGTGGGGAGCTGAGAGCCCAGAGGGGGCCGCTAGGCTTCTAGCAGGAGGAGCTGAGCGCCTGCAAGGGCAACCAGGTTCCTGGCGGAGAGATCCATGAGTGGTGTTCTGTGCAGCTGTCCTGTTCCTGGCAGGGAAGCAGAGCCATGAAATTGACAGTGACAGCCAATAGATGTAAGTAACCCATAACTACACCGACATAAGCCCCATGACTCTTGTGGAGGTGGAATTATTATGTCAGTGTAGTAAGGCACATACATTGGTGGGCAAGGCTGTAGTGTATACACTGATATAATCGGGTCGACGTAAGCTATCTTACATTGACCTAACACTGTACTGTAGACCAGGCCCTAGTCTGTTTGAAGAGTCACCATTTTAATTCTGTCCTCCTAAATTCTTGTTTGAATTTTCTACAATTTGTAGTCAACTTTCCTGTACTGAAAGTGTCCAAAACTGAACATGGTAACCTAGGTGCATTCTCACCAGATACATTAGCTCCCTAGACTGTGAGGCACTACTTCTCTACACATAAGCCACGGCAGTTTAGTATTTACCACCATACTGTAAGCTCCAGAGTGAACTTCTGCCCAAGATAATTTAATGATCAGATTCATAAGTATTTGCCAGGATCAAAATCCCTCATTTCTGGAGTGGATGCTTTGCAAGAGATGATAAAGTAGCAGTCAGGGTCAGATAGCCCATTATTTGGGATTAAGAATTTTGCATTCTTTTCAGTTGTTTTACTTATATAGCATATGGGAAAAAGTGTATAGTTGCAATATCCAGCATGATCAATTCTTTCCCATCACAGGGCACATTCTTCAGAATGCAGTGTCCAATACCAGCAACAAAACTATCAAAGCTGCTGGCAACAAGGCATTAATCCATTATGACCAATTTTTTTTGTTTTGTTTTTTAAAGAAAGGTTACAGTTAAGAATTCCAACCACACCCACCAATTACATACACACTGCAGTAATGGGTCAGCATACTCACTGCATTTTTCATGATGTATTCTGAAGTAATGTTCTCAACTTCCTCCACCGTATAGGACGACACATCAAGACCAGAAGGATGGCTTTCGTTAATCATCAGTAACTGGTAATATTCTTCATTGGCTACATAAGAATATAAAGCCAGTTTTTTATATTCACATTTCAAAATGTGACTAGTTAACATCGAGCCTGTTAACACTGACTGGATAGAAAGCATGAGCTTGTGGTTAAGTACAGGACATGGTATCTAAGTTCTATTCCCACTTCCACCACGAAAAAAACATTTAACTTCTTCCTGTTTCAGTTTCTTCGGCCTGGTCTACACTATGCGTTTAAACCGAATTTAGCAGCATTATACCGATTTAACCCTGCACCCGTCCACACAATGAGGCCCTTTATATCGATATAAAGGGCTCTTTAAACCGGTTTCTGTACTCCTCCCCGACGAGAGGAGTAGCGCTGAAATCGGTATTGCCATGTCGGATTAGGGTTAGCGTGGCCGCAAATCGACGGTATTGGCCTCCGGGAGCTATCCCACAGTGCACCATTGTGACCGCTCTGGAAAGCCATCTGAACTCGGATGCACTGGCCAGGTAGACAGGAAAAGCCCCACGAACTTTTGAATTTCATTTCCTGTTTGCCCAGCGTGGAGCTCTGATCAGCACGGGTGGCGATGCAGTCCCAATTCCAAAAAGAGCTCCAGCATGGACCATACGGGAGATACTGGATCTGATTGCTGTATGGGGAGACAAATCTGTTGTATCAGAGCTCCGTTACTGAAGACGAAATGACAAAACATTTGAAAAAGTCTCCAGGCTATGATAGACAGAGGCCACAGCAGGAACTCAGCACAGTGCTGCGTGAGATGCGTAACGGAAAGCCAAAGAATCAAATGGACGCTCATGGAGGGAGGGAGGGGGGACGGGGACTGAGGACTCCAGCTATCCCACAGTCCCCGCAGTCTCCGAAAAGCATTTGCATTCTTGGCTGGGCTCCAAGTGCCTGAAGGGTCAAAAACATTTTCCCGGGTGTTTCAGGGTGTATGTCGTCAATTTACACCCTCCCCCCCCCCAAATGAAAAGGGAAAAAATGGTTTTTGCCTTTTTTCAATGTCACCCTATGTCTACTGCATGCTGCTGGTAGACGGGGTGCTGGAGCGCTAAACAGCAGCATCCTCTCCCCGGTGGCAGACGGTACAGTACAGAAGGACTGGTATCCGTTCTCATCATCAGCCCGTGAGTGCTCCTGGCTGGCGTCGGTGAGGTTGGCCGGGGGTGCCTGTGTAAAAATAGGAATGACTCCTGGTCATTCCCAGCAGATGGTACAGAATGGCTGGTAACCGTCCTCATCATAGCCACTGGGGGCTGAGCTCCATCAGCCCCCCCCGTCATGTCTAAAGAAAAGATTCTGTACTGCCTGGACTATCATAGCAGCTGGAGGCTTCCTCCCCCTCATTTTATCTCACTAAAAAGTCTGTGTTTCTTATTCCTGCATTCTTTATTACTTCATCACACAAATGGGGGGACACTGCCATGGTAGCCCAGGAGGGTTGGGGGACGAGGGAAGCAACGGGTGGGGTTGTTGCAGGGGCACTCCCTAGAATGGCATGCAGCTCATCATTTCTGCGGGATCTCTGGGGCTCTGACACGGAGCAGCTGTGCTCTCTGGTTCTCTAGTACACTTGCCCCATATTCTAGGCTGGACTGACTATTTTTAGACAAAACATAGGAAGGAAGTGACCGAGGGAGTCATTCCCATTTTTGCCTATGCGCCCCCAGCCAACCTCAGCGAGGCCAGCCAGGAGCACCCATGATAGCAGCAGACGGTACAGAACGACTGATAACCGTCATCTCATCGCCAATTTACAATGGCATGGCAGATGGTGCAATATGACTGGTAACCGTCTCTGCTATCTTGCAAAGGCAAATGAATGCTGCTGTGTAGCAGTGCAGTACCGCATCTGTCAGCAGCATCCAGTACACATATGGTGACAGTGACAAAAGGCAAAACGGGCTCCATGATTGCCATGCTATGGCGTCTGCCAGGGCAATCCAGGGAAAAAGGGCGCAAAATGATTGTCTGCCATTGCTTTCCCGGAGGAAGGATTGAGTGATGACATTTACCCAGAATCACCCGCGACACTGTTTTTGCATTGGGATCTCAACCAAGAATTCCAATGGGCAGGGGAGACTGCGGGAACTATGGGATAGCTACGGGATAGCTACCCACAGTGCAATGCTCCAGAAATCGACACTAGCCTCGGTACATGGACGCACACCGCCGAATTAATGTGCTTAGTGTGGCCGCATGCACTCGACTTTATACAATCTGTTTTAAAAAAATGGTTTATGTAAAATCGGAATAACCCCATAGTGTAGACATCCCCAGGTTATAGATGAAGGGTAAGTTTATGTAGGTCATAAGGGTGTTGTGTAGCTTAGTTCGTTACAGTCTGTGAAGTACTTGGCAATCATTGGATAGAAGGCATTGCTGAATATTGTCTATAGTCAATATCACTTACAATTTGTAAGTGAATGGCTAACTAAATACCAAAAATGTATTTTTAAATAAAATCAAGTCTCACCCTACATTTTACTAGGGTTTTGTTTTGTTTTTTTTAATATCTTTAAAAGTTACTGTAAATGCTTACCCTGCCCCCCTGCCTTTTTTTTTTTGGTAGAGTCACAAACCCAAATTACTAAAATGCTACAACTACATTAGTTTTATGATCTTTCATTTATTATGAACTTGACTTTATAAAGAGATCCACATTCAGATTCTAGTTCTGAAGCTTGCTTTTATTCAATCTTAATTTATGATATTTCTTTGGCTACATTACCTTTAACTTGTTTAATGCTTTTAAGTGCATATTTCAATGTTGCCAGCACACTAGATTTTCCTTTGAGTCTTTTTTCAGGAGGAAGGCGTGCTTTCAGCTCCTGCAATGTTTTCCGCAATTCCTTCTGTGTTTTGGCTTTAGTGGATTGCTCACTGCTATAAAATTAAAACAAAAAAAGTTACACTGATATTTAAACTGATACCATACCTTCCAGAAAACCAAAGCCTTTTGACATTTATCACATCATTAGACTAGTTCTACAAATTTATTTAGTATAATTTTGGAAGCATTTAGTTTCAAAGACACTTTAGGATTTGCAATAATTGCTACATTAGCTACATATGGGGTTCTCAACCTTTTTGGGCTAATGACCCATTTGTAAACTTGATGGCCTGTCACAAACCAGTAAAATAGCTTTAGTGAAAAAACACCTGTCTTACTAAATATTTTTTGCCCACGACATCTGATGCACACATTAATGTAATAAGTACACTGCAAGTACCTTTGAGGTGGCTCATGTCACAGGGGACTGGCTGAGCTACTCTCCCGGCTTTGGGCGTTGCAACCTCCAGAGTCACAGCTCCGCTCAGGTTTGGCCAGGTCCACCTGAAGGATGGGCTGACGGGGCCAAATTTGTGTGAATGGAGTTGCAACCTGGCATATGGGGTCGCAGCAATACTCACCCAAATTTGGCCCAGCCAGCCACCCCCCCTCATAACGGAGGGGCAGTGGGGCCAAACCTGAGCAGCGCTGAAACCACATGCACTAGGTCACAAACGCCCAGGGCAGGGAACTAAACCCAGCCAGCCTTGTGGGACTGGAGCCACCACTGTGAAGTGAGTGCTGCACAGGCTCCACCCCCAAGTCTTCCAACTCCCCCAGGTGGAGAACCCTACCCTGAGCCAGGGCCTCCCATGTGACCTTTGACATATTCTTGCAACCTATTTTTGGGTCAACTACAGGGTGAGAGACCCTGAACTAGATTTACCAAATTTTAAATAGTTAATTCATTTTTGTTCACAATAATAACCTCAAAGAGCATTATCTCATCATTGCTTTAAAACTTATTTTAAAATGCACAATAGTCTATTTTTTATTTACCTGCATCCACTGGTAGATGGATTATGTTCAGAGTCTGCAATCATCAGGCTAAATGCATTCGAGCTGAAAAAAGAACAACCTCAGTGATGTTAATAAGTCAAATACAAGTTGTGTTTAGCTTTAACATCTCCATTTTCTATTTGTTACTTGAAACTAACAGCTCAACTTTATACCAATGAAACTGGTGATAATGCCAACTGAGCAGCTTCAGCCAAACTAGTTTGTGTGTAAATGTTACATATGCTTAAAAAGATGTAATTCTACGGTAGATCAGTCTGTCCACTAAATCAATCACTATATAGTAGACTAATAATGGTAGAGTGTCCAGCAGTTGTGTCATTAACGGACAGCCATACAAAGGTGTGATGTATATCACCACTTCATGGTTTTCTTCCCTACTCTCCTAAAATAATACTCTCAGGATTTAAAAAGAAAGGCACAAGATATTGTTAATGCTTCAACTTGATAAACAAGATTTATTCATAGAAAAGACACATTCTGAATCTGATTTTAAACTGAAGTTCTGTTCTGAAGTCACAATTTGAACACTTTAATTTAAACCAGACTGCACTGTTTTTAAGCAATAAGATATGGAGATTCTGAGGTGTTGAAAACAAGCAATTAAAAGCCTTACCTCACTGATCTATTTGCTTTAGCAGAAAATATGAAGATAAACTTCTTTGCTGCACTTCCAGTAGCATTTTTACTATATTTTTCTACTTGTATGTTCTCATATGGCCTACTTTCAAAAGTATTTCACCATCGCATTATTCTCTTCAAGTAGAAGTAACTATGTAGATGCAAACTACTACCTGCCTATTATGGAACGAGCCAGTAATGAATGAATAAATAATAAATTAGCATGGAATGGAAAAAGCACTAAGCATAGGAACACAGCCCAACACAGATTACATTGCATGTATTAACATGAAAGTAGGTTAGGTTTTAAGAATCTTAAGAAAAACATGAGTGGAAAAAATCAACATATTACCTTTTATGACAATCTAAAGACTCCATGAGCATTGCTGTATCTTTCCCATTTTCATCAGATTCATTGCCATGAGAATCATGGCCAGTAGAGTAATTTTCATTCATATCATTTCCACTGAAGTCATTACCGCTTGAGCCACTGCTCATCTCAATGTCCTCCTGAAGAGTATCTGGATGTCGTTCAGGCTTGGTTTGACCATCAGTCTCCTCAGCAATCATTTGGCTATGGTTGTTTGCAAGTTCAGAATATCCATTCATTTTGTATTGCTGCTTTGATGAGTCTGACTGCTGAGAAATATTTCCACTGATTTCAAGCTGTTGTGGGTTCTGCTCCTCAGTGCTAGAGTAGAACCCCCAATCTTAATACAGTCCACTGAAGACTCATTAGCAATATTTGCGCAGACCAAGAATTAGTCAAGCCATATTCACGTTTGTGCTCTGCATACAAGATTGCCAGTCTTGAAGTGTGAATCCAGAATCCTATGGGGAGGACGGGAAGAGGGGGAGAAAAGTAAACAATGCTGAAACAATTTGTTTTAAATCAATTTTTTTCAGGTTGCTCAATATTAAAGTTCTCTTATTGGGCAATCAAAACTGAAATAATGAAGTAGCTCTAATGTTAAGTTTTAATTTCAAGAGTTTCATTATTAATATTTTATCCCAGAAGCTGACACATTTAAACATTTCCGAAATGTTTCATCAATACATTTCCATATTTAATTCAAGGCTAATAACAAGGTTATAAAACAAATATTCATTTTGGCATAAAATTCACAGGGGAAAAGGAAGATGAAATATAGTGATTTTCTTATTAGAAGACAGCCTTTTCAAAAATTTCAATATTGCTCATTTCTTAGTCTATATAATTTCTGTCATCTTTACTGGCTGGGACTGTATACAAATATGCAAAAATCAAGAGTATATGACAGGTTGTTTTTCTATCTTACTATTTCTGCTGAAGACTTAAACTAACACAATGAACTAGAAAATAGTTTGTTTCAAAGGCTGCTTTACTAGTTTTAGGGTGTATACAATCTCATTTTCCTATTTTAAAAAATTCTTTCCTCTGTTGCTGCACGAGAGACCAACAAACAGAGGAGATGGACTATCCAGTGGAAACAGTGAATTGACTATGGATCTAGTGCATTTTGAGGACAACCTAGACAGAAAGAATTCTTTCATTTCTCTCAGTTACAATAATCCTAAGTGACAAAAGTAAAAAAAAAAAAATCCAGATGGAAGTGAGTTCTTTAAATTGACCTTTTAACATTAAGTACAACCAAAAATGTCAAGTAGTGCTTGGGAAATTATACCTCTAAGGAAAGAAAAAGAGCTGCTGTTAAAGCAGTTATCAAATTTTTAAAAAATGACATCAACAGTATTAAAGCAATAATAAACATATTAAGGACTTGCCATCAAAAGGTAAAAAGCACCAAATAGCAGTCATCCTTAAGTAGCAAACTAAACACCAGAAAAACACATAGGCAAAACAAGTTCAGGAAATTAGATTTCCCTGATCCACAGACAGCAACACTTGTTCCAGAAGAATAGGCTTACAGGTCATTTGCACATTTCCAGGATTAATATGCTCTGAACAACATTAATGTAATACTAGACAATGCAAATTATTTTTATTCTTACCTAAAATATGAGCAATTCAGTGTTTGGTATTTTTTCCCATTAAAACATAACACTACCATCTGTTTGCATTTCCAATCTGACAGTTTTCAGATTGAGTACAAAAGAATGAAAAAGTGTAAGTTTTGCCAGTACTACTACTAGTGCCTTGCTTTTTAACACGCAAAAGAAAAAGAACAAACCTACAACAGTCAGGTAGTTTTAACTTAGATATTTTAAAAATTCTCCTACTATTTTCCCCCAGAAAAACAATTGAAACTATTTTCTTACCCTCCTAATATTTGGTTTTCCAGACATTTTACATTTATTTCGAGTTCTCAGAAGCAAATATCACTCTTCTTCTCATTCAGCCAAAGATGTGCACAAGAGATCTGTTTTCAGTTGGAAGAGTTAGTGTTTTTAGGGGGCATTTATTTTAGCAGTCACTACTGATAACTATAAATATTTTCTTACAATTAGAATATTTGCTGGAAACCCAAACAGCTTTTTGCAAGTAACATGAGGCAGTATTTTTCTACCAGCATAGTGAATTTATGCAATTCAGATCCACCAAGCATGACTGAGCTGATAGGCTCAAAGCTGTTCATTCATATACAGACAGATCAATAGGTGGAGAGTTGTTATAGTAGCACAAATTCTGAACTACAGTTTACTTCAGCAGTTTTTCCTGAGCCAAAATAAGCAGCTACTTTGTGTTTCCCTAAAGTTACTTAAACTGGAACACACAAGAAAAGGAAAAGAGGAGCTCTGCATTGGTCTATAGTTTGGCGAGAAAAGTGTTACAGGATAGGGGAATTTCTCTTCCTTCATTTCAGACTGATAGGCTTTTGGCTAGAAGCTACTAAAGAAAAAAAATCTGTTCAAGGTCTCAATCACATTGAAGTTTGCCCCTAGAGGAAGCTCCCAGTAGCATTTAAAAATGACATATAATAAAATCTTCTCTCGGTTACCTAGGATCAAAAAGACTAGACAATTCACCTCTAGTGAACGGACATTCTCTAAGTAAGTAGGTGCCTATATAGAAACCAAGCACCAGATCTAGGAAAGGTCCAATACATAATGCCAACCTAATTCATTATACCGTTTGTCCTTCCAGCATTTAGGTTCATGACATCTAAAGCTGCACTGTGCTAGAAAATCAAAATTTAATTTTTTACAGCAATTTGCCTAAAGCAATAATTATTAGTAATAGTTTTGCCCTGTATGTCTCAGCCAATAAGACCTGGCCACAAGATCATTTTACAACCTTATGTTAGATTCATTATGGCCAATTTTGTTTGTTTACTTGGTCATTCAACAACAACAAAAACAACCAAAAAAAAAAAGGAATTGGTTTAGTGACATGCGCAGCTTCCATGGGATCAATTTTTAAGACCTTTCCCACAATGTCCAGAAATGTCCTTGGAAAAAACTAGTATATAATAATTTAATTAAGATTTCTGAGAAATAACACAAGTCCTCTTTGGTTACTGATGTTCTGGAATTTGGGCTTGGTTTCCAAGGTACAAAGGAAGCAAAGTCCCTTTATGAACTATGGTAGTTAAAAGACAAAAAAAACTTACAGGATGGTCTAAGTAAGGACTTGTCTGAGAAGTTGCAGAGAAAAAAAGTCTAAGAGGAAAAGCCTTTTTGTATAACAACCTCATGTAGACACCAGTTTAGTATTGGCATACATGGGGCTGGAAATCAAGAAACACAGCAGCCAGGATAAGCCAACTTAAAAACTCTGAATGGGATTCACAAAGGTATTTAGCCATCTAGCCCCAATGAAATCAATGTGAGTTAGGTACCTAATCACACCCTTCAAGTATAGGAAAAAATGCATTTCAAGGCTCCCAAAGTGTAAAGAGATCTTTTGTAGGCCTCCAACCTTAACATGGAAACTATATTGGGAGGAGGAGTTGAAATCTAAAGAACAGGCAGAGGCATTTACCTCAAAAGCTCTGTTACAGGGCAGCTTACTTCTGGTCTAAAGTCAGGTCAGCTACTGAGAGGGTAAGCCAGACTTATCTATAGTCATGTCTTTGGGTCTCGAAGAACAAACCAACCTGAGTTCCTCTTACGGAAAATCATTCCATCGCTATTTATTTTACACAAGTCCTTCCAAGACAGTAGAAGGTAGGAAGCAAACCAGTAACTAGAGAAGTCTACCAGAGGGCTTGTTTTCACTATAACAGATATCTTAAGTTAGTATACTTAAGTTACCACATGAAGTGTGACTACACTGCACAACAATATTGGAATTACACAGTGTGATTTCATTATCAGCACAGAGTGATTGGCTTAACACTGATGCAACTTGAGTTGTTGTATCGCCACTGCATTACTAATCTGAGCACTAGCTTCACTCAAGCTTCAACCCATCCCCACCCCCAACTAGCCAGCTAAACTCAAGCTTAAAGCACCACTTAACTCACATTAGAGATATCTGTGTGTGGTAACAAAATCTAGAACTTAAGCTAAATGTGCTTGAAAAAATGAAATCCCAGGGATGCTGCTTATGTCACTCTCTACTTGAATATTTCCCTGCCTTCTATCTGCCTGTCAGAACAAGTGCACAAAACCCCATGAGTCTGAACTGTGGCTCTGAAGAGCAATATTTTCTACCAAGCTAACAAGGTGGTTTATGAACAAGATGACCAACAGACCAATAGCAATGGATGTCAGAGATACAGTATACATCATTTCCTATGTTTCGAAGAAGGTTAACAAGGAAGCAAAATTAGCCTTGTTTTTCTTATGAGATCTTTTTTCTGTTTATTATAAATGGCATGCAAGTTATTTTACTTCAAAATTTGGTTTCAGTGGCTCTAATACACCAAATAGAAACAGATGTCTCACATAAAAAGTTAGTTGCCCAATAAGGAGATGCTGCATTACAAGCACTGACCCACTGAAAAAAAAGACTTTTGTGAGTGCTCAATATGACTCACCTTAAGGGGCCTGATTCTCAGAGTTCAACACTTTAAAAAGGACCTGATTTTTTGAAAGTGTATCATGTTGGACATCCCAAATACAGAAGCTCCCAAAATTAAGTTACCTTTGAAAAATCTTGGCATTTGTAAGTTTTATTTTACCAAATGAAAAAGTCTTGTGTACCTCAATTAACATATAAGTGAAAACAGAAAGGATCCCAGACAGAACTGTTCTAGAGGCAATGCTTTAACCAAACCTGAGGTTTCTCGCCTTCCTCTGCAGCGTGGGGCACGGGTCACTTGCTGGAGGATTCTCTGCACCTTGAGGTCTTTAAACCACGATTTGAGGACTTCAATAACTCAGACATAGGTTAGGGGTTTGTTACAGGAGTGGGTGAGTGAGATTCTGTGGCCTGCGTTGTGCAGGTCAGACTAGATGATCATAATGGTCCCTTCTGACCTTAAAATCGATGAGTCTTTTCTCTCCACCCCAAATTCTCTAAAGTCTCATATGTAATCAGATAATTGTATCTTCTTATATGCAGAATCTAAGGGCTTGTCTATACTACCACTTACTTCAGCATAATTTACATCACTCAGGGGTGTGAATAATCCACACCCATACGAGACTTAAATTACACTGACCTAAGCACTGATGTAGACACCACTATGTCGGTGAGAGCGCTTCTCCCACTAACATAGCTACCGCCTCTCACAGAGGTGAAGTAATTAAGTCAACGGGAGAGCTCTCTCCCATCAGCTTACACGGCTTCACCAGACACACTACAGCGGTGCATCTGTAGTGCTTCCAGTGTGTAGACTAGCCCTTAGATTGTAAACTCTTCAGAGCTGGGACAGTTTCTTCTTATGTGTCTGTACAAAAACTAGTATAATGACTGGGGCCTCTGGAAGCTACTTTTAATATCTATTTGACAATAATTAAATTACAGCTAATGACATCTTTTGTCTATTTTACAACACTGGCACAGCTCTATTGAGCAGCCCTGCTGTGTGCATTTGTCACTCCCTCTGGGAAGATGCCCACGTCAACATACTACTCTTGGGGGATTCTGCGTCATTGCGCCCGGAGATTTCTTTGCTTCCCCACAGAAAAATGACTTCTGATGGGGAAGTAAAGGGAAGCCGGAAGAGTGGTTATGCGCCCCTACAGCAGTTCAGGCTGGTCAGTCTGGGCACACAGAGCAGCCGGTAGAGACAAATCAGAATGTGTGTGTGTAGCAGAATGTAGCAGCCTGACTGCTTAGTGAATTGTTCCCATTGTTCTTAGTGAATTCCTCCAGGAATATAAAGCAGGTGTAAAAATGTTAAGGCTCCTTTACATTGCCAGAGTGGTGTAAAGGAGCCTTACTGTAAAAGGACAGTATTGCCTTATAAATGCTTAGGATGCTTTCGTGATTAGAACTGGTCTAAATTTTTGCACTGAAAAAATTTCCTATCAAAACGTGCCCCATGAACTGTTTGCTACTAACCTTTTTGGAGATGGTCGGTAGCCAGTATAAATTTTAAGTCTGAGTCTCCAAACCTCACTTGCTCTTCAGTTGGCTGTAAATTTGGTAGGGTCCTAATCATAGCTATGAACAATGTGTCATAGACTGTGAACTCTGGTTTCCCTGCCATGAAAGCTGATCTTCTGTGTGCTTTTACCCTATACTATACAGATTTCATGGGGGAGACCAGCATTTCTCAAGTTGGGGGTCCAGACCCAAACGGGAGTTGTGGGGAGGGGTCACAAAGTTATTTTAAGGCAGTCACAGTACTGTCAAACTTATTTCTGTGCTGCCTTTAGAGCTGGGCGGCTGGAGAGCAGTAGCCGTTGGCTGGGCACCCAACTAGAAGCAGTGCATAAGTAAGGGCGGCAATACCATACCATGCCATCCTTACTTCTGCACTGCTGCTGGTGGGGGCTCTGCCTTCAGAGCTGGGCTTCCAGCCAGCAGCTGCCGCTCTCCAGCCACCCAGCTCTGACAGTACTGCTGCCGCCAGCAGCAGTGCAGAAGTAAGGGTAACAGTACTGCACCCCCCTGTACAATAACCCTGTGACACATACCCCCCCCCCAAAAAAAATCCTTTTTGGGTCAGGACCCCAACAATTACAACACAGGGAAATTTCAGATTTAAATTTTTTAAATCCTGTGACCATGAAATTGACCAAAATGGACCGTGAATTTGGTAGGGCCCTACCTATGATGTAATGCTGAGCATATGGCTGCATATATTTGTTGCCTAATAACTAGAAGTAAAGGGTCAATACTAGCTACATTACTATTAGAGGGGGTTTGGTGATTTCCTCCAATGCTCCCCATTCCAATACTTCATCCATTGTTCTGTAGTTTAAATAAATTACCAAAATAATTAAAACCAGCGAGATTATAGTATGTTATGTTGAAAAAGAAATATGCAGAATGTTAAAATAATGTGTGTAGAATTTTAATTTTTTTGGTGCAGAATTCCTCCAGGAGTAATGTACCTTATGCAACTATCTTAATGAATTAGTAGATACCTGAAAAGATGGCCTTGATAGGGAAAGAAATCAAAAGTTGTGGTTTGAAAGGTGACAGGCACATCTTTAAATACCACAGTTACGCTCCAGGGGAGGAATGTCTCTTTTCCCCTAGAGTCTTTTTTTGTTTTGTTTTGTTTCCCTCACAAAAGCACAAGTGGCCAAGTGACTACGGTTGAGTTCTAACAAAAAGGATTATTCTATTGTATGGTATATCCCATTACATATTCTGTATATAGAGAGTCTTACCTAGTCTTTCACATACATAGTGTTCATTTTGGTGTGTAACAAGCTCACATTGTGCAGAGTGACTGGTTTCATACTATGGGATGAGCACTGCCTCGACACAACCACTCTCTTATTAATATTTTTGAAACCCCCACGCCCAGAGCCATTGGCAAAGTGACAACATATAAATTATGGCTCTTCATATGGCAAAAAGGAAAAGCAAATTAATTTCAATTTCCCCAAACCACAGAAGTACTAGTGATGTACATCAGTGAACACAATCAACTCTCTCTAAAAATCTAAGTATGCCGATTTTGCCTCATTTTCTAATACCTTAGGATAATTTTTTACCAGGACGGTTGTGTCAGACTGCATACACAAGTACAGATATCAGAGTGATCATTCTTGACAGTATATAGATTTTAGAGTTTGCTACTGTAATTTTCATTACTGTGAAATGTTTCCAGAAGTCCTCTTTTAGAGGGCTGCTTTGCCAACTGGTATTGTTTTGCAATTGTTATATGGCAAACAACTGACAATGATTTGACCATTTCCATGCTATTTGAATGAAAAATTAGATGTGAAAATTTACACTGAAGACAAGGCTCCCTGAGCAAGAAGGCAATGCTTAAATACTTCCTCATACTTGGTAACAAAAGGATGCTAACTTGACAACAGCCATCAAAAGTGAGAAGTCACTTCTGTATTAATCTACAAGTCATCTGTGTACCTGTAAAAGACTAACTATATAAACAGTTGGGTCTTAAAACTTATTTGAGAGCTAAGAATTAACAGATTATCCTCAAATGTGGCATTCTTTCCAGAAAAGAGACAGCAAAAAACTTGTGTTCTCAGACCTCAGCACAAGGAAAATGCAGAGCAGTGCTTACTTGGCAGACTTTTACAGTAATCCAGGAATCTTTATTTCCTGAATATGTTTTTTCACATCTAGTCTTTGAGACACCATGAACATAAGCTTAATACTTGAAGAATTCTGGTATTAAACTATTCATTAAGCATTAAAAATTCACAGCAATAAAAAAAATTCTCAGCAATATCCAAACCAATAAGCAGATGCTGCAATCTACATTGAGAAACCCCAATGCTTGAAAATTCAGTCTTTTAAGGCAGTGAATAAAGTCTAATTCACTGAGCTTATATGTTGATTCTATTATTGTATTTTTGGCATATTTACATTAGCAGAAATTAAAGATAAATTAAAGCACAATTGGAAGAAAAATAGCTTTTTGTATAAACTATTTAAAATTTAATTTTCTACTCAAATGAATCAGAACAATTACACACATTCCTTACCTGCTTTTTTAATCAAGATTGGCATAAGTGTTATCAGGTTCCCTCCCAGCTAGCATCAAAAAGCATGAAGTACCTAGGTCCAGAATCTCCCACATGCACTTAAACTGTGTCTCTTCCTCTTCTACTGGTAATCCTCATCCATTAGAGAGTCCGGACACCTCTAAAACTATAAAATATAAAAGAAATACCAGGGCCCCCCAACAATGTCCTTTTCTTATAGCTTTGAGAACAAAAAAATACCACAATATTGCTCACAGTTATGCCAACCCTACACAGATAACCTTTTGGCAAAGAAAGAATTCTCATCCAGCAAAGGAAGCATATGGATATTTTAAGACACTTGGATTTCAGCAAAATTATTTAGTTTCAAAATACAAATATCTTTAAACTAGATACAACACACCTAAAGAGTATGCAGAGTTCTGGTTAAGCAGCAGCATGGTAGGACTCTTCTAAGTCTGCACTGGCTGAAAAATGTCACCTCCAAATTAAGAGCCACATTTTGTGGCCTTTACCACCACTAAACACCCATTTAAGTCAACAGGAGTTGCATGTATTCAGCACCATTGGAAAAACTAGAGTACTTGCTTAGTAGTCCAACTTCAGGTACTCAGATTTCAGATTTCTGGCCTAATGATTTTCACTATCCATATTTCTTGTCAGCATCGGGCTAGTAGGGGTCTGAAATTCAAAACCTACAATTTCCTGAAATAATATATCCTGGAAAGAAGTTGTGTGTTTCTTCTCCCCTCCTATTGCTCTGCAGAAATATGAAATATGTACAGTTCTCAGTTTAACCATTGCCCACAAAGGTTCTCAACAGCAGTAATCTTAATGAAAAGATACACATTTCATTCTGCTTCTACTTATTAAACTAAGGCTATGTATACACTGGCAATGAAATGACAAAACACTCTCGTCTTTCAGAGGTGTTTAAAAAAAAAAAAACCCCAAAAAACAAAAAAGTTTTGCCGCCAACAAGCGCCATTGTGAACAGCACTTTGTTGGCAGAAGCCCTCTCCTGCCGCCAACTCCGCTTGTTGGGAGTGGACGTTTTTGTCAGCAGGAGAGCCAACAAACCGCAGCTATACTGCGTGGCTTTTAGTGGCATGGCTGTAGCAACACAACCATGTCACTAAAAGCTGTGTAGTATACACATAGCCTAAGAAGCAAAAGCACTAGAGCTGCCTGTCTATTGACAAAGTCAACACCCATTCTTTAGTTTTCAATCCCTTTTGAAAGGGTATCTTTACAACCATATGGGGCATTAACATCTTTTGTTGTTTTAAAGGAAAGGTTAAATTCTACAGGAACTGATGTCTTAAGCCTTCATGTTCATCAGTAAAAGCTTCCCATTAGCAAGAGGATTTTTCAAGTCCTGGTTTGGTGTACATTAAAATCCAATTCAGCACATCTTGGTGAAAGTAAGAGTCTAGATCGGGGTGGCCAACCTGTGGCTCCGGAGCCACATGCGGCTCTTCAGAAATTAGTATGCGGCTACTTGTATAGGTACCAACTCTGGGGCTGGTGCTACAGGCACCAACTTTCCAATGTGTCAGGGGGCTCACTGCTCAACTCCTAGCTCTGCCACTGGCCCTGCTGCAACTCCCCCCCTTCCCCTCCCCTCCACTGAGTTTTCCGTGCCCTCGCTCCTCCCCCATCCCAGATCCTCCTGCATGCCACAAGACAGCTGATCAAGAGGTAGGGGAAGAAGAGGGAGGCACTGATCAGTGGGGCTGCGGGTGGGTGGAAGGCACTGGGAGCGGGGTGGGAAGGGGAACTGATGCAGGTCTGCTGATGTATTATTGTGGCTCTTTGGTAAATTCTGGGTCCTTCTCAGGCTGCTCTAGGTTGTGTGAAACTTGGAGGGGGGGGTTGGCTGAATTTCCTGTTGAACCCAAAACATCCAGCTATGTTGGAAAGTATAATCAGTATATGGCAGACACAAGTAGCAGAATAAATTAAAATAAACAGTATTTTATATGTGTCAAACATCTAAATCATTTTCAAAATACTTAGACTGAAAAAAAAAATTGCATTTCAATACCTAAGACTAATGGTTTAAAAAAAAAAAAGGTCTAGCACTAGACCCTTTCATTAAATGTATTGGAAAACAGCATATGTTAGTAAGTCTCATCATAAAATGCTGTGTCTTTACAACTACTGTTTGTTAAAGTACACTACAATGTTGGCCAGACTTCTCAGGAAAAAAAACTTATTCACAATGTTCCATTCTGCAACATGTGACATGAGTCAATGTGAGTTTTGGATGTGCAAGGAATACAGGATGAGGCCCTTTTTTTTGGTTCTAAGAGACTACAGAAATTTTTTAAGTATAATATTAATGATTGTACTAAAGAGTAGTTTAGACTGTCTTGTGTTGTGGTTATATGTTACATAGCAGGTAATCTTGTGAACGGATTAATTCCATCAATGTTTGCCCCCCCCCCCGGTATATTTTCATGATGCAGGATCTAGCCTCAAGTTTTCCATAATAAATCAGGTCCCTTTGACAATAAAATTTTAGAACCAACAACTCTTAGCCAGAACTATTTGCACATCTGAAAATTTTGCACTTATGCACTGGAAATGTGGCTGCATTTCCAACAATAATTAAGGAATTCTCATGCACAGTCTTTCCCAGTTTTCACATTTATTGTAGGTGACAGTGTCCTTTCCCTTCTATCTCCCTCCAAACAGTATTTGGGCTATGGAAATTAATTTCTATCTTCACTAATTGAGATATTTGAAAATGAGCCACAAGGACTTGTTATTCTCTCCATGACTGATGTATTCGGCATTTGGTTTAACAACCTGCTATGAATCATGGAATTCTCAATTAAACTCAACTAAAAATAAGATTCTGTTTCAAGATCAACTGTTTCACTGAAGATGGGACTGTGAATATGGAACCCTAAGAAGAGCTTTTCTATGAGAGGAAATCTAGTTGAAATTTGAGCTAAAGAGAACATTCAGACTAATTAAATAATTTCTTTTGAGATTGAGTTACGTATATTGTACACAAAAAATAGAATAGAAAGTCTTCAAATATTAGAGAAGAGCCAACAACCTGCTTTAGGTGACACACCTGTATCACAGGATCCAAGTCAAATCTCCCTTTTAAAGGGAACAGAAGTCACACCTGTAGTATTAAAAACAGAATAGTAAACTGTCAGCTTTAAAAACTTAACAAGTTAAGGTTTTTGTAGCAATAGATGAAGATCATATGATCAGAAGGATATTTAGGTATGTATGTGATACGACTGATGAATACAGTTAGCCTCTTTAATTACCACCAAAATGCTTAGAATTCTGATTCTACATCCTCAGCAATGTTATAGAACTAGCCAAAACTCTTGTACAGGAACCCATCTCCTCCCTTCCAGCCTCTCTGATACATTGTCCCTCTCCAGCCTACATAAAATGAAGCTTCTAAGATCATCTTCCTTGCTTATTGCCCTGACCACATCACCCCTTATTTGAAGCTCTCCACGATCTTCCCTTATTCACTGCATCATCTTCAAACTTGCCCTCGTCTTCTAGGTCTTTCAGAACCCTGTGTCCAGTAACTCGTTTCCTCACACACATCCTAGCCCTGCAACGTCAGCCTTGTCTGCCTGTTTGTCAACTTCTTACATACGGAAAACTCTCCTTGAACTTGATCTATCAGGAACTGCCCTCTCCGAAGTGTACAATGGAGCCTTATCAAAATTTAGTTTTTTCTTCTGCACTAAGCTTTCATCTTCTGAAGTCATGTTTTCCTACTTTTTAGAGGAAAAAGTGATTGATAAAGAACTCAGCTATGGTTGTTTATTAAGGCTTCTGATTTCATATTTTAACAAACATCAATAAAAGGGTGTAGGGGGGGGTCTCAAAGCTATTGGGGGGGGGTCGTAGTATTGCCACCTTTACTTCTGCGCTGCCTTAAGTGCTGGGTAGCTAGAAAGCGGCGGTTGCTGACTGAGAGCCCAGCCCTGAAGGCAGCGCTGCAGCAGTAAAAGTGGCAATACCATACCATACCATCCTTATTTTTGCACTGCTGCCGGCAGCGGCACTACCCTCAGAACTGAGCTCCCAGTCAGCAGCTACAGAGGTTCCTGCAGCCAGGGGAGGTTCTTGGAAGTGGAAGTCCCATACCTCACCAGTCCATCCAGGACCAGCAGCTAGATCCCGACGTACAATAGGAGCCCTCAGCCAGGGTGACCCCAGCCTTACCCCTCCCCTGGCTTGGGCCCAGCGCCCCGGTGCTTGGGAGTTAAAGGTGTCTTGGGCTGGGTGTGGGGGGGGGGAGGTAACCACGGAACATTTCCCCCCATCTCCCAAACCATGGAACCTTGGGCAGTAACACACCTAAAGACGATCCCTGCCCCCTCAAAAAGTGAGGACTCCCCCATATGATGCCACCCTCAGTTCTGCACTGCTGTTGGCAGCAGTGCTCCTTCAGAGTCAGGCGCCCAGCCAGCAGCCGCTGATCTCTGGCTGCCCAGCTCTGAAGGCAGCACTACCACCAGAAACAGCACAGAAGTAAGGGTGGCAATACTGCGACACCCCCGCCCCAGCCCCCTTTTGGGTTGGGACCTCCACGGTTACATCATCATGAAATTTCATATTTAAGGATCTGAAACTGAAATTTAGGATTTTTAAAATTGACCAAAGTCAACCATGAGTTTGGTAGGGCCCTATATATAGGAAATGTGTCTGCTTCCTGGCTTGTATTTAAGGCCCTGTCTACATGCAGCAGTAATGCAAACTATGGGGAAGCAATTTCTAAAGCGTATTAACATGCAGCTCATTAATTGGTATATGTAAACCCTGCTGATATACACTAAAGACTCGCTAGTGCACTTCACATAGTGGTGCTTGAAACAGTACTAGGGATCTATACAAAAAGACCCCCCACCCCCAGTCCTCATTTTTGGATATCTACATAAAACTGAAAAAAAAAAAAGCCAAAAAATAAACGTCCAAAAATGAAATAAAGCCTGAAAATCAGAAGCCCTATTTATAATTCAGTTCTAATTTTCTATCTAGGACAGTATTAACTCAGTAAGCATCTATATTATTTTTATTTATACATTACATAGGCATCACTGGACTATTCACAGATAAACTAAAAAATATTGTACTGAAAGTAACCTTTTCATGATCACAACAGTTCTCTGTATAGAGAAGGCTGCAGTATTTTGAAATCTGTGTGTGTCAAAAAGACTATTTAGGCATAGACAATCCACATATAAACTAGTACTGGAGTGACTAGAAACTAGAATCTGACCAAAAAAAGCATACTATCCCCTGTAACATCAAGCCTTAGGAGCAGAGCTGTGCCCATTTTCTCCTGAGACACAATCCCATAGACTCTGATGCAAATTAGCATCTACATTTGCTATTCCCAGAATCACCTTTGGCATTAGAATTCCTTAAAACATCTGAAAGGAGAACCCAAAATATTGGAAAACAAAAACAGAAAATCATTTTATTGCATAGCAAGATGCAGCACGTCTAGCACATGGTATTAGATGCAACACTAGAGGGCTTCCACTTTCTAAGAAGGAAGCAGAAGTCTGCTCATTTCCATGTGCTTCATGATTTTTACCTCACTCTCTCTGTTCTGTATTTCCTATTTGCCAAAAAGCTTTATATATAAATAAGTAATAACTCCAAAACACCACCACACACACACACACACACAATAAGTTCAGAGTAAGCAAGAAAGCAGAATGTACACACTTCAGATCATTTCTTGGGGGAGAGCATAAGTAAGACACTCACCTTAATGAATGTGCTAATTATGATCTTTCCAAATCAAGGTCTGAAACTGTAGTTAATACTCTCCTGCAAAACAACAAACCCAACATAGTTTTATAAATAAACTATAGAAAAAGGACTTTAAAATCCTACTTATTTAATAAGTCAATTTAATTAGTGGAATAAAAGGCTAGTCACACGACAGAAAACATGAATTGTAAAGTTAGAGAGCAGTTATATTCATTAATACATAATGATTCAAAGGTGAAACCAGAGGAAATGGGGAAAATTCCTTAGCTTAGCTACAACTGATATCTGAAAATAAAACTACAATATTGTTTTCTTAAACTGTACATGAAGGAGTTACTGATCTGTTTTCCTCTGTAAATTTGAAAAAGCCAAAAAAGCCTCACACCAGTTTTAGACCCTAAATCAACAGGACACACACACAAACACTTAAATATATATCCTAGAAAAACGTATTTCAAAGGCATTTATGCAATTGCTTGCCTGCCAAAATCCAAGTTAAAGAATCTGTATTCCTAGAATAAAAATTGAGATCAAACACCTGAAGAATGGCAAAAAGTTGCATTTCTTACTCTACAACTGTTTGAGAAATAGTCAACTCTTGCAAGACAAACGGAGAACCCTTAACTATAGTCTTTGCAAGAGAAAAACATTTCAGATAACTTTTGAACTGTATTCAGCTAAATGCTGTAATCCAATGGGGTAAAAGTACTCAGTACATACATAATGTTCGGAGCCCATTGTGGCCATTACTAGCCCCTTGCTTTGACACACTGCTGTGCATTCACAACTGCAAAAGCCGTTCTTGGAAAATGTGATTACAACCATGAAAGAGGAGGTCTCAGCAGAAGCCACTCACTATCAGCATACTGCTGTCAGGACAGTAGAATGGGAATGTAAAGTTCCTTCAACTATGTTCTGGTAGAACTGAAGGGAGCAGGAGGCTCAAACCTCAGTGGCTGAGTTCTTGAGTCCACACCCCACCACCTGAGTTATCTGTGATTCTGAAGCACCTAATCCATCTGAAGCACAGTTTGACTTCCACCTCCCCACAGCACCTAGTTATTCCCACTGCTTCACTTCATCCTTAGTCATCCAGTAGGACCATGTTCCCTCCCTTAGCCAACCATAAGCAATGCTTATCCTACTTCTCTCACAGATTTAGCACCATTCTCTTGCTGCTCCTCCAACATGACTGCTCACCTCCACAACAGGTCTGGATTATTCAAGGCTTCCCAAAACCCTCCAATAGCTCTCAATCTCTCTCTCTCATGTGTCTTCCTATTCTCCTTTCCCAATAGGTTTAGATCCAAGTCACCACCACCACATTCAACATTTTCCCTTGTTCCCTTTCTTCTCTTAGGAATAGCACTGCACACAGAAGTTTGCCCATGATTGACAAGCTTGTTGCAGCCTGTTCACAGGCACATTTCCACAGAGGCCAAAGATTGCACGGGATATATGTGGAGATTAAGGGCATGGCTACACTTGAAAATATAGAGCTCTTTGCGTTAAACCAGCTTTCATAGAGCACAGTAGGGAAAGCACTGCAGTCTGTCCACACAGACAGCTGCAAGCGCACTGGCGTGGCCACATTTGCGGCACTTGCAGCGGCATTGGGAGCGGTGCATTATGGGCAGCTATCCCACAGAGCACCTCTTCCCATTCTGGTGCTGTGGCTTGTGGGAAGGGTGCAGGGTAGGGGTGTGTGCGGGGCATTCTGGGTCCTGTCCCAACACCCCGTGATGCATCAGTTCGCATCCCAGCAATCCCTCTGCTTCCGTCCACATTTGGTGCCATCTTTCAACGTTTTTTGTACTGCACACTCTGTCGTCCCTTTCAGTCTGCGGGAATGGAGCCCAAACTGCTGAGGAATATGCTGATGACTCTCACCAGCACATCATGTTTGGCCATCGAGTTACTCCTTAAAATCCAAACTGACAGTGAGGACTCCGACGATATCAACTCGAGTAACGCATACGACACGAGAATGCTTGTGGCATTCACGGACATGCTCACCACCGTGGAATGCCACGTTTGGGCTCGGAAAACAAGCACTGAGTGGTAGGATCACATCGTCCTGCAACTCTGGGATAACTAGCAGTGGCTGCAGAACTTTCAGATGAGAAAAGCCACTTTCATGGGACTGTGTGAGGAGCTCCATCATGACCTCCAAAAAATTTTCAGAGTCATTGCTTCCCAGGATAGCATCCCTCATTGTGTAAATATAGACTACATTCATTGTTCCTAGGTGTATACATTTACCCATGTTAAAATGTGTATTGTTTGCCTGTACCCAGCTTACCAAGTAATCCAGATCGCTCTGTATTAGTGACATGTCCTCCTCATTATTTACCACTCCCCCAATTGTGTGTCATCTGAGAACTTTTTAGTGATAAACTTGTGTCTTCTTCCAGGTCATTGATAAAATGGTTAAACAGCAGAGGGCCAAGAACGGAACCACCTTAGAAACACACCTATTCAATGATGAGTCCCTGTTCACAATTATATTTCGAGACCTATCAATTTAATCCATTTAATGTGAGCCATGTTAATTTTATTTTGTTCTAGTATATTTAATCAAAATATCATGCCTTACCAAGTCAAATACCTTAAAGAAGTGTTAGTATATTACATCAATACTATTATATTTTATCAATCAAAACATGTACCTAAGCTACCATTAATTTTTGTTCTGTGATCATTTTTTCTTTACCTGTCAGGACTAGATCAAATTTAGAATTCACCCACATCGGTTGCAACACTTTTCGAGTTAGGAAATTGTCACCTATGATATTTAGAAATTCCAAAGATGTTTTAGTATTGGCAGCATAAGACCTCTAGCATCTGTAAGTTCAACCCCTCCTTATTGAGGTTGCAGGAATAAACCATCCCGATGTGTAGAAAGAATAATAAATATGGCAGGTGACCAGCTTGGCTTAACAGTGAAATCCTTGCTGAGCTTAAACACAAAAAAGCAGCTTACAAGAAGTAGAAGATTGGACAAGTGACCAGGGAGGAGTATAAAAATATTGCTCAGGCATTCAGGAATGAAATCAGGAAGGACAAATCACACTTGGAGTTGCA
Source organism: Mauremys reevesii (assembly GCF_016161935.1). Taxonomy (NCBI): domain Eukaryota; kingdom Metazoa; phylum Chordata; order Testudines; family Geoemydidae; genus Mauremys; species Mauremys reevesii. The sequence goes on along the minus strand of NC_052631.1, from coordinate 41,690,214 downwards.
GCTAGCAAGAGATGTTAAGAGTAACAAGAAGGGTTCTTCAGGTATGTTAGCAACAAGAACAAAGTCAAGGAAAGTGTGGGCCCCTTCCTGAATGAGGGAGGCAACCTAGTGACAGAGGATGTGGAAAAAGCTAATGTACTAAATGCTTTTTTTTGCCTCTGTCTTCACGAACAAGGTCAGCTCCCAGACTCCTGCACTGGGCAGCACAGTATGGGGAGGAGGTGACCAGCCCTCTATGGAGAAAGAAGTGGTTCGGGACTATTTAGAAAAGCTGGATGAGCACAAATCCATGGGGCCGGATGTGCTGCATCCGAGGGTGCTAAAGGAGTTGGTGGATGTGATTGCAGAGCCATTAGCCATTATCTTTGAAAACTCATGGCGATCAGGGGAAGTCCCAGATGACTGGAAAAAGGCTAATGTAGTGCCCATCTTTAAAAAAGGGAAGGAGGAAGAACCGGGGAACTACAGGCCAGTCAGTATCACCTCAGTCCCTGGAAAAATCATGGAGCAGGTCCCCAAGGAATCAATTCTGAAGCACTTAGAGGAGAGGAAAGTGATCAGGAACAGTCAGCATGGATTCACCAAGGGCAAGTCATGCCTGACTAACCTAATTGCCTTCTATGAGGAGATAACAGGGTCTGTGGATGAGGGGAAAGCAGTGGATATGTTATTCTCTGACTTTAGCAAAGCTTTTGACACGGTCTCCCACAGTATTCTTGCCAACAAGTTCAAGAAGTATGGGCTGGATGAATGAACTATAACGTGGATAGAAAGCTGAGTAGATCCTCAGGCTCAACAGGTAATGATCAATGGCTCCATGTCTAGTTGGCAGCTGGTATGAAGCAGAGTGCCCCACGGGTCGGTCCTGGGGCCGGTTTTGTTCAGTATCTTCATTAATGATCTGGAGGATGACGTGGACTGCACTCTCAGCAAGTTTGCAGATGACACTAAACTGGGAGGAATGGTAGATATGCTGGAGGGTAGGGATAAGATACAGAGGCACCTAGACAAATTATAGGACTGGGCCAAAAGAAACCTGATGAGGTTCAACAAGGACAAGTGACAGGGACGGATTAACTTTTTGTGGGCCCAGCGTCAAACATATTTGTGGGCCCCCATTGGGGAAATAGGACATGTGATGGGGGGCAATCCGCAGAGCAAGGGGCCGGTTGTGGGCAATGAGACGCAGCACAGCGGGAGCGGCCCCACTCAGCCCAGCACTAGGGCACTGTTTACAAACCCAAAACTGCTAGACGCACACTGGCCCATCCAGCCCTGCACTGCCAGCGTGCTCCTTCCACATTGCCCCCTGCCCAGTGCCCCCTCACCGAGACTTCCTCCACAGATCCCTATGCACAGCATCCCCTGCCTGGAGACCCCTCCCCCTGACCTCCCACCACAACTGCACAGCACCCTGCACACCATACCCCCTGCCCAGCTCCCCCACCCACAGATCCTCTACTGTCCAGCACCCACTTCACAGTCCCACCATCACAGCTGTACAGTGCCCCATATTCCTGAGGGAATTCTGCATCAAAGTCTGTACATAATATTTTAAAATTCTGATTTTTTTTAAAATAAATAAATGTGGAAGCTCCACCATGGCAGTGGGTAGCACAGGCCACTGGCTGCATGGAAGTGGGAGAATATCCTGCAGTCTCCCCCACTGCCCTGGGACAGGGACTTGGCAGTGAGACTGAACCTGACACTGATACAAAACAAGGGCCATGCCTGCCACAGAAACACCCTGGGGCCCTGCCCCTTTTGCGCCAGGCACACCAGATGTGGGCAGGGAGGCTCAGCCCGGCAGCAGGATCCAAGTGCAGAGGGACTTAGTGTGGGGGTATCCAGATGGAGGTAAGAGGGTTCTGTGGGGGGCAGTCTGGGTGCAGGCAGCTCAGTGTGTGATCTGGATGCACAGGGACATGCCAGGTGCAGGGGCAATGGGAGTCTGCAGGGGGGGACCAAGTGAAAGTGGTTGGAGCTCAGCTGGGGGCGGGGGGAGTCTGGGTGCAGGGGGGAGGTGGTGTTGTACTTAAAGTACTGCACAGGATCTTTTCAGTGGGAATAAGGCAAACGCCACATTTATTGGTAATACATGCATCAATCAACACTGTATCATATGCATATAATCTATATTACACTCATGCATTCACATACACACACACTCCATCTTGTTGTTGTTACCAACTAGTTACTCCCCTTAACTTCACTGGCCAGGTGAGTTAGATGGGGGAGGGGTGGAGCCAGGCTTCTGCCAATCAATGCTCTGATGTTGACAAGACAAGACCTAGGGTCCTCTGCAAAACACCTCACATTTATAGCAGCTTCCCTTTCATGCAAACCTATACCAGATTCAAAATCTGTGTCTGTCCGTTGGTCCTTTGTGCTGCTTCCTTCTGGGAAGTTGTGCCAATGCTAGGTGTCGTGCCAATGCTGTTCAAAGAGGGTGTTTCCAAAAGAAGATACTTGCTTCTAAACCCCACCCACCTCCAGCCATCAATATGTCTGCTCTTCTTTAGTGAGCCCACTTGACAAGTTTTATTGTCCTTGGGTCTGGCTTCCATCCCCTCTCCAACCCTTGCAGCTGTCTGGAGGTGCTCGCCTTCCACGCCTTGCTCATTCACACCTCATTCATTCAACAGGACAATTGATTGGGGGAGAGGGGGAATCTTATTCTACTCCTAGCAAAAAGACATTTTTCTTCTACTTTAATTATCCTTAGGGCAGGGGTTCTCAAACTGGGGGGTCGGGACCCCTCAGGGGGTCATGAGCTGTCAACCTCCACCCCAAACCCTGCTTTACTCCAGCATTTATAATGGTGTTAAATATATAAAAAGTGATTTTAAATTTATAAGGGGGGGGTCTCACTCAGAGGCTTGCTATGTGAAAGGGGTCACCAGTAAAAAAGTTTTGAGAGCCACTGCCTTAGGGGCTATAACATTATACCAAGGCTTAACACAAAGTTTTCTACACGTTTTTCTACATAGTGATCTGATACAAAGTTCCTGTATTAAAGGACTTGATACAAAGTTGTATGAAAATAGCTTAATACATGGTTATATGAAGAGGTATAATATAAAGTCATATGAAAGTTAGAGGTTATATATGGATAAGCTTAATACAAAGTTATATAGAGAGGCATAATGCAAAGTCATATGAAAGTTATGTGAAGATGCTTAATACAGAGATTTATCTAGAGGGTTCATTTGGGTGGGGGTGTAGGTGGTTGGGGCTCAGTGGGGACGGTATCTGGGGAGAGGGGCTCATCGAGGTGGTACAGATGCAGAGGAGGTGGGGCTTGTCAGGGTGAGGGTTTGATGGGCCTGCTTAACAGGGGAGCCCCAGCTGCTGCCAAGGGGATCCGCATACTGGGCCCCCGTTTCCCCTATCACAGGGATCGGCAACCTTCGGCACGCGGCCCACCAGGGTAAGCCCCCTGGCGGGCCAGGCCACTTTGTTTACTTGCCGCGTCCGCAGGTTCGGACGATCACAGCTCCCACTGGCCGCAGTTTGTCGCTCCAAGCCAATGAGAGCTGCGAGAAGCCGCGGCCAGCACATCCCTTGTCCTGCGCCGCTTCCTGCGGCCCCCCATTGGCCTGGAGCAGCGAACCGTGGCCAGTGGGAGCTGCAATTGGCCGAACCTGCAAATGTGGCCGGTAAACAACCCGTTCCGTCATGCCAGGGGGCTTACCTTGGCGGGCCACGTGCTGAAGGTTGCCAATCCTTGCCCTATCCCCTTCTCTTCCCCATCCCACCCCCTTCCTTCCCCACTGCCTGTCCCCCTGCTCTGCCCGCCCCCCTGCGGACACTCACTGTTGTACAAGATGAAGGATGGCTCCCTGCACACAGAAGGGAGCTCAACCAGCACTAGGACCAGAAGGTGGTGTCCAGCTGCAAAGTCCAGGGAGCTGAGCAGCACCTTCTTTTTTCAGATGGGCTGTGCAGCTCTGCCATCACAGAGTAGGTTTGCTCATTCCATCCCCCTCCCCAAGGCCCCGCCCCTTCTCTGCCTCCTCTCCCCAGCGGCAGAGCAGGGGGACAGGCAGTGGGGAAGGAAGGGGGTGGGATGGGGAAGAGAAGGGGATAGGGCAAGGATTGGCAACCTTCAGCACGTGGCCCGCCAAGGTAAGCCCCCTGGCATGCTGCGGCTGCGCTCTTCCGCAGCGGAGGGCAACAAAAATGATTAGGGGGCTGGAGCACATGACTTATGAAGAGAGGCTGAAGCAGACTTGCACAACATGCGGCCCGCAGGCAAGCGTCAGGGTGGGGCTGTCGGGTTCGCCCAAGGCTGGTGCAACCGTCTGGGATTTTTCCTCCCTTCCCTCCCACAGAGTGCGGCGTGGCTGATTGGGCACCTGGGCCTGATTTAGCTGCTCCCATTGGCCTCCAGCAGGCAGAGTCCCTCCCCCGCTCCCCCCGCCTCAGTGTCGCGTCACAGCACTCTGCGGGGGAGGGGTTGTGTGCTCACCACTTGTTTGGTTGGCTCCACGTGGAGCCAGCGGCTGGAGCGGCGTGGTGGTAAGGGGAGTCCCGGGGGCAGTCAGGGAGCAGGAGGAGGGTTGGATCGGTAGGGAGTTCTGGGGGGGCTGTCGGGGCAGGAGTGTGGAGAGGGATTGGAACAGTCAGGGGACAGGGAGCAGGAAGAGGTGGATGGGTGGGAGTTCGGGGGAGAGGTCTGTTGGGGGCGGGGAGTGGTTGCATGGGGTGTGGGAGTTCCGGGGGGTCTGTCTGGGGGCAGGGTTGTGAATAAGGGTTGGGGCAGTCAGGAGACAGGTAGAGGGTAGGGTCCTGGGGGGGCAGTTAGGGTGGGTGGGGGGTCTCAGGAGGGTGCAGTCAGGGGACAAGGAGCAGGGGGGGTTGGGAGTTTGAGGGGGGTGGGAAGTGGGAGGGAGTGGCTCAGGTGGGGCTCCCCCCCACATCCTCTTTTTTGATTGTTGAAATATGGTAACCCTAAAAAAGCAGTGCCCTGGTTCAGCAGGGAGGAGCCGCCTTCCGGCAGCACCGGAGAGCCAAAGCGTCAGCTTGCGGGGGGGCAAGTCCCAGCCATGGAGGAGCCACTGCGGCACAGCGGGGCAACAGCCCTGCAAAAGCAGCAGCACCGCTAGCAGGGAGCAGCCGCGCCCCCCGGCCCTCCTGCCCAGGCTGCAACCTGCCCCCCCCTCAGTGGGGGCTCCTACAGGCTGCAGCAGATGCATGCGGCCGGCAGCCCCCATGCACCCCCCAGCTCCCCCCTCACCATGCCCGGGCTTTGCGGCTCCCAGGTGTGAGAGCCGCCGGGGCGCGTGGGCCTGAGCCTGCCCCAGGACGGGCAGCAGCAGTGATGGCTCACTCCTGGGAGCCACACAGCCCAAGCGCGGTGAGGGGGCAGCCAGGGGGTGTATGGGGGGCCAGCACCCGCATGCATCCGCTGCAGCTTGCAGGAGCCCCGGGGGGAAGGGGGGGCAAGATGCCAGGCCGCAGCCTGGGAAGGAGGGGTGGGGGGGTTGCTCTCCGCTAGCTGTGCTGCCACCTTCGTAGGGCTGCTACCTCCCCCCGCACTGTTCCAGCTCCTCCATGGCTGGGGCTCACCGCCACTGCAAGTGGGACGCTCTGGCTCTCTGGTGCCTCCAAAACGCAGCTCCTCCCTGCTGAGCTGCTGCAGCAGCCCAAGTCCGGCAAAGCCAGTTAGTGGACTCGAGGCAGGGTCTGCCAGGATGGGGCAGGGAGAACTTGCAGGGGGCTGTGCACCCTCCAAGGGAGTTCAGGGGGCGGGAGGGGGGGGACCTGGTCTGGGGATCAGCCCCTGGGCATGGCTGGCCCCTGGGCTCTATAAAGGCTCGCTGAGATTTGCCCCTCAATGAACCCATGGGGGGGGGGGGGAGAAGAGAAGGGGGTCAAGGTGGGAGTTTCGCCTAGTGCGCAAAATATCCTTGCACCAGCCCTGGGTTCGCCCCCTGCCCAGGGGGAGGGCACCTCATTGTACCGCGCTCCAACCACCCTAACGGCCAGAGCTCCCTGTGGCCCTGTTTTTGTGTGTTGGTCACATCCAATCCCTTCACACTGCCCCCCTTTCCCCTCCCCGGCTTAGTTCATAGCTCCAGAAAATCCCTTCAAACTGTCCCCCTTTTCCCCTCCCCTTATTTCATGGGAGGATGACAAACCGAGTAGGCAGGTGGGCAGTGGTAGCGAGGCTTTATATTTGGGGGAGGGGGGGTTGTGATGAGGCGAGCAGCAAGTCTGTGGCTAGAGGGAGGCATCTATTTTCAGTATTTTAATTTTTGGCACTGCTGTGTGCAGTAATATAGTGACCCCTAGGGGTTGAAGAGGGGGGTGATGGTGGAGCTGAGAGGGGACGGGGCCTATTTTACTGCTGTGATCTGGTCACCCTATGGGGGCTGTTTCTTTCTCCCTCTACAGGCTTCCACATACCATCAGTACCTTGCTAGTGTGCCACGCACCATGAGATCTCTCTTCTGTTTGTGTGTGACTATGAGTGTTTCCCTTGTGTGTGAATTTATTCAACAAAATCTTGAGCTTCATAATGGCTACCATGAGTGAAAAGAAAAGAGATCAGACCACAGAGTTTTCAACACTGAATGGACGAATAAATACTTATGTACTGTTTCCAAAGACAAAATACTGTGTCGCGAACTGTTAGCCGTTCCGAAAGAATACAACCTTCAGTGGCACTTTGAAACTAAATATCCCAATCTCGCCAAATTGAACTCAAATGAAAAAATAATTAAAGCAGCCAGCTTAGCGAAAAACCTTAGTGGAGCAAATTTTCAAGAAAGTGAGCACTGAGAACGATATGGTTACTAAAGTAAGCTTTCACATTTCTAAGGAAATTGCTGCTGCTGGGAAATGCTTCACAGAAGGCTAGTTTTTTAAAAAGTGTATATTGATTGCTGTATCTGAGTTATGTCCAGAAAAGAGGGGAATATTTGAGAATGTCAGTCTAGCACACATGACTGTACAGAGAAGAATAGCTGACGTTTCTACCAATCTAAGTGATCAGTTAAAGCAGAAAGTCAGTGAATTCTGCTTTTACGCCCCAGCTATAGATGAAAGCACTGATTTAAGAGACACCGCCCAGCTTCTTATTTTTATTAGAGGTATTGATAAAAAACTTGAAAATTGCTGAAGAACGTGTTGGCCTGTGCTCCATGACGGGTCGCAATCTGCAGTGAAGTGATAAAGTGCATGAATGATAAGTCAGGATTAGATTTCACAAACTTGGTGGCCATTTGTACTGATGGTGCTCCAGCTATGTACGGAAAAAATGTTGGAGCAGTTACTCTTCTTGACTTTATTGGGAGACAAATAACCAATCATCACTGCATTATGCTACACAAAACCTACTGATGTAAAAGTCTTAAAATTTGAGCATGTAATGTCAGTGGTAGTTTCCATTGTAAACTACATCCGTTCTAGAGGACTAAAACATAGGCTCAAAATGTCCTTTCTTGAAGGGGTAGATGCCAAGTGCAGCAACTCAGGCCTGGTCTACACTACGCGTTTAAACCGGTTTTAGGAGTGTTAAACCGATTTAACGCCACACCCGTCCACACTAAGAGGCCCCTTATATCGATTTTAATGGCTCTTTAAATCGGTTTCTGTACTCCCCCCCGACGAGAGGAGTAGCGCTAATATCGGGATTAACATATCGGAATAGGGTTAGTGTGGCCGCAAATTGACGGTATTGGCCTCCGGGCGGTATCCCACAGTGCACCACTGACCGCTCTGGACAGCATTCTGAACTCTGATGCACTGGCCAGGTAGACAGGAAAAGCCCCGCAAACTTTTGAAATTCATTTCCTGCTTCCCCAGCGTGGAGCGCTCATCAGCACAGGTGACCACGCACAGCTCATCTGCACAGGTAACAATGCAGTCTCCTGAGAATCGAAAAAGAGCCCCAGCATGGACTGCAGGGGAGGTACTGGATCTGATCGCTATATGGGGAGAGGATTCAGTGCTAACAGAACTGCATTCCAAAAGACAAAATGAAAAAGTATTTGAAAGAATTTCTAAGGCTATGATGGATAAAGGCCACAGCAGGGACTCACTGCAGTGCAGAGTGAAAGTTAAGGAGTTCAGACAAGCCTACCAGAAAACCAAAGAAGCAAACGGAAGGTCCGGGGCTGGACCAAAAACATGCCGCTTCTACGCTGAGCTGCATGCAATTTTAGGGGGCTGCGCCACAAGTACCCCACCCCTGTCCGTGGATTCCGAGGTGGAGGTTGTAATATCTGCCATAGCTGAGGATTATGTGGACGGGGAAGATGACGATGAAGAAGAGGAGGACGAGCTAGCAGACAGCACACAGAACTCCGTGAGCCCCAACAGCCAGGAGCTTTTTCTCACCGTGACGGAATTACCCTCCCAAGCCACTACCCCAGACAATGAAGCCATAGAAGGGACCTCTGGGGAGTGTACCTTTGCAAACAGCAAACATTGTTTTTTAAGCAAGCGTTTTTTAATGATTGATTTGCCCTGAGGACTTGGGATGTATTCGCAGACAGTATAGTTACTTAGAAAAGTTTGTTAACATGTCCCTGGAGGATTTCCGCTCAATCCCCAGACATCTCGATGAAGCGCTCCTGGAGGTACTCCAGAAGCCTTTGCAGAAGGTTTCTGGGCAAGGCATCCTTGTTCCGTCCACCATGGTAGGACACTTTACCACGCCATGCATGTAGCAAGTAATCAGGTATCATTGCATGGCAAAGCATAGCTGCGTATGGTCCCGGTGATTGCTGGCATTCAAGAAGCATCCGTTCTTTATCTCGCTGTGTTATCCTCAGCAAAGTGATATCGTTCAGGGTAACCTGGTTGAAAAATCAGGAATTTAAGTAAGGGGGATGGCCATTTTCCTACTGGGTTTGTGGACTGCAGCAGCTTTAAAAAAAATCCTTTCCTGCACATAGCCAAGCGTGGGGAGGAGGAGTGAAATGCCGATCTTTTTCGTGTTTGGTCAGTGGGGATCTTCCCCAAGCTACCAGCCACGCAGTGGGGAGAGAGAAGGGTGTTGATTAGCAGGGAGCTAGCATGGTATTAGCCATGCGTTGGGGGGAGGGGTAAATCACTGCAGAAGCCGAAAGACAGTGGCTTACCATGGCTGCATGCAAGCTCAATTCTGATGCCTGGATCTGTGTCTGTGAGATCTGTAACCCCAGAGCTGCAGGCACTCAGTATTAAGATGAAAAATGCGACCTTGTAGGGAAATCACATGTGCTATGTAAGGTGAATAGTGCTGTTCACTGTGAAAGAGTATAACCATTGTTCTGTAAAATGTATCTTTTTAAATACTTCTCTCCCTCATGCAGCTGCAAATTTTTCAAGCCTCCCTGCTCCATCCCAAAGGCTAGCCCAGATAAGGCGGAGGAAAAAGAAGACGCGAGATGAAATGTTCTCGGATATTATGGAAGTTACACGCAAGGAAAGAGCTCATCTGAATGAGTGGAAGGAGGTGGTATCAAATTACAGGAAAGATGCCAGTGAACGTGAGGACAGGAGGGACACCCGAGATGAGAGGTGGCGGCAGGAAGACCGGCAGGAAAATCAGCGGTGGCGGGATGCAACTCTAGGGCTGCTGCGTGATCAAACTGACATGCTCCGGCGTCTGGTGGAGCTTCAGGAACGGCAGCAGGATCACAGAGTGCCGCTGCAGCCCCTGTATAACCACCCTCAACCAGTGATGAGCTGCCAAATTTTTAACAACGGGTTCCCTCCTCCCCCCCCCTCCGGGGGGGGGTGTCGTGCCCCATCCAACCCATGTTCCTTGACACACACACTCCGAGACCCCTGACCCATCCCCCCCTTCCCCTCTCCCCTGACTGCCCCTTGCCGCCCCACCCAACCCCTCCTCTCATTCTCAATGGCCCCCCAGAACCCCTACCGCATACAACTACCCCTTCTCTCTGTCCCCTGACTGCCCCTGGAACCCTTGCCCCTGACTGCCTCCCACCGCCCCATCCAACCCCTGATCCTTTCCGACTGCCCCCCCAGGACCCTGGCCCCGCTCAATCCCCTGTTCCTGTCCTCTGACCCCCACCCCCAAACTCCCCTATCCGCTCTCCAACACCCCGTCCCTGCCCCCTTACCGCGCTGCCTGGACGTGGCTGGGCCGGGACAGGAGTCGCGCGGCCGGAGCCGGAGGATGTGGCGGGAGCCCAGCGGCCGGAGCCAGGTGACTGGCCGGGTGGAGCCAGGGAGGGCTGCGGCCAGAGCTGGAGCCGGGCAGTCGGGGCCGCCGCCACGCCCAGACCCGCGCTGCCGAGCCCGGCCCCTGGCAAAACAGCAGGGGCGGCTGGAGCCACGGGCCAGGCCGGGCTGGAGGTGGGGGCCGTGTCCAGAGCCGAGCATCCCGGTAGGTGGGGGCACAGCAGGGCCGGGGTGGGGTGCGGCCGAGCCGGGCGGCCGGGAGGGGTTCGGGGGTGTCGGGACGCGGGCTGTGCCGCAGCCGGTGAGGGTCGGGCGGGTCGCGGCCGGGAACGCTGGGGCGGGACGCGGCCAGGAGGGTCGGGCGGGGACCTGGGAGGGTGCGGCCGGGGAGGGGGGGGGAGCTTGCGGGGCCGGGACCGCAGGGGGGTGGGGGGGGAAGACCCGGGGACGGGGGGCGGGTGGCCGGGCAGGGTCGCGCCCCCCCTAGTTTCCTACCTCAGCGTCGTCTTCCTGGGCCGGGGAAGCCTGCTTGCTTCTCAGCCCTCCCAGGCTTCCCGCGTGAACAGCTGATTCGCGGGAAGCCGTGGGGGAGGAGAAGCAAGGAGGAGCTTCATGGTAGGAGGTGGAGGCAGAATTTGCAATGGTTCACGCAAACCATTTGCTAAGATTAGAGGCCGGACAGAAAACTTTAGCATCCGGGTCTCTGTCCGGCGTCTAATTTTAGCAAACGGTTCGTGCGAACCGTTGCGAACCGTCTGCAGCTCACCCCTGCCCTCAACCCTCACCATGTTCCACATCCTCCTCACCCAGACGTGTAAGAACGCGTGGGGGGAAGCTCCGTGCACCCGCCCACTCCACCCCCGTGGACAGCCCACCAACCAGAAGGCTGTCCTTACTGTAAAAATTTTTAAGTGGCTTTCTCCATCCCTCCTATCCTCCTCCCAAACCACACCCTTACTTCTCTCCCTCTTTTTATAATGAATTAATAAAGAATACATGATTTTTAAATGAGTGACTTTATTTGCATAAGTAAGCTGTACTCAAAGGGGGAGGGTGGGTTGCTTACAGGGAATGAGTCAATCAAGGGGGGGTGGGGGTTCATCAAGGGGAAACAAACACAGCAGTCACACCCTACCCTGGCCAGTGATGAAGCTCGTTTTCAAAGCTTCTCTGATGCGCACCGCTTCCTGGTGTGCTCTTCTAATCTCCCTGATGTCTGGCTGCGCGTAATCAGCGGCCAGATGATTTGCCTCAGCCTCCCACCCCGCAATAAAGGTCTCCCCCTTACTCTCACAGAGATTGTGGAGAATACAGCAAGCAGCAATAACATAGGGGACATTGGTTTGGCTGAGGTCTGAGCGAGTCAGTAATGTGCGCCAGCGCGCCTTTAAATGGCCAAATGCACATTATACTACCATTCTGCACTTGCTCAGCCTGTAGTTGAACAGATCCTGACCACTGTCCAGGCTGCCTGTGTATGGCTTCATAAGCCATGGCATCAAGGGGTAGGCTGGGTCCCCCAGGATAACGACAGGCATTTCAACATCCCCAACTGTTATTTTCTGGTCTGGGAAGTAATTCCCTTGCTGCAGCCGTTTAAACAGAGTAGTGCTTCTGAAGACGCGAGCATCATGAACCCTCCCTGGCCATCCCACGTGGATGTTGGTGAAACGTCCCTTGTGATCCACCAGTGCTTGCAGCACCATTGAAAAGTACCCCTTCCGGTTTACGTACTGGGTGCCCTGGCGCTCCGGTGCCAAGATAGGGATATGGGTTCCATCTATTGCCCCCCCCCCCCCCAGTTAGGGAATCCCAGTGCAGCAAAGCCATCCACTATGGCCTGTACATTTCCCAGAGTCACAACCTTTCGTAGCAGCAGCTTAGTGATTGCTTTGGCTACTTGCATCACAGCAGCTCCCACAGTAGATTTTCCAACTCCAAATTGATTCCCGACTGACTGGTAGCTGTCTGGCGTTGCAAGCTTCCACAGGGCTATTGCCACTCGCTTCTCTACTGTGAGGGCTGCTCTCATCTTGGTATTATGGCGTTTCAGGGCAGAGGCAAGCAAATCAAAGTTCCATGAAAGTGCCCTTACGCATGCGAAAGTTTCGCAGCCACTGGGAATCGTCCCAAACCTGCAACACAATGCGGTCCCACCAGTCAGTGCTTGTTTCCCGGGCCCAAAATCGGCGTTCAATGGATAGAATCTGCCCCATTACCATCAGGATATCCAAAGCCGCAGGGGCCCGCGGTTTGAGAGAATTCTGTGTCCACGTCCTCATCACCGCGCTGCCGTATCCGCCTCCTCCTCGCCTCGGTTTGAAGGTCCTGGTTCACCATATACACTGCACGAGAGTGCGCGAGGTGTTTAAAACATCCACGATTGCAGTATTGAGCTGAGCAGGGTCCATGCTTGCTATGTTATGGCGTCTGCACAGTTCACCCAGGAAAAAAGGCGCGAAATGGTTGTCTGCTGCTTTCAGGGAGGGAGGGGTGAGGCTGTACCCAGAACCACCTGCGGCAAATGTTTCCCCCCCCCCCCCCCCATCAACCACTGGGAACTCAACCCAGAATTCCAAGAGGCGGGGAAGGCTGCGGGAACTATGGGATAGCTACGGAATAGCTACCCACAGTTCAACGCTCCAGAAATTGATGCTAGCCTCGGACCGTGGACGCACACCACCAAATTAATGTGCTTAGTGTGGCCGCGTGCACTCGATTTTATACAATCTGTTTTACTAAACCGGTTTCTGTAAATTCGGAATAATCCCGTAGTGTAGACGTACCCTCAATCTACCATATGGAAGTGAGGTAGTTGAGTCAAGGAAGATGCTCCAGCATTTTGTTGCTTTGAAAGAGGAGGTAGCAAAATTCCTAGAAAATTGGGCCAATAAAATTCCCAGAGCTTGAAAATGAGTCCTAGAATCAAGATCTTTTTTTCTTTTGTGATATTACAGCAAACCTGAATGATTTCAACTTCAGGAAAAAAAAATCAACCTATATTTCAAATGTGTGCAGTAGTGAAAGCTTTCAAAATGAAACGGAAACTTTTCAGAAGTCAGCTGTCAAAAGGTGAAATGTGTCACTTTCCCACTTGTGCACAGCCTATCCCTCAGCACAAACACGTCGAGTTAGGAGAAAGTTACGCAAAGCACATCAATCTTTTGATTGAAGAATTTGACAGAAGACTTACTTTGTCTAAAGAAGATGGCATCCAATTGAAGCTGACTGAAGATCCCTTTTCTGTGGATCCAGAGGAAGTGCCACTAGATTTGCAGTTGGAGGTTATTAAACTTCAATGTTTGGCAGTTTACCGAAATAAGCACAGAGAAAGCAGCCTGCAGGACTTCTACAAAAGTCTGGATGATGAAAAATACAAGAATTTTATCAAAGTTGCACTGAAAACGTTCAGCATTTTTGGAAGCACTTACATATGTGAACAAACATTTTCCATCATGAACATGAATAAAAACAAGCAACGTTCTTCTCTGACTGATGACCATTTGGAAGACATTATGAAAATATCCACTTCAAATATGACCCCCGAATAAGACAAGCTTGTTGCCGAAAAGAGATGTAATCTCTCTCATTAAATTTGCAAGGTAATTATGAAAAGTACAAATGTTTTATTTCAACGGAACAGGTGTTTTTCATTTTTCCATGATTCATAAAAAAAATTTAAAAAATTGTTTGCCTTAATTGAAAAATTTTTAAGAAAGTATCACCCCCCCACCCCAACCCTCCTTTTCAGCCCACAGCTGTTTCAGCAGGGTGGCACTGGGGAAGGAGGGTTTGTTTCCACAGTGCAGACAGCATTGGAGGGGGGGTGCTATGTTTCGGGAGGGGGTTGGGGGGGGTGCTTCGGCGGTGCCGGGGGGTGTTCAGCCCTCAGCTCTTTTCTTTGGAGTAATACGGCCCTCGCCACTTTACGAGCTGTGCAGGCCTGGGCTGAAGGAACTGAGATTGTTTAGTCTGCAGAAGAGAAGAATGAGGGGGGATTTGATAGCTGCTTTCAACTACCTGAAAGGTGGTTCCAAAGAGGATGGATCTAGACTGTTCAGTGGTACCAGATGACAGAACAAGGAGTAATGGTCTCAAGTTGCAGTGCAGGAGGTTTAGGTTGGATATTAAGAAAAACTTTCACTAGGAGGGTGGTGAAGCACTGGAATGGGTTCCGTAGGGAGGTGGTGGAATCTCCTTCCTTAGATGTTTTTACGGTCAGGCTTGACAAAGCCCTGGCCGGGATGATTTAGTTGGAAATTGGTCCTGCTTTGAGCAGGGGGCTGGACTAGACCTCCTGAGGTTCCTTCCAACCCTGATAGTCTATGATTCTATGATCACACAGCTTCCCCCTCCTCCCATCTATAATAGATGAGGCATAAGGAGCTAGTCATCCTATTCCCTACTGTGATTTGGTGGCCTGTAGCAGGCACCAACTAATACCTGTCTTGTGTTGTTTGTTTGAACATTGAATGCATATGGATCAAGATAATTTTCTTCCAAGTTATCAGTAACTCAAACTGGTAATGCCTTTTTTTTTTTTTTTTTAAACATGGCGTGCCACTCCTCCTCCCCTTTTAAGGGCATAAGAACCGCCACACTGGGTCAGATCAATGGTCCATCTAGCCCAGTATCCGGTCTCCAAAAATGGCCAGTACCAGAGGTTAAGGAGTGTACACAGAACAAAGCAGGTGGAGTGATCCAGCCCTGTCTTCTCCTCCCAGTTTCTGGCAGTCAGAGATTTAGGATCACCCCAAGTATCTATTGGGTTTCCGGGAAACGGGGCGGGCGAAGCCTGTCCCATGCTAACGGATCCCCCCCCAGCCTAAGGGGAGGTTCCACAGGGCCTCAGAAATCCACTAATTGCGGGGGACAACTAATAAAAGAACAGGGACATGAGTGCGGTCAAAGGGTCATAAGAAGGGAGCCTGACGGGGTGGTTGCATCCCTGACCATCTTGGCCAATAGCCCTGATAGGCCTATCCTCAATGAATGTATTGGGTTCAAAAAAATAATTAAGTTATACTTTTGGCAATAACGCCCCATGGGAATAGGCTAATTGCTTGTTTTTATTAAACCTGCTACCTATTAATTTCATCAAGTGATCCTGTTTTTGTATTGTGGAAGAGGATAAAGAACACTTCTCTATTAACTTTTTCCACATCTTTCATGATTTTATAGGCCTCTATCCTATCCCTCCTTAGCTATCTCTTTTCTAAGCTAAAAAGCCCTAGTCTTTTTCATTTCTGCTCATTCAGATTCCATTCCATACCCCTGATGAAAAGGTTCAGAGAAGTGTAACCGAAATGCAATTCCACATATCCTTTTTAAGGCAACCCCTCCCCTCCAACGCCCATTACTTCGCACTTATCAAATGTTGAATTTTATATGCCATTTTGTTGCTTTGGACAGAATACAAAATTATTCAAGATGGTTATTTTAAAACTTTGCCACTTCACTGGTTCACCCTGTTTTCCAAATTATTAATATACATATTGAAAAGCACAGGTCCCAACAGAAATGCTTTGGAGACTCTGCTTTTTACTCCCCTCCATTATGGAAACTATTTAAAAGATAAGAAACAAAGGGTAGGAATAATCAGTTACTGATCCATGAGTGGACCTTCCCTCTTGTCCCATGACTGCCTATTTTGCTTAAGAGCCTTTGGTGAAGGAGTTTGTTAAAATCTTTCTAAAAATTCAAGTACGCTATATTGCCTTGATCACCCTTATCCGCATGCTCGTTGGGACACACAACGAATTTTAATAGATTGGTGAGGCATGATTTCCCTTAACAAAAAAGTCAGATTGACTCTTCTCCAACATAGCATGGTCATCTAAGCAACTGATTCAATTTGCCCAGTAGTGCAGTAAGGCTCATGGGCCTGTAATGACCAGGATCACCTCTGGAGCCCTTTTTAAAGCTTGACATTACATTAGCTACTTTTCAGTCATCTGATACAGAGACTTGCTTCAGCAATCCATTACACACTGCACTTAGTTCCGCAATTTCATATTTGAGTTCATTGAGAACTCTTGGGTGAATACCATCTGGTCCTGGTGACTTATTACTGTTTAATTTATCAATTTGTTCTAAAACTTCTTCTATGGACACATCAGTGTGGGACAGTACTTCAGATGTATCACCCAAAAAGGGTGGGTATGTCCACCACATCCTCTTGAAGACAAATCCAAAAAGACTTACCTACTGAAGTCTTTCTAAATTGGTTATAGCCATTGATTTTAGCATTTCGATAAAGGTAATCAGCCACCAGTTTCAGTAATACCAACTAGATCAAATTTATGCTCACAAGTGAATTGTTTGTTATCCAAGCTCCTAGCATTGGTGGAAAGGCAGTTAAAGAATCTCTTCTCTTCATATCCTTTGGTTCCTCGATTAATTTTTTTCCTCAATATTTCCATTTTATTCTAGCAGCGGCAGGCTCCAGGGCCACTACAGCAGTGGCCGGTGAGGCTGGCCGTGGGGTGCCTGAGAAACTGGCCCTATGACTTCCGCGACCTCTGTAACAGAATTGCAGCATTACTGATAATCAGGGATAGCTCAGTGGTTTGAGCACTGGCCTGCTAAACCCAGGGTTGTGAGTTCAATCTTTGAGGGGGCCATTTGGGGAACTGGGGTAAAATTCTGGGGATTGGTCCTGCATTGAGCAGGGGGGTTGGACTAGATGACCTTCCGAGGTCCCTTCCAACCCCAATATTCTATGATTAGGCCATTGCATAAGTAAGGGGTACTTCTTCAGGCTTGATGGATGGCAATGTGGAATGCAAATTGAAAGTCACAAACCAATCTTGAGTCTCAAGTGATGGAGGCAAGCACCACCATCTTGAAGCCAAGGCTGTGGAGGCATTTGTTCAGTCTCCTCAAGTTTGATGGAGTCTCACGTTGATGTATGAGGAGTCAGTAAACACTACAGGTAAACACATATGCAAGGTCAGACCAATGCAAGAAGTTGCAGTGCAAGTGTTGTAGATTGAACAACTGTCTATCAATGCAGAACTGGATAAATTCTCCTCTGTCAATGGTATGAAATGCATCCATAAGCACAGCTGGGAAAAAAAAAAAAGATGGAAAAAAGCATGGCAGCCAACACACAACTTTGTTCAGTGACACAGGCGACCAGAAATGGGTCTGGTATCCTGCCATTTTCCACAACTCTGGACAGCACCAAATCATGGAAGGACTGAATGATTAAAAATAAAAATAAGAAAAAACACCTTTGCATTTCTAGAGTCCCTCATGATTTATAGAGTCAAAAGCTTTACCTGAATCAAAAAATACCATGTAAAGACCATGATTTTACTCTCAGCACTCTTCCTGAAGCTTATGGGCTGCGAAGATCATGTCTAGAATGGTTTCCACAAGATAAGTGTTAAGTCTATTCAATATGACCCATGCAAGAATTTTCCCAGCAACAGAGAGTAGGGAAATGCCATGGTTTAGGATCAGGAAATACCTCAGTTTTTGTCAAAGGTGAAGATCCACCTTCTTCAGAATGAAGAAATAATGGGAGTAGAAACTCTTGCCCCTATATCCTTGAAGAATGTTTTCTATGGATCCCAGGTGGAATAGGCCACTTTTTGTAAAAAGGCTCTTGTGAGATGGGTTGCAGAAGAAGGGAGGAGAGGAAAAGGCCAGGTAGAAGACAAGAAAAGAATGTCTAGCACCCATTTGTTAGCTAAAATCTCCACCCAAACCTCCTGGAAGCAGGGGAAACTGGTTTCTGAAAGTCGGCTATGCAAAAGATTCCAAGCTTGAATGCCTGGGGCATATGCACACCTATAGAGCCACAGCAACGCATATTTGAAGAAGAACCTGACTTCTCATATTACTAGTAACAAAAGTAACTTAATGACATAAATAAATTTTAAACCAAAACGTATAGCATACAACTACAATGCTTGCATAGGATTTTTAGCATGTAAAGGCCACCTGATTCCTGGTGACTGTCTAGACAGACAGTCAATGAATCATGCTACTTAAGTAACCCTTGATATAATGAACTCCTGAAAGAAAGTGAATGAATACTGATTTTACAAACTGTATAATTATGTATTTAGACTATGTAGTACATGGACTTCACACTGTTGGCCCAATCAATGTATTCATCCAGCCCTTATGTTAGTTTAAGAGCACAATGTAGTCTGGTACACTGTCAACAGCAGCCACAGCACTCTACAAACAGCTAGCAAGTAAGGAAAATGTATAAGATTACATAAGCCTACTGAAAAGAGAAAATTTAGTAGATTGTGTAAAGAGCTTTACTGTAGCCAGAGGAAAATGAGTAGTAAAAAAATGCTTTACACGCTGCAGGACTTCAGAAGGGGGGAAGGGGGGAGGAATAGAACAGAAAAGGCTTGACCTAACTCTACACTAGTACTTTTGTTAGTATAACTTATGTCACTCAGGGATGTGAAAAAAACACCCCTCTAAGCAACATAAGTTACCGTATTTTCCGGCGTATAAGACGACTTTTAAAACTAAAAACAACCCCCAAAAATCGGGGGTCGTCTTATATGCCAGGTATAAACAGCTTCGGCTGAGCTAATCCTGGGAGGGGTCTCACTGGTGTATGCTATTCGAGCAGGCTTTGTATGCATTGATTGGCAAAGGTTGTAATAGCCTGCCTCTCTGACTCAGCCAATCCGAGCAGGCTTAATAGATGACACCACTCCCGTGAACGCTCCGCCCTCCTTCTCCTCCCCTTCCCCGGCTTCCCGCGAATCAAATGTTCGCGGGAAGCCTGAAAAAAGGAGCGGGCAGGTAAGCCGGGCGTGTGGGGGAGAGGGGCGGGACGGCTTACCTTTTTATATTTGTTTTCTGCGGCGCCGGCTGCGGCTCCGGCCCTGGCCCGGGGAGCCGGGCCCCGCGGCTGCGGCTCCGGCCCTGGCCCGGGGAGCCGGGCCCGCGGCTGCGGCTCGGCCCTGGCCCGGGAGCCGGGCCCAGCGGCTGCGGCTCGGCCCTGGCCCGGGAGCCGGGCCCGCGGCTGCGGCTCCGGCCCTGGCCCCTGGTAAGAGGCCAGGGCCAGGGCTGGGACTGGGGAGGAGGGGTTGGATCGGGCAGAGGTTCTGGGGGGGCAGACCGGGTTGGGGGATGGGCGGGTGGGGTAGGCGCCGCGTGGGAGTTCCTGGGGTCTGTTGGGATGGTGGTGGATGGAGTCGGGGCAGTCAGGGGACAGGGAGCGGGGCAAGTTTGGCAGGGGGTGGGGTCCTGGGAGTTAGGGTTGGGGGTCTTGGGAAGGAGTGGTCAGGGGGACAAGGAGAAGGGCAGGGGGGGTTATGGGTTGTGGTTTCTGAGGGGGGGCAGGACGTGGGTGGGGGGTGTACTCACTGGGCGGTTCCCTACCGGGTCTTCAGTGGTGGGTCCTTCAGCCTCGGAAGGGGGGGGGTAGTCTTATACGGCGAGTATAGGCCAAAACCTATGTTTTAACTGGAAAATTAGGGGGGTCGTCTTATACGCCCAGTCGTCTTATACGCCGGAAAATATGGTACACCAACAGAAGCACCAATGTGAACACTGTATGTGTGGTTTAATTATGTTGATGGTAGGGCTCTCTCCAATCAGCACAGAGCAACTACACAAGCAACCTTACAGCAGCACCCTGTACTGATACAGCTATGCCACTGTAAACTTGCTCACCTAGACCTGGCCTAAAGAATGGCAAAGAAAAGGTGATAAGAAAAAGAAAGGGTAGAATGGGAAAAGAAAGAAAGGGCAGACGTAGAAATGATCCTAAGCACTCCACCACAGAAACCAATTGGAAATCTTGGTAACCTACAGACACTCAATGGATTCATAGCGCTTAGAATCAAAACTTGGAGGCACAAAACTTTAATACATAATAGCTGTTTTATTACTATGTATCATAATTGCTAGGTAACCAAGCATTTCCAGTAAAGAAGCTTTGCCCAGTATTACACAATGCATTAAAGAGAACATGCTGTTCCTTTTTAAAATGGGCCAATTATGAGTACAGTGAAACTACTGTCAATTCAGATGAATTACTAATAGACAAAAGGAGCTTTACAAAAGCACAAAACCCCTTTTACACTGTTAAGAGTTTAAGGAATAAGGAAAATAACACAAAATGTAATTTCTTTTAAACCCTATGTCAGTCTAGGCTATCAAGGATTAACATTTTTCCTGGTCATCAGAAACCAGAGAAAAAACCCAGCTCATTCTCAGCATTCGCGCTCCCCGCTTCTTGTCTATTTGTATTTCGCCAGGAAATCAAATACCATATTCTCAGTCTACTTAATAGGATATGATCTCAGGCAGAGGAAAACTTATCAATATAAAAAAAGATGAGGTTCCTGGACTAGGTCCGAAACTAGTTTTTCCTAAAAATTCAAATTGTTTTACTTAGTACCACCCAAAAAGCCCAGTCAGGATTTGCAGATAGGAGGCATTGTGCTAGGAGAAGCACTAACACTGTAAAATATGTGCTCTCCCTGTAGAACTTATTCTTGAGGCAATACAAAGGGGACAAGGATCATTTTTCAGGCTGGAAGTAAACTCTATGAGCTCAAGTAGTTCACTGATTATATTTATTTTGATTTCAACTAGATGCCTTTCCAGAGATAAGGATATAATCACACTAAGAAACAACAAAAACAATAGTTTTCTACACAAAGGAATGCAGTCTACAAAACCAAAGTTTCCCTACCTCAGATCCTGCAAAACCCTGACTAGCTGAAGATTTAGCAGCAGGCAAGTTACATTCTATCTGACTTTAGAATTTGCTTTCTGAATTGATATTTATCACTTATCTAGTATTATGCACGTTTAAATGTATTCTATGATCACTAACATATATGCATGACACCTACAACTTACAACTCAGCTACAATATTGTACAATACTCCTACCAGAAAAGCAGAATCCAGTATAACACACTTAACAGGACACAGCAGAGTTACAAAGAAAGTCAGCAACAGCTAGATTTTAAGGTCATGTTTAACATCAGTTTAAGTGCAAGTGAAGCCCTAAATGTGATTAAACAATTACTCTGTCCCACCATCCTGCCTCCTAATGCCAGACTGGAAGGATTAGAACCACCTGCAGTGCCACAGCCTAGCTGGGAGCTCACCTCTCACAGCGCAGAGAGGATCTAAGCCTCATTGCAGTGCCAGGGCCATTACTTTCCACTTACCATGGGAGAGGAACTAGGTAAGAGCCATACATCACAGGGAAATAGGAACATTCAGTACGCACCCCTCTGTGCAGACAACGCCCACACTGACACTACCATACATCCACCCACTGCAAACCCACCTGCCCACTCTCCCCTCAAGCAGCCCCCATCCCCCGCTGCTCTCATTCACCCAGCCCAGCCCCACCCCCATAACCCACCCGGCCCCTAGCCCACTGCACCCCATCCGCTTGCCCCCAATCCCATAACCTCCGTCGCCCAGCCCCCGAACCCCAATCCGCTCGCCCCGACTCCCCTCACTCACCCACCGACCCTCGAACAGAGCAGGGGGCTCCCTGCGCTCGGGGCCGGGCTACAGCCGACCCCCCAGTCCGCACCGCACCCCCTGACAGGCCCGCCCGCCCGCCGCCTCAGGCGCAAGGAGCGGACTATTGCCCCTAACCCCCGGGCACGGTTACATAACGGGAGTGGGACCCGCCGCTCCTCACTCACCAGGCGCCCCAGCTCCTCACAACACCGCTGCCCCAGCCCAGCCCCGACTTCATACACTCAGAAACGTGACTGAGACACCTCCCCGCGCCGCCCATTGGCCCGGGAGGCACCGCCTCGGCACGCGGCAGGGGGCACCCGCCATCCCATTGGCTCTGGCAGACATCGCTCATTTTACATAAGCCTCACGTGTGACACCATGTTTCCAGAAGCCGCCACGGCCGTTCCGGAGCGACGGTCTGCCGCAGGGCCAAAAAGTACTCACCCCTCCACTGGGCTCGCCAGCGCCGGGCTGGGCAGGGTGCGAGCAGCCGCCCGCAACGGCCGACTAAGGCAGCGATTCTTCTCCCTGCCTGAAACTGTGGCTGACGTCAACGGGTGCCGAGGGCGGACGGGACGGAATCAATGCGTGCGTCACAAGGGGCGGGGCTCTGCATGGGCAGCCCTGAGGGGCGGGGCAAACGACCGCTGCCGCCATCCCAGCGCGGCCTCAGTGCCTCGTCCCTTACCCGCCCCCTTGTGCCCAGAGCCCCGCGCCCGCCTCCCCTGCGCACCCGCCAGCTGCTCTGCGGAGGCGACCTGCCGGCCAGGCCCCAACCCAGCTGGCAGGAGGCAGCCTTGGCTAAAAGCCCGGAGCAGGAAAGCTGGTTCTGTGCCCAGCCCGTTAGTGGCCGACCAGGGCAGGGTCCTTCGCTGCTGTGTGCCTCAGTTTCCCCTCGCCCTGTTCTTGGCGTGGTGGGCACCGCCCAGGATGGGTTTTTCTTCGGGCCGGCACGACTGATTCCCAGGAAAAAACTCAGCGTAGACTTGACATTTTAATGTAGGTCGGACTCTGTATCTTGAACTAAACCAGGAGGTGACCAGCCCTCCCGCCCCCAGGGTTGACCTGGTAAAACGAGAGCACCTGGTCAGCCCGCTGTTCCTACCGTGGGGTAGCACATGCATATTCACTGACCTTGAGGGTTTTAAAAAAAAAAAACCACACTTTTAGCATTGAAGACAAGGCTGCCCTTTGCCAGCTTGTACTGGGCCTAGCCCCATCCTAGTTGAGACCTTTACATCATTAGAAATGTAGACCTGGAAGGGACCTGGCAAGGGCATCTAGTCCAGCCCCCTGCAGTGAGGTGGGATCAGGTACACCAGCCTAGACCATCCCTGACCAGGGTTTTTCAAACCTCATCTTAAAATCCTCTAGTGATACAGTCTACCTTGGAAACCAATTCCACCGCTTAACTACCCTTATAGTTAGAAATATCTAACCTAAGTCTTCTTTGTTTACCCTAATTACTTCTTGTCCTACCCTTCCTGGTCATGGAGAACAATTGATTGCCAGTTTCTTTATAACAGCTGTTAAGATATTTGAAGACTAGTATCAGGTCTGCTTCCCCCTCCCCCTCACCCCACATCTTTTCTCATGATGAAATATGCCTACTTCTTTTTACTTTTCCTCATAGGTCAGATTTTCTAAACCTTTTATCGTTTTTGTTGCCCTCTTCCAGACTTTCTCTAGTTTGTCCATATCTTTCTTAAAGTCTGGCATCCAAAATTATAGACAGTACTTCACCTGGTACCTCACCACTTGCTCTCAGCTCATTTTAAAAGGGATGCTGTCCAGGTTTGTTTGATTTGTTGTTGGTTGGTTGTTTTTGTTGTTGTTGTTTTTTTTGGGGGGGGGGTGCTAAACAGAAACCAATGAGAATATTGTCCGGGTTCTATTCCCTGCCCCCTTTTCCTCCCTACTTTTCCCAATACTTTTAAGTGAACTACTTTTCTTGTTGGGTTGTTTAAAACCAAAGTGGAAAAACCATTTGCCATCTCCAAATATGGGAGTTCCTCTACCGTTTTCTCACAGCAGTGTGCTAATGAAAACTGGGTTGTATTCTTCTTTTCATCCCAGTTTTCCAGTGGTTATAGCAGTTTGTATCAGTACAGCAAGTTACTCCTGATAACACCAGTATTAATTAAGAGGCTACCAGGTCTATTACTCCTACAGTAGTGCACACCCCTGCTGACATAATCAATTATTCTTGTTCACAGCCAAAGAAACAACCAGCCACCATATTGGCTCCTGTCTTGCTAGAAACACACCAAATAAAATGGTTGCTAAGTACAGCAGGACTAAACTGTTAGAGAAATATTTTTTTAACTTTTAGGCTTCAATCTTGCTAACACTTTTGCACATCTCACAGTTTTACATACTGCCTGCCATTATAGTATCCAAGTACTGTGTACTTTATGTATATTAGTACAGATGGGGGCTACTTATGTAAATGAAATTAAGACAGTGTAAGTATTTACAGGATCAAAAGAACCCAACCAAGAAACAGATAATTTTGTTTACCGCTCTGTCTTTTCTATATTTTAAGGTTAAAAGCAGGGTATTGTTTTACATGAAGTTTCTTACATATTTCAATAAATATTTAAAAGAAAAAAGAGATACTGTATGTCAGCAATGTGGTTGAGTTAACATTACTATGAGAATCTTAAGAGTTCTGCCCCTTTAAAATCAGGAGCTAGTTTATTATTGGCACCAGAACAAGTTACTCTTGAGGCCAAAATCAACCTCTCATTTTTAGTATGTGTTTGGCATATGTTCATCTCAAAGCAGGGCTGCCCAGAGGATTCAGGGGGCCTGGGGTCTTTGGCGGCAGGGGGCCCCCGCCGCCAAAGACCCAGCACTTCAGCGGCGGGT
Organism: Mauremys reevesii; assembly: GCF_016161935.1. Taxonomy (NCBI): domain Eukaryota; kingdom Metazoa; phylum Chordata; order Testudines; family Geoemydidae; genus Mauremys; species Mauremys reevesii. The sequence continues at coordinate 41,665,720 of NC_052631.1, read as the reverse complement.
CCCAGGGCGGAAGGACCCCCCACCACTGAATTGCCACTGAAGACCGGCCCCGGGACCCGCCGCCTCAGGTCTTCGGGGAACTTCAGTGACAGGTCCTGGGGCAGAAGAACCCCCCGCCGACGACGACCCGGAGCGGAAGAAGCTCCGGAGGCCTGGGCACCGCGAGAGTTTTCCAGGGCCCCCGGAGCGAATGAAGGACCCCGCTCCAGGGGCCCTGAAAAACTCTCGTGGTGGCCCCTGCGGGGCCTGGGACCCGGGGCAAATTGCCCCTCTTTCCCTCCCACCCCCCCGGGCGGTCCTGTCTCAAAGTTTTCCACTTTGTGAAATTTACTATTTAATTATCACACATTTAGACCACTCCAGTTTTCCTCTCATAAGACTTGTCAAAGTTCTATATCGCATCCTGTTTGAAGTTTTATCTAGGTCCCCACAATCCTGAAAGGCAGACCCCTCTGCCCACAAAATCTCACTAAAGTTAGTGGACCTCCATCTGGGCACAGCAATCCACCAGCATACATTGCAGGTTCAGGGCCTATGTTCTGATCTGGCACACATCACTATGTGTCACAACCTGCCCCTTCCTGAGTACACACTTTCTTCAACATTGGTGTCTCTGGGTGTCTAGAACAGACCTAAACAACGAGGAGACCTTGTGACACCTTAGAGACTAACAGATTTATTTGGGCATAAGCTTTCATGGGCTAGAACCAAATAAATTTGTTAGACCGTAAGGTGCCACAAGGACTTCTTGTTGTTTTTGCTGCTACAGACTAACACGGCTACCACTCTAGAACAGGCCTGAGCTTTATCTCGGGACATTTGACTGTGAGCATAGGGTGATCCTGGCTGCTTGTTCTCTATTTTCAGGTCCCTGCATATCTTTTCACAACCCCACTGAACACTTCTGCCCTCTGGGCTTTCAAAATCACTAAGCTTTTATTTAACCTGAGTAAACAGAACAACAGCTTTCGGTTACCCTTCTTATTAGGGTATGTCTACACTGGCAGAGTTTCTTCGCTGGCAGTTATATCGCCACTCAGAGAGCACTGAAGAGAAACTGCTGTTGTGTGTTCACACTGTCAGCTGCCTGCGCAATAGCATGTTCACATTTGCAGCACTTGCATCAGCTTTGGGAGTGGTGCACTCTGGGCAGCTATCCCACAGAGCATCTCTTCCTCTTTTGCCGCTAAGTGTTATGAGAAGGCGGAGGGGGTCGCGGGGCATCCTGGTCCTGTCCCAATGCCTCATGATGCACTGCTTCGCATCCCAGAAATCCCTGTGCTGCTGTCCGTATTTGGCACCATCTTTCAACAGTTTGTGTAGTGCGTGCTCTGCCTCTTAGCTCGGCAGGCATGGATCCTGCACTGTTGACAAATATGCTGCTCGCTCTGACTAACACATCATGAGTGACAGTGATGGCAGAGTGGTGCCCTTAATGGGGCAAGAAACAAAGCAGCTCTACCAAAGAACCTGCCGCTGTGGATTGCCCAGTATCTCCATGAGAGTTTTATGGAGATCTCTGAGGCAGATTCACGTGAAGTGAGGGAGTCCCTGTTCTGCCGCTCTGACTAGGCATGTGGTGGTACGCACATCACACAGACACAAGCCTGCCTTCTGCAAATTCCTTCCCGCAAGCTCAGCACCATAGGCGCTAACTTCTCCTCTTCCCTGTGGGTGCTCGACCCTGCTCTGCCCCCGGCCCCACCCCCTCTCCACCCCTTCCATGAGGCCCTGCCCCTGCCCCACCTCTTCCTGCCCCTGCCCCACCCACCATTCCAACCCCTTCCCCAAATCCGTGTCCTAGCTCCCCCTCTTCACTGCCTCCTCCCCTGAGCATGCCACATTCCCGCTCCTCTCCCTTCCTCCCGGAGTTCGGTGGCAGCCGGGGAGCGGGGGGGAGGGGTGGAAGCACTGGGAGGTAGACGGAGGAGCTGGGATGCGGCGCACTAAGGGGAGTCAGCGCCTATGCTCAGCACACAGAAAACTAGCTAGCTTTCTGCAACCCTTCTTCCTGCAACAACTTGCTTCAGTGATTCCCAACATCAAAGCCACTTACCAGAGGCCTCCTCTCCTGTTACCGCTTTGCCAAGCTCCAACCACTGTAACTGGCTAGCCACCTCTGGGATAGAGAAGAGCTCCTTGCTGCATGCATCTCTGAACACCGAGTCATCCTCTGCATCGGGGTCCCACTCCTCCTCCACATCCTTGTCCAAGATTTCCTCCTCCTGGCTCGGTCCAATCTCGACTGGTGTGCAAGCCCCCAAAGTATCCACAGGGCTCTTCACAGTGGAGGTGGGCCACCACCAAGTATCGCGTCCAGCTCTTTGTAGAACTGGCAGCTCGTGGGCACAGCACCAGAGTGGCTGTTTGCCTCCCGCACCTTGTGGTAGGCATTCTGCAGCTCCTTCACTTTTACCCTGCATTGCATTGTGTCCCAGTCATGGCCCCTTTCTATCATTCATCATGATATCTGTCTGTAGGTATCATAATTCCTATAGCTGGAGCGCAGCTGGGACTGGACAGTCTCTCCAAATGCTGATGAGGTTCTGCAGCTCGGCATTGCTCCAAGTGGGGGGGTTGCCTGGTGCACTGAGCAGCCATGGTCACCTGGAAAGATACGCTGAGACCACTGCATGCATTGCCGAGCAAATAGGAAGGGGCCTTTCAAAATTCCCAAAGAATTAAAAGGGTGGTGGTGATGGTTGGTCACCTGAGGGCAGGGCAGTAGATTTCAAACTAATGACCAGCTAGGCGAGAACAGGCATTGTGGAAGTTCTTGGCCTTGAAATGGTCCATCACAGAGAAATTTTGATACTACTTGTTTGGTGCTCAGTTACAAGTGTGGACAAACAATCCACTGACATGTGTTAACGTGCTAAGCTGGATGCTACTGGGCAGAGATGGGTGGCCGCCCTGGCTAGTTACAAGTTCAGCATTCAGTACCGATCAGAGAGAAGCAATGTAGATGCAGATGCATTGTCCCGGTGTCCAGAGGCATCAGAAGTTGCTGTGATACCTATGGATGGAGTGAGAGCTATTTGCAGTGTGAGTCATTGAGAGACAGAGGCCCATGAGAGCCTTCCTGGATATGTTGCAGAAGCTCTGGGCCTGAAAGTGTGCCTTCTGCCTCAGTGAACTTTATTGTGTTGGGCCAATCTCCACTGCTGATGTTCAATGCGGCTGACTGGCAAGAAGCCCAGCTGCAAGATATTGAAATTCGTGATACATTACTTGCCATAAGGGAGGGGCAAAGCCCAGCTGCGATTATCCCACCTAACCCTGAAGGTAAGCTACTATTGAGAGAATGGAACAAACTAAGACTGATTCAGGGAGTGCTGCACCGAATTAACACTGACCCTTTAGAAAAGCAACAAATGCAACTAGAGCTACCAAAAGAGTACAGAGCCCTGGCCATGAGGGCCCTGAATAATGACTTTGGACATTTAGGAATGGAGAGGACCCTGGAACTTATTCATAGTAGGTTCTATTGGTCCCGGATAGCTGAAGATGTTCGCAGGAAATGTGAGACATGCGCGCAATACGTTCAAAGGAAGACTCTGCCCACTAGAGCTGCATATCTGAAGAACATCACCAGCAACAAGCCTTTGGAGTTGGTATGCATTGACGTCTTGTCTTTAGACGTGGACAAGAGGAATGTCGGGAACATTTTAGTAGTGACTGACCATTTTACATGGTACGAGAAGGCATATCCCACACTTGACCAGAGGGCCACCACAGTTGCTCAAGTATTGTGGGAAAAATATTTTTCAGTGTATGGGTTCCCAGCTCGGATACACTCTGACCAGGGGCGGGACTTCGAGAGTCACCTTCTGAAGAAGGTGCTGAGGATAGCAGGAATTAAAAAGACTAGGACAATGCCTTACCACCTGCAAGGTGATCCTTAACCAGAGAGGTTTAATCGAACTCTGTTAGATATGTTGGGGACATTACGGCCAGAGCAGAAGGCAACCTGGAGCCAGCATGTTGCGTTTTTGGTGCATGCCTACAACGTTACAAAGAACGATGCTACAGGAGTCACCCCATATCTCTTTATGTTTGGGCAAGAACCAAGTTTACCCATACACTTGTGCTTTGGCATATCAGAGGATGGAGATAGCCAGGAGACTCATCAGCAGTATGTACCCCAACTAACAGAAAAGCTACGGGATGCTTATCACTTAGCTACATCTTCAGCTCAGAAAAATTCTGACCATAAGAAGCATTGGTGTGATGCTTGGGTGTGTTCGGAGGAGATACAGCCAGGGAATCCAGTTCTGCTGCAAAATTTGGGTATTGCTGGCAAACACAAGGTAGCTGACAAATGGAAAGCAATACCTTACCTGGTGGTGGAAAAACTGGGAGATCTGCCGGTCTACTAGATTAAACCCAAAGTGGGACCAGGGCAAATAAAGACAGTACATAGAAACCTTTTACTCCCTGTTGGGGAGTTGGTAGGCGCCCCTTACGAAGTAGACCACAACATGGCAACTGGGCAGAACAAACGTGCTAGACCAAAGCCACCATCCAACATAGACAGTTGGCCCCCTGCAGCTAACCTACCCCTACTCAGCACATCTGAGAGTGAGTCTGAGAAGGAAGACACTGCCATGATGTATCCTAAAATGGAGATGAGATTTTGGTCTCGATCAGCTGAACCAAGGGAGAGAACCACTTGTTCAGCCCTAAACCCCATAGCGGAAGTATTTAGGCCTGTTGCTGACACACCCGTGCCACCAGTGAGAACACCTTGCAATGACACATCTAGGTTATTGGACAATGGAGACATACAGGTGGAAGGTGTCCCGGATGCCTTGGGCCTTCCACTATTAGAATCAGAGATGCAGGGGTCTATGCCAGTAGCTGAGGGATCCTCCAAGGAACCCTCACCATCCCTTGTCCAAGACGATGTGCCCGCTGCCCCTGCAATGCCCACTCTCAATAGGTGGGACAGGGTTATAAGGCCAGTAAGCCGGTTAACTTATGATGCACCTGGGGTGGCTAGTGAAGAACCAATACACTTAGTTCACAGGCTTGTGGAAGCCATAGTGGGTTTCCTGAGGCCCTTTGGGGGGAACTAATTAATTTGGTATAATATGGAGTGTGATTTGTCGGGATGACAAATTCTCGGCTGGGAGGAGGATGTAAGCAGAGTCTGAATGAGCTCTCCCTGACATCTAGTGGGGAGATGTGGAAAAAGACTTCAGGAGCTGGTCTCATTTGCATGCACACACCCGCCCTGCCTAGGTGCTCAGCATGATGGGATTGCTTGCCCAAATGATCATTTGTGGCTGGTGTTGGATCCCCAGTCTCATTATTGGGTCAGAAGTAATAAAGAATTGTTATTCCTTGTTGTTAGACCTAATTTGTTACAGTGTCTCTGATGCAAGAAACTGCCTAGTGTGCACCAGCAGTGAAGCTCTGCTACTAACAGCTGAAATCAGTAAGAGCTATGTTAAGTGGGGGGCTCTGAAGACATCTTGGTGGCCAGCAGGGTGACTGGTGAGGTGCGGCCAGCAGAGAGGCAAGGTGAGCAGCCAGCAGGGTGGCTGGCCAAGAGTGCTGGAGCAGAGCCCTGGAGAGAGTGGGGGCCGAATGAGTACCCAAGCAGCGGAGTGAGTAAGGTGCCTCCTTACCCTCCTCTCCCTTCACCCAGGGTGGGAGCTGAACTCTGGAGATGCAGCTCTGAACTCTGGGCCTACAATATTGAAGGACAGCAACTGTGAGTGGGGTGCAGAGGAGGGATGGTCATATTAAAGGGACTTTTGGGTTACCTGACCTTAGAATCATAGAATATCAGGGTTGGAAGGGACCTCAGGAGGTCATCTAGTCCAAACCCCTGTTCAAAGCAGGACCAATCCCCAGACAGATTTTTTGCCTAAGAGCCCTAAATGGCCCCCTCAAGGACTGACCTTACAACCCTGGGTTTAGCAGGCCAATGCTCAAACCACTGAGCTATCCCTTCCCCCTTAGACTTAAGAACCTGGGGGGAAAAGGACACTGCCCAACTTACTTGGTGGTGTCTTTTGCTCAGGGTTTATGTTTATATATTCTGTTTGCGGTGTTTCCGAAAATTAATGCTGCGTTATTTCCCTCCTTTTATTAAAAGTTATTTTGCTACACTCAGACTCTGAGCTTGCGAAAGGGGAAGTATTGCCTCTTAGAGATGCCCAGGGAGTGGTATGTAATTGTCCCAGGTCACTGGGTGGGGACTTGAGCCAGTTTGTGTTGTATTGTTGAAAAGGAACCCCTAAATGCTGAACCTGGCCCTGGTTGCTGTCAACTCTGACTGGCAGAAGGGTTACATAATTATGGTCAGAAAAACTTGAATGTCACCTTTTTACTCAATATAACATGCCTATGTGTCTTCAAGCTATGTTTATTTACAGACTAAAACAAGTGTTTCCTGCCAGCACCAAAGAGCTAATACACCTATGAAAGGGTAAGTTGGAGTCCATTTTGACTCATGAATTATCACCTAAATAGTCAATAGCTACAGACTTCATTACTGGTGATGATGTAAGGGGCAGGAAGAATAAAGATTGATCTTATCAGACTGGCAGTTTAAAAAAAAATCATTATCCTTTTCCTTGTAAGCTAATATGCAGAAGCAGAAATCCTTGTGAAAATAATTTGGATTCCCACCATACCTGCAAACATATAAGCACATGTGCAATTTACTTTCATGTTTAGTCCCAATGAAGTATATAGGACTACACATGAGTAAAGATATATACATACTTCAGTGTTTGCAGAATTGGAGCTTAAATTCAGATGTGATACAGTAAATGAACGTAATAAACTCAAGGGAGAAGGACGGAGAACAGTACGCAGGATTAAGTAACAAACTCACATCTTATATTGTTACATTTCTTTTTTGCATTCTACATTCCCATGTTGCGTGTAACTACACCAAAAAACCCACAACCACAAAGTCAACTGTGGGGGCAAAGCACCTGGTTTTAAAATCATGTAGAGCTGCTTCTACAGTTATGAAGGGGGACTCTGATGCAGAGTGCTCCATCTTAGATTCAGTTTCTGATTTAGTATTGTTCTGCTCTAGGAATTAGTTTTCCATTGGTAGTTCAAGCTGGCAGCAATCAGAAGCATCGTTTCATTCTGGACTGAATTCTGTTCCTTCTGAAATGAAGGGGAGTTTTAATATTGTTTTCAATAGGAGTGCACCCTTTATGAATGAATATTTTGACTGGCTGAGTTTTGTTGTATTTGTGACAAAATCATTCATCCTTCAGGTTTCCACAGAGAATCCAGCTATTACAGGAGAGTGATATGTTTGATAGGCACTGATGTAAAACAAAACATGGATTTTAATAAGCTTTTCAGGCATCACAGAAGTCACACATAAGGTATGTTTAAACTACGAAATTAGGTTGATTTTATAGAAGTCGATTTTTAGCAATTGATTTTATACAGTCGATTGCGTATGTCCACACTAAGCGCATTAAGTCGGTGGAGTGCGTCCTCACTACCATGCCTAGCATTGACTTATGGAGCGGTGCACTGTGGGTAGCTATCCCACAGTTCCTGCAGTCTCCACCACACATTGGAATTCCGGGTTAAGCTTCCACTGCCTGATAGGACAAAAAACATTGTTGCGGGCGGTTTGGGGTACATTTAGTCAGCTCCCCCCCCCCTTCCCCCCCCCCCGTGAAAGCAACGGCAGACAATCGTTTTGCGCCAGACACCAGGGCGATTAGAAGAGCACAGCTGGGTGCGCTGCACATCAGAGAGGCTTTGAAAACCAGTTTCATAGCTGGCCAAGCTTCAGTGTGACAGTTGTGTGTGTTTCTCCTTGATGCAAACCCACTCCTTTTGTTGATTTTAATTCCCTGTAAGCCAACCACCATCCCCCCTTCAAAATAAAGTAACTATTATTTTGAAACCATGCATTCTTTCTTTATTAATTTTAAAAAAATGAAATAACGGACAAGGTAGCCCGGGTGGGGAGGGGGAGAGGGAAGGATAAGGCCACATTGCTTATTGTAGCCACACTAAAAATCAAATTGTTTGAATGACAGCCTTCTGTTGCTTTGGCCATCCTCTGCAGTGGAGTGGCTGGGTGCCCGGAGCCTCCATGCCCCCCCTCCCCGCATTCTTGGGCATCTGGGGGAGGAGACTATGGAACATGGGGAGGAGGCTAGGCAGTTATACAGTGGATGCAGCGGGAGTCTGTGCTCGTGTTGACTTTTCTGCAGCTCCAACAGATGCTTCATCATGTCTGTTTGCGCCCCCATTAGCCTCAGCATCGCGTTTTGCCTGCTCTTTGTGCTCACTTAATTCTTTCCTGGCCTCTGCCACTGAATGCCTCCATGCATTAAGCTGTGCCCTATCAATGTGGGAGGACTGCATGAGCTTGGAAAACATGTCATCACAAGTGCGGTTTTTTCGCCTTCTAATCTGCGATAACCTGAGGGACAGAGATGATAGGGGGGACAATTCTGGGAGGGACTGCATGGTCACCTGTGCTGCTGAGTTTGCCACGCTGACCAGACAGGAAATGAAATTCAAAAGTTCCCAGAGCTTTTCCAGTTTACCTGGCTAGTGCATCGGAATTCAAAGTGCTGTCCAGAGCGGTCACAATGGAGCACTCTGGGATAGCTTCTGGAGGCCAATACCATCGATTTGTGTCCTCACTACCCCAAATTCAACCCAGCAAAGTAGATTTTAGCACTACTCCCCTCACTGGGGAGGAGTACAGAAGTCGATTTTAAGAGCCCTTTAGGTCGATGGAACGGGGTTGGTTGTGTGGACACATTCATTTTTAAATTGACCTAACGCAGCTAAATTCGACCTAACCCCGTAGCGTAGACCAGGCCATAGTCTAAGCCAATTTAAGCTGTTTTAATAGATACAGTTGCACCCAGCCAATTTCTGTTGAGCCAAGCACATTTTAAAACCCTCTGATTTGCTCATAATTGACCCTGTTTATCTACTGCATTAAGGACCAGATCCAGAGTTTGCTGGAAACAAGGGGAAAACTCCCATTGATTTCAAAGGATTAGGATCAGGACAAACTAGGTTCTGAGGTTCGTTCCTAGAGTTGTATGGGAAAACCTACAGGGGAATTGTTCATTGAAGGCCTCTGTCACAGAGGCAGAGCTGTTGGATGCTCACTTCAATGAGAAACAAATTCACCCACAATTTTTTTTAAATCAATAGGTTTTGTAATACTTTTTAGAAAATATTATTGACTTTACAAGACACTCTACATGGATTAACAGCACAATGATACTCTCTGTTCATAATACTGGAGTGTCAGAGTTAAATGTTACCACTACAACCAACCAGGGAAAGCCTACTTTCTTTAAGAAAGGAAGTATAAGGAAAAAAGAGGACGCTCAGTATAAATAATATTAGCTATCTGAGGCTCATTAGAGAGCTCAAGCACAGGGAACAGTGAAGGCAAAACAAACAGAATGAAATCTTATCTTGCAGAAAATTGGAGTAATAAGATATTGCTTCTAGAGCCAATTATACAAGCTTTGCACTCCTCATTATTCATTTCTGGGTAGAGAGTGGAAGCTGATAGGTTTTGGAATATTTTTCCTGCATCTCTGAAGAACATTTTAGTAGCCTTTTTTGGGGGGGGGAAAAGTCAAGCCTCTTTGTACTCTTCCCTTGGCCGGTAATTTACCATGCTTTATTTTGTTTTTCCAGTCTTGTGCTGTCATTATTAGCTGGATATTGTTGTTTATAATCTGATAGCTGTTGCTGGCTTCATTCAGCACTGAAGAAAGATTTCAGTTATATGCTCACTGTAAGATGTTGATGGCTTTTGCATATACCAGCAGACTTCTTATTCCTTTTATTTAATATGGTGGGGAAAATATAGTGACCAGTGGAGTAGAGTCAGTCTTCGTTTCCAAAGCCTCAGTAATCTGAGAAGCAACCAGTGGCTGAAAATGAAACAGTATTCACAGGGAGTCTTTTCTTCCATGTTTTAGAGGAATCTGACATGGGGGCAGGCTTGGTGATGGCTATAGCCCTGCAGGCTTTAGAATCTTTTCGCAGGGACCATTTGTCTGGGTGTCAGGTGGGAAAAAGTCCATTCTTTTCACCTGGGGAATCTTATGGCTTTAACAGCATTAACAACTCTAAAAAAATCTATTTGTATCAGATTCAATTCCTTACACATGTTTCTATGTCTGTAGGGATGTGTAATTATGCCTCTTAATTTAGCACCAGATATATTCACTTTGTTGTCTCACTCTCTGTGGCAGCGACAGTCTTTCATTCACTATTACTAATTGATATCAAATAATTACACAAATTGTGGCTTTTAGTGTGCATTGTTAATTATGTAGTTCAATAGGGCTAATTTAGAAATAGAATGTTCTTCAAAATTAATCTCATTGACTGATTTTCTCTCCTTATTTAGAGAAAAAACATGTCAATATCCCTAGTCTCTGGTTAATGAATGGATGGTGTAGAAGTGTAATTTCCCCATACCATACTCATTGCTGAGAGATCAATCAATAATATACAGACTTTCACAAGAAACATTTAAGAGTTAGAGTAAGGGAAGTTGGGGGAGGGTCAGAGAATGTTCTGGAACCTGGACTGGCACCTTTCTTTTAGCAGGAGGAGCTGTGAGGAGAAAGTGGCTACAGCCTGCTGTTTTAATGTGACCCAGAGAAGTGGTTACTAGTCAAGGTTGGATAGTATATGGAAGGGAGGTGTAAATTTCAACATAAGTATCTAGTTTTTAAATGTTTATATTTCTTCCTATTCTGGGCTCTAGGTGTTTCTGTCACAAATTAAAAATAAAATCAATTAAAAAACAAAGCCAGTAGTTGCTCCACACCTTCAGCCCAAAGAATATGTTGGATCACAACCAAATCAATTCCCAACAATACCTCTACTCCCTTAAGGATCAGTCCTTGAGCTTAATCCTCCCTATGCAAAGAGACTGGCCTTGTAGCATGCCCTGAATGTCAGCAAAGTTTGAGCTGTTTTGGACCAAAGGAAGGTGGCACGTTTCATAGTTCAGGACCCTTCAGGCTGAGTACCTCTCTCATTTATACCAAGCAGGAGTCAGCTTGAGCACCTACTGATCACAGCTGTGGCAATATAAATAGAGAGAGAGGCAGGCTCTCAAATAGACAGGTTCCCTAAGCTACTTAGATAATTATACTGATATCTTAAATTCCACCTGAACAGCAAGAGCAGGTCATGGCACACTAGAGTCATACATTCCTGGTGACATACACCATATAAAGAGTGCACTTCCACAGCCTGATTAAGCTTCAATTTTCAAGCTGGGTTAAGGTTTAGGCCCATGAAAAGCACATGCCAGCAGTCCAATACAAACAAACAATATGCTTGCATCCATGTCTCAGCATCTGCTTTCTATAAAGGCTTCCTCACAGTCAGGTAATTTGAATGCTGGTAGCGGGTCAATTCCTTGTTGAGAGTAGGGTGATCAGATAGCAAGTGTGAAAAATGGGGACAGCAGATGGGGGTAATAGGTGCCTATATAAGACAAAGCCCTGAATATTGGGACTGTCCTTATAAAATCAGGCCATCTGGTCACCCTAGTTGAGAGAGATATGATACATACACAGGATACTGTATTCTAAGATAATTTGTTTATAAATAAGTACATTATTGAACAGGGATATTAAGATAGTGGAAGCAGGTCTGGCAGCACAAGGCTTTCAGAATGCCAGCAAACAGCTCTGTGCTCAAGTTCTTGTCTAAACCATTTCTCTTGTCCTGTTGTAGGACTGCACGATCCCAGTTCTCAGTTGGCCCATTCTTGTGCTGAATGCAGAAGTGGAATGGTGTGGGGGTAAAGATGGCTTTTTTGTGGATGCTGAGCAACTTTGAAAATCAAGTCATTAGTAACTTAGCCAAGGTATGGCAAGGAGTAAGTGGAGAATAAAACCCATATCTCCTGAGCTACAGGCCCCTGCTCTTGCCAGTAGTCACAGCTCTATATAATGCCATCACTGGCACTTATCAGCACCCGTGCTTTTTGTATATTTTAAATTTTTACTTTTTAAAGACATGATAGAGTTGCCAGTTCATGTGTTAATACAACAGGCCAGCTGATCAGCAGTGTTCTACTTTGCTACTTCCTGCTCTTACAGAGGATTAAACTGTGAGGGAAAAAAGATGAAATCTGATATGGTTTCAGAGGATAAATTGTTCATATTTATTTGTTAAACAATAGTCTTAAAATAGGTTAAATGTAGTCTGCGAACACCCTTCTGATTTGATTGAAGGACACTAACTTTCTGTTCCACCCTTTAGTTTCTGCTTATTTATAGTGTGTTGTTAAACCATATATTGAAGGTGAGGCATGATGTGTCTTTGAGTTGGACACAAGTTTCATCCACAACTGGACTGGGTAATTCTCTCTGAATGGTTAGGTCATTATCATTAAGGCAGGTGACACTGGGGCATTTATGTCCCAGGAAGCCACAGGCAACATCTCACATATGACTCCTGTTATGAGTCACTGTCCATTCATAAAATAGTTGCATTCATGTATCACACTTATTCTGGCAGGACAAACATGTATCTGTGCAGTTCATTCTTGCAGAGTTCTGATGACCATAAAAGAATAAAGGGAGCCGGCGCCGCATCAAATACAAGAAATTTAGAGTCATAACTTTATTTTTTATAGGGAAGGGGTGGTTATACTTGTAGCCTATTCACCTGCAATGCTCCTTTAACAAAGTGAGCTAACGCATACAGGCAAGCAGATATAATTTGAGAAATTTTGGGCATAGAAACAGAGAATACAGGAGGAGAAATGTTATCACATAGGAGAGCGAGCCATGGGACAGTAAGGAGGTCATAACTGTCATCTGGAGAAAATGTGGGAGATGGAGGGAAAGCAAATGCTTAGGAGATAATAGCACTAACCAGCAGAATGATATAAAACAGAAGTTTGATTCAACATGACGGAACACAGGGGGTGGGACAAAGCAAACAAGGGATTAGAGAAGGCTAAGAAAGTATTGGAGTCCACAGTCCAGAGAGAACTGAAAACCTACAACTACCTGAGGGATTTGAAGACTGTACTGAAGTGACTGAGGAAGGATCAGAAAGTCGCAGTTACACAACTCACTGGCTGGTTCATGGAATTCGTAACCAAGTCTGGAGCCCTTAATCTGTCGGGTGCTATTTTGAATCTGGTTCAGGTGGGCTGTAATTTAAAGCTATCACTCTATCATAGCAGTTGTGTCCTTTGTGAAATAAGCTCTTACAAAAAGAATTGGTGTACAATTTAAAACAGTATCTCCTATGCAAATAGGGTAGAATTTGGCTCTAACTTTACAATAGCACAGAAGAGAGGTATTTACTGGCCAGCTTTGTTTTTGAAATTATTCACTTGTCCACTAGAGGGTGCATATGCCTTGTGTACGCGAAATTAGATCACTTACAACTATACATCTCCCTCTAAAACTATATTGCTTTCCTTTTCCATTGGCCCATATAGCTTTCAGATTGATCCTCTGTTATTTAGCTAGGAAGTGGCTGTTTGAAGGAAGGTTGGAAATTTCTGCAGTCATCTTCCCTCTTCCTCCCTCCTTCCTAGACTCTTGCTTGGTTTTAAAGACAGATAAAGCCCTGGTTTGTGAAGCAGGTTAATATGAAATGGTTAACTGCCAGTACATGTATGTAGCAATGCTGAGTTTTCTTGGGCCATTATTGCAAGGAGGTGGGCTGTGGTAGAGAACTCCTGTTTGATTTTACTTAAGAAGGCACTAACTGCACCTGTTAAAACTTTTTGTGATCTGCAAAAAGAGACAAAACTGGAAGAGAAGAGCAGGCACAGGTGAAATGTCAGAGCACAAGGATGCAGTTAAAATTCAACATTAAAAATCCAGTGTGTGATAGCAGCAATGGGTGCACCAAGCACAAGGACCACTGATGAAATACAAACTGGCATCTTGGATAGTCAGCTGTTTGGTACAGATGGGCCTGAGTAAGAAGCAGGGGCGGCTCCAGGCACCAGCGCAGCAAGCACGTGTCTGGGGCGGCAAGCAGCGGGGTGAGGCCTGCCGGTCACTGTGAGGGAGGCAGTCAGGATGCCTTTGGTGGTATGTCTGCGGGAGGTTCACCAGTCCCTCAGCTTCAGCAGCAATTTGGCGGCGGGTACGCTGAAGGCGCGGGACCGGCAGACCTCCCGCAGCCATGCCGTCGAAAGCCGCCTGACTGCTGTGCTTGGGGCGGCAAAATACATAGAGCCGTCCCTGGTAAGAAGGTTCAGATTCAGCTCAAGCCTCTCTCAGGACTCTGGGGTAGGCATATTGGGGCTTGCTTTGAGTCCATCCCAGAAGCGTTGTTAAGTAAAAGGTCTCTTTTCTAATAGTAAGTATTTACAACTTTTTGCGTTGCCCCCTTTCAGCTAGGACTTATGCCTACATGGTGCAAGTGCGTGGAGTTATACATACGCACAAGGTGAGAAATGGTGAGTAAGGCAGAGGTGATGGGATGTTAGATGGGGCGGGATCTGAGTTATTACAGAGAATTCTTTCCTGGGTGCTGGCTGGTGAGTCTTGCCCACATGCTCAGGGTTTAACTGATCGCCATATTTGGTGTTGGGAAGGAATTTTCCTGCAGGGAAGATTGGCAGAGGCCCTGGAGGTTTTTCGCCTTCCTCTGCAGCATGGGGCCTGGGTCACTTGCTGGAAGATTCTCTGCAGCTTGAGAACTTCAATAACTCAGACATAGGTTAGGGGTTTGTTACAGGAGTGGGTGGGTGAGATTCTGTGGCCTGCATTGTGCAGGAGGTCAGACTAGATTATCATAATGGTCCCTTCTGACCTTAAAGTCTATGAGTCACAGGTGCACCCAGTCTTGTATTGATGAGCATGCTGCTGTGCAGCTGCCATAAACAAAGCCAGAGAGGACGGTATAGATAAGGGCCTCATTAGCATATTAGGGATTGTGTGTCTGCTCACATCTGCCCTAATATGCCCATTTTCCACCCACACCCCAACCTTTATTATTACCCTGCACTGTGCTGTGCTGTGCAGAGAACAGGATCTTTATTAGAGCTCAGTATTGAGGACTATGCCTCCATTTTACTAGCCCCCACATATAATCTCCAGTCACACTTACCTTGGAGAGCAGCAATTTCACATAACCTACTGCCATGCAAGGTGGTTAAGGACACCTATTCTTTTCTGGTGTGGGTAGAACTTAACCCAGAGTCTCTAGAAGAGAAAGCTTTCTGTACATTATGCATTACCTAGGCAATGACACTAGGCATTAAAAATAAGAGCATAGCTGGTTCACGTTTCTTACTAGCTTTTGCAGTTAAAGTCAGGGGAGAGGACTGAACAATCATCCAGAACAGGGGTCGGCAACCTTTCAGAAGTGGTGTGCCGAGTCTTTATTTATTCACTCTGATTTAAGGTTTCACGTGCTGGTAATACATTTTAACGTTTTTAGAAGGTCTCTCTCTTAGTCTATATTATATAACTAAACTATTGTTGTATGTAAAGTAAACAAGGTTTTTAAAATGTTTAAGAAGCTTCATTTAAAATTAAATTAAAAGGCAGATCTTATCAGTTTAGTGCAGTGGTTCTTAACATGGGATGCGAGATGCCCTTTCTGGGGGTGCAAGACATGCCTAGATTTTTTTAGAAGGTAAATCATCGAAAACACAAATTAAGCACAGGCACATAAGTACAACTACTTTGTTTAATCAAACCTATGTATTTATTAACATTATACATGTTTTAACGATTACTGTAATATACAAAGTTTTTAAGTTTTCAAGTTTTTAAGCTAATTGTAGTGTAATTTTCTATAAGGGCTGCAGAGCGCTGGGACCAGGCCAGGAGCAGAGCCCTGGGCTGGCTGCTGGTACCCCAGGCTGGCAGGAGGGCTGAGCAGGGCCAGAGGCCTGGACCCCGGTTGGCAGGAGCCTGGGCGGCTGGAACCCCAGACCAGCAGTGAGGTGAGCGGGGCTGGTGGCTAGTATCCCAGGCCAGCAGCAGGCTGAGCGGGGCCAATGGCCGGGACCCCAGTTGGCAAGGAGCCAGCGGCTGGAACCTCAGATCAGCCAGCTAGGGTCCCAGCCACCGTCCCCACTCAGCCGCTGCTGGCCGGCAGCAGCAGGCTGAGCGGGCCGGCAGCCAAGTCCCCGGCTGGCAGCAGCGCGCCAGTAAAAATCGGCTTGCATGCTGCCTTTGGCACGCGTGCCACAGTTTGCCGACCCCTGATCCAGAAGAAATGCTCAAGATGGACCATGTTTTTGGTTTTGCCTCCTATATATCAAAATCCTTTGAAAAATATCCAGACCTGGAGATTTTTGAGGAAAACAAACTAGAGTAATCTGAAAAGAGACTGCTAGCTGATTGTCTGCCCTAGATAAAAGCTTAGGCAGCCCAGTTGTCAACAGGAAAGATGTATGAGAAATCAATATGACTTGTTTCAGTAGAAAAGGCAACAAGGGAAATCGGGCAAATACATCCTTGATGTAACCCATGAGTCTAATTGTGATTGCACCCATGACTATTTTGGCCCATAAGGCTACAGCTGTATGAGAATGGAATATTAAATCAGACCAAATAAAATAGAGGGAAGACTATAAATTGTTACTCTACATGACTTCAAACTACCTAAGCATAATTGTGGAGCCTGCAATGCTAAGCAACACACACAAGAGGTAATACTGTAAATAATGTGGAGTTGTACAATACATTATCTAGTAACATTAACATCCTTTCAGTGATAAGATAATCTCTAGAAATTTTGTTATCTGGTAACTCCATTCAGCAGAGAACATCTGCCTGGTTCTGCAATATGGCAGTCTCCAAAAGGAAGATGATGAAGCCAGGTATATCTGCATTTGTCAGGGTGGTTCAGCAACAGTGGTTCTGCAGTAGAGCAGTATTTTCCTCAGAGTTGCTCTACAAAGAACATGTAAGCCCCATGCTAAAATGTTCTTATCATGCATACTGTCTATTCGTAATTGTTGTGTCTGAAAAACACTTTTGATGATAGCCATCTATGCCATGCACTGAGAAATGCTCCTGTGCTGCTAGACTAGGCTCTGTGAATGTTCTTGGTAGCTGTTTGAGAGCTCTAGGAAAGTAGAAGTATTTGTGTCAATAGTCGTCACCATCCAGAGTTGTCTGCACACACCTTACTGAAGATACTGAAGTTGCATGGTTTCTCATTTGACTGCAGCTGTTGGCGATAACATTGCTACCTGTGCCCATTTATATGGTGTTCGGCACCTTTTTAAAATCGTGGGTCAGTCACCACCACTCAGACGTATTTTGTTCACTCACTTTCTTTCACATATTAACTCAGGAATCCACTTACCTATGGGGTCTCTTTCCATTTTGACATGTGTGAGTGACACCCAGGACAAATGGATCTCATCACAGTTCAGGGCAACTGCACTTGTATTTCCCCTCAGTGGTTCAGCAAGGGCACCCTATCTTGGCATCCAGCTCCCCAGCTGTTGCCTTTCTGGGGGAAGCCCTACAACTCTGTCCCTTCTGACTGGCATATTCCAAGCCACACAGTTCTTTTCCTTCATTCTGTATTTCCTAGCACAGACAGGTTTCCCCAGGACACCTGCTTGCTTTCTCTTCAGAAACTGATAGACTGATTGTCAACAGTTCTAAGACACCATGCAGTACTTCCTATGCAAGCCTATTTTATTTTTAAGGTAAAGAGCATTACAGAGAAAACATATTAAAAACAATAAAAGAACCAGCATGCATGCTAATAAACTTACCAGAGTTTACCCCAACCCTAACATGGATTCTGGCAGGCCCAGTCCTTCCAACCCTACCCTAAGGATTGGGGCCTGCTGTGGACCAGGGCTCCTGTCCATTTGCTGGATCAGGAAGAGGGCCAGGAGCCAGTTTAAACCCGGGCTACGTATCCAAAAACGCTTGCTTTGTCTCTTGGTGCCTGAAGAATCCAGTTGGAACTAGTATACGCATCCTTCTCCACCATTTCTTTCCGTTCTCTAGACTTCCACATATAATACCAAAGCTGCTAGCTGAACAGTGGCAATTTACATACAATCTGTATAGGAGAGGGTTTTTTACCAAGCCCATAAACTTAACTTGAATTTCCTCCTTATATAACCCATCTCTACTTTAAAAGTTTTATTTTATAGTTTGATAAGGTTCTTTGTGAGGGGAAAATGGGCCATAGGGACAAATTACCTGTGGTTTAATTAGGCATCACAGCTGACTTCAGTGGGGCTGCACCTAGTCACACCAGCAAACTGACCCATAGTCATTCTCTTTTAACCGTTAGTCCTGCATGCACATCAAAACCAAATCCATAGCCACCATTTGACATAGTTTGTCCCATACAGTCACTCATACTCCAATGCACATATATTTATTCATTTCCTGAGTTGCCTTTTTTTAATGCTTCCCTTTGGGCTTTCCCCTCCGTATTGCTCCATAGTCATTGCTAGATATTCTAGCTTTTCCTGTGAAAATCAAGTTTTAAAATAAAGTATATTCTTTCCAGGATACATCTTGGCATTGTCTACTTTTTTTTTTCCTGTTACAAATGCAAACTTTAAACTGATTTGTAGGAGACTTGCTGGGTGAATAATAGATTTTTTTCAGATAGCTGGCAATTAAAAAAGTCATTGTGGGTAAAATGGTATGTTTGATTTCAGCATTTTAAAAATGTTTTTCATTTGTTTTAATAAAATGAAAGGAAATTATTAAAAGTTGTTTCAAACAAAAATCAATCTTTCATTTTGAAAATATCAAAAGAATGCTTTGGTTTTTTTCAGATTTTTTATCATCACTGAAAAAAATTAAGTGATTTTGACACAAATTCACTAAACTTTTGGTTTCACCCAACCTGCTTTTTTTTCTCTGAAAAAAGGTTTGGTCAAAAAATTTCAACCAGTTGTAATGGTGCATTGTGCCCATCACTATGAGCGATGAAACAGTACTATGCAGGAGGTACTGTGATGTTTATATTCTATGTCATGCCTTAACAGGTAGGTGCAATCCCTGGGAGGAGGAGGAGGAGGAGGAGGAAAGGTGGGTACATATGACCACCTATTTTTTTTTCCTTTGTTTACTATTCTCTTGTTGCTTTCTCCTTCAAAGCGTTCAGATACTAAACAAGTAATGAGGAATTGCCAGCCTGGATCAGACCAGTGGTCCATCCAGTCTAGTATCTTCTAAAATGGCCAGTATCAGCTGCTTCTGTGGAAGGTACAAGAAATTCTGTAGTAGACATTTATGCTCCCTGGGCATAGGTTAAACCATTTCTTTTATATAAATGCCCAGACCTTTCTGAATCCTGCTCAACTCTTGGCCTCAATAATATTTTGTGACCATAGGATCCACTGGCTAACTATGCATTGTGTTAAAAAAAGTCTTTTGCAATTGAAAGGACAACAAATAATATATACATGTGGCTGCAAGATTAGTGTATTCTCCCCCCAGCTCTCCCTGATGCACAATACCTGGTGGTTGCATCACTACCTCCAATCTCTCTTCACCCCAAATATGGTTGCACACACAGTTTGCTACATTGGTATTTATGCAATAGAGCTTTCCCTGTTAGATTCTATATATCAAAATCTAATGTGAATTTTCAGAGCCTTACTTTCAGCAGTCCAGGAACCCTTTAAATCAAAAGAAAAGGAAGAGACTGTAATATCATGTGTATAGTGCATATAAAACATACACAAACATCTTAAACAAAAATTTATTGGCACAAACATACATGTTACAAATGTATACAGTACTCTTGGAAAATATATTTACCACTTCAGAAATCACTATACATGAAAAGTACAGTTATATCAAACTTTGTAAACAATGTCACTAATTTAGCATCCAAAATAAACAAAAGTGTCTGCATGCATAATTTCTCAGTCAGAAATGGAGTTTCACTGACCTCCAGGTAAAGCAATCAAAGAAAAATTATTGTCTCTACAACAGTTTTTCAAAATAGCTATAAGACATGACGTATGTTTCTTAGTGGCACAAACGACAATTGTTTGCTCAGTACAGTAGAGTATACAAAGTGAGTGATGCCACTCAGAGCACAGAGATCTTTTCTAACCTGCAGTACAAAAAAATGAACATTACTTTGGGGGCTTTTAAGAAATATAGTTTCTCCAAGACATGGCAACAGAATGCTTATTTCTGTTGTTCTACTAGTTAGGGAAAACAGCACTCAATGGATTAAGTGGGAGAGGTAGAAAGGTGTTTTTAATCTCATATTACTTTTCAACTGTGTTTAAGGAGTGCTGGCCTGTCAACTGGTGACTTAAAACAGACCACTGAAATATACAAAGAGGCCTCTTCGCTCTGTCCCACTCCCGATACCGTATCACTGGCATCAACAGGAGTTTTGTCACCAACCTCAAGAGTGCAAGATCAGGCTTGTAATGCATGTGAAACCCCTATTGACTTTAATGGATACTGTAGTCCTGTTCCTTCACCACTGAAATAAATGGGAGCTTCTCCAATGACTTTAGAAGGCAAAGGATCACCCTCTACATGTGCAGAGAGATCTTGGTTCAAAGACAGACTTGGCCTAATCAGGTATAACTTAGTACACAAAGCAATTATTGACTTCAGTAGGAATTCTTTGAAGTAGGTGGGGATGCAGCTTCTTGCACCAGCCCCGAATTTGACTCTAATCTGATCATACTACACCTCTTCCCCGATATAACGCAACCCGATATAACACGAATTCTGATATAACGCAGTAAAGCAGTGCTTGGGGAGGTGTGGGGCTGCGCACTCCAGCAGATCAAAGCAAGTTTGATATAACGTGGTTTCACCTATAACGTGGTAAGATTTTTTGGCTCCCAAGGACAGCGTTATATCGAGGTAGAGGTGTATTGGGACAGAAAAGACAAGGGGCCAGATTACATCACTGAATGTGCTTTCAGAGCTCTTATTGCCTTCTACAGGGCTTTTCTGAGCACATCCAACGGTAGAATTTGGCCAAGTAAATATACATTTTTCCAATCTAGGGCAGGGAATATTTTCAGCCACAGCCTGCCCTAATCTTTATGGTAAATCAGTGTCTCACAGGCAGCACTGGGGGGGTGGCTTACTGTATGAATCTGTGTCTAGTGGAAATTGCTTTTTATTTACCGAATGCCACATTCAAAACAACAAAACCTTTTAGAAAACTAGAACATTTATAGAGAAGTGGGGTGGTAAGAGAGACATTCACTTTTTCATCACCTGTTTAAAATACAAAGCCTATTTCTTTCTCTTCTGATCATCCAGAAAGAGAGACGCAAGCTTAATTTCTCATGTAATATTTCTATTCTGAAATTTCCCTTAGTATCTCTTAGGGAGGATGTGGGGAAGGAGATGATAAATATTTTCGGTGCAAAGATGACTGGACTTTGGTGCTAATAGCCTTCAACTAGAGATGCAGGACATATATTGCCGAGACGCCAATGTCTACATTGAGCCTTTATGATTCAGCAGGGCAAAACTACTCTCAAGTATCTAGATGTGCTGACAAGCTTAATAAATTCAAAAAAGGAAAATAATTTTTCCCTCCCTTCCTCAGAGCTGAATTGTGACAATAGGCCAGGTACTGGAGACCACTGACACAATTTGAGGCTGCTCTAAGTTGTAATGGCTTGAAATGGAGGCTGTTATAGCAACTGAGACTAGCCAAAGTGCAGCATGCTCTAGCCATATCCATTACACTGCTGGCATATTCCTGGCATGCCTCTTACACTAGAGGCTGTTGAAGGTATTCCCTGGGTAATAGGTTCATCCTTTTTATGAGTCACTTTGCATGCTGGAATAGTGCAAAGGGGCCACAGTCAGGGCCGGCTCCAGACCCCAGCGCGCCAAGCGTGCGCTTGGGGTGGCATTTTGCCGGCAGGGCAGCAGGCAGCTCTGGCGGACCTTCCGCAGTCATGCCTACGGGAGGTCCACTGGCGCCGCAGGACAAGAGGACCTCCCACAGGCATGACTGCGGAGGGTGCGCTGGTCCCGCGGCTCTGGTGGAGCATCCGCAGACGTGCCTGCGGGAGGTCTACCAGAGCCACAGGACCAGCGGACCCTCCGCAGACACGTCTGCAGGAAGTCCACTGGAGCCGCGGGACTGGCGACTGCCAGAGCTCCCGGGGCGGCGAAATTACTAGAGCCGCCCCTCGCCACAGTGCACTACAGAAGTTGGCCTATGTTGTCATTGAACAGAAAATTTTTCCAAATAGCACTACTGACTTCTTTTCTTTTGCACTTAGCTCAGTGGTTTGAGCATTGGCCTGCTAAACTCAGGGTTGCCTGCCGTGCTTGGGGTGGCAAAATGCCTAGAGCCACCCCTGGGGACAGCTTGCAGCAGAGCCCCTCTACGTCTGCTCTTTCATATTTGGAAAGTGGTTTTTATGACCATAAAGGCTAAAAACAAAAGCTTAGATTCTATAGAACTGCTTTCTCTTGGGAAATCTTTTTGCCACAGATAAGAGGATTGTTCAAGCCACAGGTTAAATGGCACATGTTAGGGTCTATCCTTTCAGTAATGCAAAATTCTTAAGATAATTTTCTAGACAAAATATTTCTGTGTGGATGTGGTTCATTCTGAAAATCAATTGGTGGCATCATAGGAATTGTCACCCCAAAATATGAGTCAGATTTTTATTATGCAAACTTGTGCTCATTTCTCAGGCATGTCCATATTTTTTTCATTATTTTTAATCCCCTTCTTTAGAGCGGGAGGGGGGAGGAAAAGAACTCATACAATAACGTCAGGCTTATCATATCTGTCTTACTACAGCAATATTTTTTCATAAACGCATAGGATTTTAAACTTAATATTTGTATTTGTTTATGCCTACCAAGCTCTTTCATAACAGATCTTTGGTTTAAAAAAACAACAGGTAAATGCAAACTCACTATGCTTATTATGTCTCTGCCTTGGCTGACAAAACTAACTTCAGAAGATGGATTAAAATATTCCAGGCTCTTAACTCTTTCAAGTTCTTTTCACCACACATGCTAGAAAACAAGTGATCATATATGCATGTTGGGGGTATTAATTAATTCTATGCACATTTTTTCCACTCTCCTCCATCAGCTTCCCCTCCCCCAACTTTGGTCTATGGATTGATGGAGGTAAATTGGTGTAAACTAGCAATGGAAAAAAGTGTAGAAGTTGGAGCAGAACTAGTAGTTAAAAAAATAATTCTTCTATAACTAAAACAGATTCCTGTTCCTGGCAGACTGAGGTTTTGTAAACTTTTTGAGGCAGAGACTTTTCATATGTGTTTGTATAGCACTGACCACAATGGAGCCCTGACCTTCACTGGGGCCTTAGGGCATTGCTGGAATTCAAACAGCCAATGCATGGCTTTGCTTTCTAGACACAAAATGGGTAGCTTTAAAAAAATACAGTTATCACACTGCAATATTTCACTTTACTGCAATATTTCTCATATTCCTATGCTTTAAATGACAAATTCTGAGAAGGTAAATTCATCTCCTATTTGCACTAATGGCTGTTTCGAATGGTGCCCACTGTATTATACACCAGACCCTTTTATGTGACTGAGACTTAAACAATGCAGCAAGAACCCTGTGTTTATGTAGGTGAGGTGCACTGATGTATAGTCAGCTACAAAATCATCCAATAACCTTCAGGGTTTTTAAATTCCATTTGCTTTATTTACCTCATGTCACTGATGTTCACCACTCGTCCCAGTTTAGTACCTTGCCCTTATTGTGCTATCATTACTGTGCCATCATTGTGTAGTTTACTCCCTCTTCTGACAATGTTGATGATTGGCCTGTTATTCGAGGCACTAAAAGGCCAATTAAAATGACCATGTAATAATTCAAGATGCGCTGAATGGTTTAGCAAAAGTGGCTGGATAACCATCAGTCCATGGGGAGCATCATGCCTGTTCCATTTTTCCCTGTCAAATAAAGGTGCAGGACCATACTCTGCCCTTCATCTCACTTGTAGGACCAATAAGAAACCAGTCTGAAGACTTGAAGGCATTATGGGTGGAGTTTTCTAAAGGGCTTAGCATGGGCCCAACCCTGCTTCCACTGAAGTGAATGGTGAAACATCCATTCAGGGAACTCCTGTGCAATGGGAGTGAAGCTAGGCCAATGCACTCTTGAATGCACTCTGCCCCTACACAATATGCTCCAAAAGCAGAAATTCGAATTACCTTCATTGGCTTTTGAAGAAGATGGGGAACAAAGAGTATTTGGGTTAGGGTGACCAGATAGCAAGTGTGAAAAATTGGGGACAAGGGAGTGTGTGTGTGTGGGGGGGGGAAATAGGGTTCTACGTGGAGGGTAATAGGGTCCTAGATAAGACCAAGCCCCTAAAACTGGGACATCTGGTTACCCTCATGGGGAGTGGGGTAGCAGGAAAGCAGGAAAATGGGGTTAGAGCTAAAGAGTGAGCAGACTTTTTCATAATTATTTTTAATATCCTCTGAAGTGTTTTTCCTTTGAAGGCCACATTGCTCTGTTACACTTACGGAACTTACAAAGGCTTCACTATTTTACTTGAGAATTATGAATTAGCTACGAGAATGTTTTCATGTTTTAAAAGAGTGCAGCATTTGGCTCTGTTGCTTTGGCGAGCAAGTGCATGTGATAAAGTCATGACAGAATGAGGTTACTGCAGAAATGAGTCATTGTTGAATAACCAAGTGTTTACTCCAGCAAAACTGTATGTAACTAGACTGCCACAGTTTTTTTAGGTTTTCCATTTTATTGTAAGATGTAGCTTTTCAATGTTAGCAAAACAGAAAAAAAATGTAAGCTCCTTGGGAGGCTTAGATCTGTGTGTGTTTAAAGCAGGGAGTCCACTGGTTCACAGCTGAGAAATAAAGCCACTGAGCGCATCAGCAAAGAACTGCTTTCATGAATTATAGACAGGAAATTAGTTGTAGAAAGAACCTCTTTTGAAATGAAATGGGAAGTGTTTCTGGGAAAGGCAATTTGGAGGAAAGAATGATTTCTGAGTAGTGTTGGTTTGTTCCTTTACAAATTCTAGTGCAGTGCCTATGTAGGGAACACTCTTTGAAGGATGCTGACAATTATTTTTCTGTACAGAGCTCGTTAAACTATAGGTTTTTAAAATGAATACAGTTATTCATTTTAAAATGAATACAGGTTGAACTGTGCCCAGTTCTATGTGGTGACAAAGGAAGGGAAAGTACAAAGAGCTTCCGCTTCCTCTGTATGGCCTGATCCAATGGCTACTAAACTCAATGGGAAATTTTTTCCATTGACTTCAATGAGCATTGAATTAAAGCCCTATACCCCTGCACAGGTGATAGGAGACATGCCTGTGCACAAGACAGGTGGAATCGTAGGCTTAATATTGGATAGACCCAGTGTGCCTAGCACTTGGTAAGATAGAGCTCTAATGCAGAGTGTGGATCTAGATCCTCGAAGAGGGGAGTAAGGGAGAGGGTGGGACTATATGCACACACCTCTCTCATTAGTTAGAAGAGCTGGGTTAGCATGTGGGTGGAACAGAGGCCAATTCACCCTGTAAAAGGGTGAAGAAGGGGCCACTGAGGCCAATACTTCCAAAGAGTTCCTGGAGGCATTCTGCCTGCCATAGCAGATATACTTCTGGGAGAGAGCACCATTTCATAGCCCCTACTTACCTGTCACCCGAATAAGGATAGCGGCTTAATGCCACAATCTTGTCCTAAAATGATAGCACTGAAACAAGAAATTGTAATTTGAGCTTAATACAAATTCTATCATGCAAACGATGGCACACATCAGGAACAGAGCTAGACTGCTAATAGGTTTGTGGGAATTCCCCTTGCTGTCAAGCTAGACATGTACTGGATTTTAATTTTTATACTTCTTTCCTACTGTAATTATTACAGTGTTGTTCACTCATCCCAGGTATTTTAATCACTCATCCCAGACCTTGGTTTAAAAAAAGAAAAAGTGCCAAGAGCTCTGCATGCTTAGAAAAGACCTCATCAGCCTTGAACTGCTATAGGATTAACATCATACAGATCCCAAGGAATTAAAAATGCCAGCTTTAAAAACGATTAAACAGTGTCTTTAAATAGGTCTTAGTCCTATGGGGTCAGGGCTATAGTTCGGATCTTTACAAGATTTTTTTTTAATTATGCCACTTACAATGTGTTGACAGTACCCTTGCCTAATACTATTAAGTGAAGAAACCTATGTTATAGCAACATATTTAGATAGACAAGTCAGGAAGTGCAAAGGTTTGGGTTCCCAGAGCAATGTTAACTCACTCACATTTTACTTACCATATATTATATTTTAAATATAATATATAATGCAAGGAGAGTTGTGTTAGAAGGGGAGAAAGTAAAATGCCCAAGCAGGGATCCTTGGAAAAATTATGTCTGTGTAGAACAGGAGCAGATACCACCACTGGGGTAATAACTGGAACAGCTTCAATAGCACCCCCTGTAACAGCTATGGAATAGGGGCAGAGCTGCTGCAACAGGTGCATGGGGGAGAAGCGCCCCATAAACCCTTTTACCAGCCCCACCCATGCACATGTGCGCTAGCTAGAGCAATCCTGGCCACACCCCTCCTCAGCCATCCACCCTCTGGTGTAGTGTACCCTACTAAGAGTGCTAGTTGGTCTTCAGTGTTGTGCATGTGTAATCCAATGGTCAGGGTCAGCATGTGTTACAAGTCCCCCTCTGCCTGATTCCCAGAAGATGAGAGTTTGGTACAGTGGTCAGTTACAGAGCCTGACTCTTTAGCTCAAACTATACAGACTCATACTTTCAGAACTGAAGTTCCCCACTTCAATGCCCCAGGTGGTGACCCTCACAAACTGACAAATAATGACTGCCTCCTATGTGGAATTGCTGGGGTGTGGATGGAGGAGAAGCACCCCATGAACCCTTTTACCAGCCCCACCCGTGCACATATGTGCTAGATCAATCACAACTGGGCCCTTTACA
This sequence comes from Mauremys reevesii, assembly GCF_016161935.1. Taxonomy (NCBI): domain Eukaryota; kingdom Metazoa; phylum Chordata; order Testudines; family Geoemydidae; genus Mauremys; species Mauremys reevesii. Next base: position 41,638,809 of record NC_052631.1, on the reverse strand, counting down.
CTCTAACCAGTAATAACTCATCCTTGCTCATACATAACACTTATTGGATGTTCTCATAGGCAGCTGTAGTTCTGGGTTGACTTATTTTAAATTTAAATTTCTTTTTTTAAAGACATGGTGAGTAGAAAAAAAATAAATCATGGCTCCAGCACTAATGAGATATGCAACTGTGGTTTGGTGGGTGCAGTGGGTTTTTTGTTTTATATCTTCATAGATTGTAACCTGCATCACGCTACAGCTACAGGGTTCCACAATGCAGAAGACTATAGCTTTTCACAGTTTCATGTTACCACCGACTGAGCAACTTATATTTGGAAGCCATTCAGCAGTCCCCCTCTGTAAGCTGTGAAGATGAGCTGGGCAGGGAAGGAGGTGCTTGCTCACTCATCCAGTCATGGACTAGAAACATTGCTGTGCGACTTATCTTACCAATCACAACTAGCCAGTACAGCACAAATAGCAAGGGTCAACTACTCACAAGTGACTTATTCATGATGAATCCATAGAGTTAAAAACATTCATTTAATACATTCCATTACCAAAAGTGAGGACATTTTAATCTGTTGGCAGGCATTTTGCAAGACACAAAAGGTGACATTTGGTGGATAAACTGTTCACTGTGAATTATTTGCCGACGGCTTCTCTGTGTGGGGAAACTGATCGGCATAGCTATTCCAGAGTATCTGCCCAGGGGGGTCACTCTAATCCAAAATAAAAAATGACTTTATTCCAGAATAATTACTCCACGTTCAAAGCTAAGTAATTATTTAGGAATAAATCACTTTTCTTCTGGAACAGATGGTCCACCTGGGGGAGTTATTCCAGAATAGCTAAATTATACCTGAATAGCTATAGCAGTCATTCCAAAATAGCTAAGCTGGTTAATTTCTCCCCTTGTAGATAAGCTCTGAGGTCTAGCAATGATCCACATTACAGTACACTACTTAGGAGATGCAGGACACCTCCACACAAGGCCCAAAAGGAGAGCGAGTGCACATTCTGCAATCCTGGAAATACAAGTCAGGCAGGATTTTCTAGTGGGATTTACAACGTGCATGAGCTACCCAGGAACGCCAACTCCCCTTTTCCACCCCTCCCCTAAAGTTCCTACTTTGGTTCTCTCCATAGTTGGGATTTGTTACCCTTTAGATTTATAGCTTTCCCTAGAGTAGTGGTTCTCAACCTTTCCAGACCTATAGCCTTTTCAGGAGGCTGATTTGCCTTGAGCACCCCAAGTTTCACCTCATTTAAAAACTACTTGCTTACAGAATCAGACATAAAAATACAGAAGTGTCACAGCCACACTATTACTGAAAAAGGGTTACTTTCTCCTTTTTACCTTTTATATAAAATATATGGATTGGAAGATAAATATTGTACTTACATTTCAGAGTGACACGTGAGCCTGTTTTTCACTTGTGAAGCCAAAGCCTGAGCCCTGCTGCCCATAATTTAGCTTTGCAGGGCCCCTTGTGGCATGGGGCTTTGGGCAATTGCCCTGCTTGCTATCCCCAAATGCCAGCCCTGTATACTTTTCCGTGATTTTATTTATTGCCTCCATCCTGTCCATGCCAAAATCGTAGTCTTATATAGAGAGCAGTATAAACAAGTCATTGTCCATATGAAATTTTAGTTTGTACTGACATCATGAGTTCTTTTTATTTAGCCTGTTGTAAATCTAGGCAAATATCTAGATGAATTGATGTACCCTGGGGAAGACCTCTGCATACCCCAGGGGTATGTGTACCCCTGGCTGAGAATCTAGAGAGGCTAATTCTGCTATCCTTACTCACAATGAGCAGTAATTTAGGCCTGTGTATACAGGATGGGGGCGTTTCCCCTATTTAACTACTCTCAGTGTAGATGTTCTGCACCAATGCAAGCCACGTTTTGCACCAAAGCCGTGTGGTTGCATTAGGGTTTTCATGAGTATAGCTACATAGATATAATTACACTAGTGCAAATTTCCCTCCTTGATACAAGCTTTTAGCGGTCTCATGGAAATAAATCAGTTTACATAGGGAGCAATGTACTACTAAATGTTAGAGTGGCAGTTATTTTTTTACAAGAGCCAGACAATTGTTCTGCTGGTTAGAAAATACCGTAGGTTTCAGGTTAGACTGCTCAGCCTTTTTCTGCAAGTCCCCTATCCTGCAGGCTGCCAAGTCAATGGGAATGGCTCTCAGCACCTCACAAGATCAGGCCCTTAATTACTTTAGAGTAAACAAATGTTCTATCCCGTGTCAATGAGCTTTTGGAGTTTGTGCATTTATTCCCTCACAAGATTGAAGTAAGCAGGACATATCATTAAGCCCAGTAATACATCAGTAGCTTTCAAAATGACATTTCCATTTCATTAAGGCTGTGGGCATCTGCTATTTCTCTATGTCATATGGAACATGTGAAAATAAAGCAGTAAATAGACAGCAACCAATAAAGTAACTAGAGCCTTTCAACTAGCCATTATTTTCTCTTCAGAATTCTGCTTAAGTACAATTTGTATATATGTCCATTACAATGGCACATTAGTCTATATATACCGATTGGCTTAACTATCTATTTTGGGTTTTCTCTAACACCATATTTAATGGTGGTTTACAATGAGAATATTTACAGGTGTATCAATACATTTAAAAAAATGTGGCTATGGCAGCCAAAGATAAAAACAAAAAACCAAATACTTCTTCGGGTATTTATTCCAACAATTACCCTTTCAAAATCCTGCGGAAAAGTTATCAGTTATCACTCTACATGGACCCTGTCAGGATCATTAGGCCCCAAATTTGACACATCTGTATTTGTTATATTTGTTTGAAAACAAAACCAATATTATTCCCTCCCTCTTCTAAACAAATTATTCAGTGCTTAAAAAATCCTAATACAAAGCCAGAAGCTCACCACTTGTGAGCAACCCTATAACAACAGGCCAGTGTGTGTGTGTGGACAATGGGAAAAAATTTGAAATGAAAATCTATTTCAGTTTCAAACTTCCATAATCAACAAGGGTCATTGTAAACAGAAAATAAACAGTGAGTTTTAAAAAAGTATTAAAAATATCTCAACAGAGCCCCTTTAAAAAGAGGATGCTGTCAGTTTAAGACTTGTATAGATTGCCTTACTTGTGTCACTAATAACAATGCCTCAGATCAGCAGTTCTGTGACATTTTCATTCCATGGACCACTTTATAAAAGAACTTTATAGCTTTATAGCTATGTCCTTTAATGGATCCTCCCCACCACAATTCTCACCCACAATCTCCCACTGATTGATTTTCAAATGGTTGATTTGGTGAGATTCCATGGGAAAAGGCCCCCAATCCTGAAAACTGATGCATATGGGCATAGCCCCCTGACTTCAGTCAGATTACTCATGTGCTTGAAGTTAAACATGGGCATAAGTGTTTGCAGAACTGGGGTTCAGGTGCCATACATTAACCATAAATCTGAGGGCTGCCATCTTGGCTTATTAATGATTTAAGTTTTTTTGGTTATTTATGATGTTTGTTTTCTTGTCAGTGTCATTCTTGCTTCTCATCTGGTTCTCATACACTAGCATGCTGCCACAGTGTTTGTATAGGAAACAACCCAATGGAAAGTTTAAATCCATGAAAGCATTCTTATTGTTGTACAGAACCTAGACCAAATAGTTTCAAACCTGGATGCCTAAAATTAGGCTCTAGAGTCCATATTTAGACACTTAAATACATGTAATTTGACATTCAAATTTGTTAAACATCTGCAGCTTCCATTGACTAAAACAGAATCAGCAGGTGCTCTAGATGAATCGGGCCACGTTTATTTGTGTGTTTAGATATGGATTTTGAAGCCTAACTTAGGCCCCCAGGTTTGACCATTTGGGCCCTACTATTTAATACAAATCTTAATGTTGGGCCTAAACTACATGACAGTGTCCTTTTAAAGTAAGGACTTTCCCCGTAACTGCTCTCTTATGATTCTGAAAAGTTTAAGATGCTTTTCATATATTACAGTTTCTGAAGGTCATTGTGGATGCATTTTAAGACTCAATGATAAGACAACGCATGGAATTACTTGGCAGTATTTAGCTGGTACAGTTTCATGTGGAAACAGCATAATACCAAACACACTACACTGAATGCTTACGGATTATTACAGGCAAAACTCCCCAAGACACCAGGAATTAAAAAGCAGAGTTCAATAAGAGAACATCAGAAAAGATGAACCAAGCCATGCCAAGCCTTCCCCTCATTGCTTTTTCAAGTGCAGAAATAAACTAGGAAGGAAAGAAGGAAAAAGAAAACAGATGTTATCATATAGTTAATATTGGACTTCAGTCCACAGACATGAGCATATGCAGTCAGAGAACAGGCAAGCACGTTAGCACAGCCCTGCCTAAGGAGCATACTGTGGTGTTATTACAATAACAACTTGTATTTGGTACCCCAGTGTCTGGGAATGGGCAGCTTTGGAAAGGGTGGTGGTCTGAGCTACAGGATAAATGTGCTGGGTAAATCACTGAAGGTGTGATCCTGTCTTCATTAAAATCAAGGGCTCCACTCCAATCAATTTCAATCATAGCCTGATAAAGCTCTAATTACACAGCAACATTTAGCCCAGTGAAATGGATGTGACCGCACCAGACACTATGCTTTAAGGCACCAGAGAAGTCACTTAGGTGCCTATTCAGGACAGCATTTAAGAACACACTTAACTTTAAGCAAGTGCTTAAATCCCATGGACTTCAATGGGATTTAAGTAGATCCTTAAGTGCTGTCCTGAATAGGGATGCTGTTCTGAATCAGGGCCTAACTTCTCTGCCCCTCAGTTCTCAATCTGTGAAATGGGGATAATATCTTCCTTTCTCCCACCTCTATCTGATTTGTCTATTTAGATTGATATCTCTTTGGGGCTTGGACTGTCTCTCACTATGTGTATGTACAGTGCCTAGCCTAGTGGGGTCCTAAAGTAAGTTGAGACTTCTAAGCGGTACTGGAATGGAAACAACAACAACCTTGAGTGCAAAGAAGTATTTATGAAAAAATGTATGCCCCTGAGCCTTAAAGCATTGATTCTCTCAAGTATTGCACTAAGCCTAACAATTATATAAACAACCTCAAATCATAGCCTATGTCTACACTACGAGCTAGGGGTGTGGTTCCCATGCTCGCGTACACATACTCGGGCTAGCTCTCTCTGAGCTAGCGTGAGTATAAATACCAATGTAGTTGCGTTAGCGTAGGCATGGCTTAGGTGTGTCGAGTACAAGCCCACTGAACCCAGTGGGCACATACTTGGCATGGCTAAGCCTCCACTACCTGTGCTACCATTTCCATTCTTGTAGCTTCAGAATTATGAAACCCAAAAATCATTCAGGGTCACAGTGGTGCCAGCTTTTATATAACTCATACATTACATCATGCACCTAACTCATGTTTACTGATCATTTGTAAGTATAACAGAAGCAAACGTACACAGACTGAAGGTGAAGTAGGTAATCTGAGAAGAAGGTATTAGTACATGCCCATAACACAACTTGCTGTTAAATCTCTTTTGGATTACTGGCAGTATTGTCTGACTGAACAACCCTCCAGTTTTAATATCTAGTGCCATATTAAAGTTACATAAAAGAAACAACTTCATTCATAACAGCTGTTACTAACACAGAGTTATATATTAAAAAGGAAAAGACTTTGTAATCCTTCCTTTCTGATACTAATGTCTCTATCTGTGTATGAAATCTGAACAGAGTCCTGTTATTATGAGATCTCTGCTTTGCCGCCTATACCATTGTGACCGTTGTTCATATTCTATTTCCAGATAATATATAGATATGTGGAATACAAGACACTCCCTGTGTAACCGAGAACTCAAGGCAGCTTTGGGCCAGGTTTTAGATATCTAAAGATGCAGATAGGCATCTTGCGGGATTTTTCAAAAGCACTTACATGCTTAACTGCTATTGACTGGCACTTTTGAAAAATCACACTAGGCACCCCTATGTACCTTAAAATTTGGCCTGCTGTCCAGATTCTATAACAGTGAGTTAATTTACAGGACTGAGTCTTCTCCCACTAATGTAAATAGGGTTTGTGTCACGGATTCTAATGAGAGTAGGATTGAAGCTCTTTGAGATTGCACAAAAGTTTACCTAATCCTGAAATGGTGACATTTAAACTGGGAGAAACTATGTAATATAACAGAGTGGGTGCCATTAAAACTTGGATGTTTCCAACCCATGGTAAATGAATGTTCAGTGAAATTTACAGTATATCTCCTTATAACAGCAGGACACTTGAAGGGGATATTCACAGTCAGACTATCTTCCTAAATGTTTTATTTTTTTCGACATGAGGACATTGGAAATCACAGAGCTATTTAGATTGTAAATAAAAAATGAATTACTTACTTATCATTACAATAAGAATGACTGCACATACTACACCAAGGATGATCATCATCTAGAAAGAGAGTTAAAGAAAGAAAAATGAGGTCTTTGCATTGTAAAAGGTCGCTCCTTGTTTTGTCTTTAGGTGGGCTGTTCACTCTGTCCCAGTGTTCCTAGTCCTTGCACAGACACCCTGTGATCAATGTTTATAGGCCACAAATGTAGAGAGAGAGCATCTGTTAAGATACAGGCTAACATGTTTGCAGCCGTGTTCACTGGCTGTGTTGTAGCCTAAGTTACAACATGGCCAGCTAATATGGCTTCAGATGTATTCACCAGTATCTCAACAGGGCTTTTAATCATGGTAAAATAACTGGATTAGCCAACATGATTGAAAAGCACATACTTTGTGAGAGTCAAGATAGGTCCTAATGGAAGGAAGAGTCAACAATTGGTACTGGCCACTTCTCCTCTTCCTCTACTCCTCCTCTGGCTCCTGAAGTCTGGAGCTTTCTTCACTTTACTTTCTTTTCAGGGGGTCAGGATAGGGGTCAGGATCCAGCTCTGGGGACAGCTGGTCTTACTTGGGAAGGAGGTGAATTGCCAGCAGCACCACAGGTTACTAGGGGAGACAGAAATGAAGCCAGGCAACTGGGCTGGGGCTTGCACTGGGGAGGCATATGGATGGGTGTTTGGTATGGGTACAGGAAGAAGGAGGGCTGGGGAGGGTGGGGATTGGAAAGGATGATACTGGAGTGGAGGAATAGGTGGTTTCAGGGTGGAAAGAAAGAGGAGTCTTCCTTGTTCAAGGGAGAGGATGAGTCTGTTGAGGGGTAGGGGCAAGATTTTGCTGAATTCAATCTTTGCTTAGCCTTAATCTAGCCCTGCTGAAGAGATTCTCTTCTTCCTTTATTTCCCATGGTGGCTTGAGGAGGCCCTGGGTCCGGTGGCTTCCTCCTCCAGAAGCTTACCTCCGTGAAGGAGAAAGAGGTTCATCAATCCCCACGAGGAGAGAAAGGCTCTTCCACTCCACTCCTCATGTATGCTATGCAGATACTGGCTTTGTGCATGTTTTCAAGTGTATTTTTATTGTGTTGGGGCTGAGGTTTTTGCATGTTGTATCAATTTCTTCAGTTTTCGTGTCACATGCTCTCACACTTAGATTTTTATATTAATCAATTTCCCCCACAGAAACAATTGGGTTTGAATTATGTGAGATGAGGGTGGGGTGGGAAATTCTTGCAAAAAAAAATCTAAAAACTTTTATGAAATCCCCAACTTTTGCAAAATGTTCTAGAGAGTTTGTGAAATCCAAAAGTTGGTTGGAGTTAAGATAGTAACTATTGACACTTAACAAGAGCTTTGGAAGGGATATAACTGCTCAAACTTCAGTATAGAAGCCAACTTCTAATTATTTGGGGGAAGTTAGAAATAAACTTCCCCCTGAGAAAGCTTATTCCATAACTGCCTATTGCAGTGTTCCTTGTACCTTCTTCTGAAGTTGCCAGTGCTAGACAGTTTCAGAGGCAGGATACTGGACTAGATGGATCACTGGATTGATTCTGTATTGTAATTCCTATGTTCTCCCATTCCTGTCTCCAGAAATTGGCTGAAGCCTCATAATTATGATTCAAATTTCATATAGCACAAAGATCTGTGGTTCTCTGAGCCACAGTGTAGGTTAAGTCTATCTCTATTCAAAGTCACTATAGCTTCCAAAGACTATCCTACTGGTTTAAAGAGTAATATATCTTACTTTTCAGCATTAAGAAAAAGGGTCATTTAAAGTCAACCTATTGTTACAAGGGCTCATTAGAACAAAGTGAAAGTAAACAATTAACATGTGGCAGATTTAACAAGAGATACCTATCCTCTTTACCTTGCAATTTTTCCACCAGTATTTTCTCTTCAATTTGGCTGCACTAGTTTCAAACTGTGAGGCACCAGCTTGTAATGCATCTGCCCGGTTGTCAAGCTCTGAAAGCTTTTGGTCTCTTTCTAGAACCTTGTCTACATTCACTCGCATGATGTCCACCACCTGAAAAGATAACCCTCAGTTAGCACACTCCATACATGGAAAGGCTGTATTCATAGGACTGACATATGGCGAGTGGGAAGGGTCCCTTTGCTATCAAGGTAAAAATTATGGCTTGCTGTTATATAGACAATTCCTCTATATAGAGGCTACTCAAGGGAGCCCTAGACAGATAGTAAGGTGCACATAATCATGCTGAGCTCAAGTGTCCTTAAAGACTATAAAATACTAAGACATTAAAATGTACACTAGTTATTTCCATGACGTTTTTTAGAGAAACATGCACTGGTGCTTTAACCCAGTTAGCTGCTTTGCTATTGTTACAGGAACCTGGTTGACGTACCTATCACGGAGCAGACACCAGCACATTTGCAGTATGTGCTACCTCATGGTGCTGGTTAGGAACACAAGCCTAAAACTATTGTTTTCACTGCTGCTGACTTAACAATATAGTTGCCCTATCATAACTATAGAAGTAGGCTTGACAAGAACTTCTAATAGGAGCTACCACAACCTATGAGCTCCTTCTCAGACAAGATGATCTTCCAACTGTAGTCTGAAATCCTATTTGGTATTGGAAGAAGGGAGAACATTTTGCATAGAAAATCTCTTGTCTTTGTTAATTTCACCATGGAGACCAACATAGGCCTGATGCCCAAAAGAGCATAGATTGGAAGAGACACACAGAAAGTACTGGGAAAGGCACAGTAATTCAGTTATTTTAGACATATTGAAATATATTTACATTGATTGGGCATTTTTAGCCAATTAATGCTTAAAAACAGAAATCCTGATCCAACTTCATCAATGGCTTATGTAGGCACAGCCTCTGTTGAAGTCAATAAAGTTGTTCCCACTTATGGCAGCAGTAAATGTGAGACTGGCTCGCAATTCTTTGTAAATTATTAATACTGCAGACTATGTCAGTTGTACTTAATCTAATTCAATCTGTTCAAAAGAATAATAATTAGCAGTAAAAAACGTAGAGTCAAACACACACTTTGGACACAGTGAAAACAGTGAAACCCTACACGCTGGATTAGTTATAAGATGCATCTTGTATTTATGTACAAGAGAAAACAAAATATAGTGGGTCCAGTCCTACTCCCACTGAAGTCAAAAGCAAAACTCCCATTATCTTCCAGTGGGAGCAGAATTAGGCTCTAAATGTGAAATCCTGGCCTCGCTGAAGTCAGTGTGAGATTTCACGTCTACTCGCAAGTGAAGATTTGTTCCTGTCCTTGTGAAATGAAATGGAACTGTAGTAAAACTGTAGCTTCTCTGTTTGATTTCCATAGTGCAAGTGTTTGGTGCCACCTAAAGGATGCTTTGCCACAAGACACACTGAAACAAAAACATTTCCTAGGAAAAGACTTGCAGTAAGTGGGCAAGATAAAAGTAAAGCATGATGAGTCAGATCCTCAGATGTGGAAATCAACACAGTTCCATTAAGTTCAAGGGCTGTGGCTTGATACATATATCCTGTTCCTGAAAATCCCAATAGAGTTTTGCCTCCTTGATTCTAGTCAGCCTGTGATTTAACCATTGGCTGAGCTTCCCCCCACCCCTCAAAAAGAGCGAGTTCTACCTGCTCCCTTATATGTCTCCTCTGGACAACCGACCTACAACAACTTCTATCCCTCAAGTCTGAACTAACCATGGAAGTGAACCTGGACATTTCAAGTGCACCCTGGGATTGATGGTCACCTGCTGTCCACTTACCAGACTCATCAGGTAGTGACTTCCCTGACAATTGGCCTGATTCTGCCTCTCCATTCAAACTTCTCATCACTATGAAGCTGACTCCTGTAGGCCTGAGTTAAACATATCAGAACTAAAGTGTGTCTCAGGCCACAAAGTTCAGAACCAGGTCTTCAGAATTTCAGAGGGTTCTAGGCTTTTGGTTTGGCCAGTCTATTATTGGAACCTATTTTCATTCTCCTGCTTGAAGAACCCCATTAGTGCGTTTGAAGTAGCTCCTTTTAAGCAATAAAATAATCACATTTCACCTCCCAAGGAGGGCCATTTGCTTTGATACTGAGCCACGTAAATGCTCACAGCACCCTCATGATGCAGTCTACTTGGGTAGAAAAGTTTATTTTATGATTCTGACCAGAGGTAGGGTCCCACCAGAGGCTGAGACACAGTGGACTTGATTCTCTTCTCATTTTCCACAGTGAGAATGAGAAGTCACTCCATTAAGGTCAATGCAATTACATTGTTGTAAAACCAATGGGAGAGAAGAATTGGGCCTAACCTTTTCTGTAGCTGGACGCTATTCTGATCTGCCCCAAATATCAGCAGAGGAGCATCCGGGACATGAAGCTGAAGAAGGTTCTAAATGAGGCAAACTCTGTCTAAAATATAACATTAATTGTATGAATAATGAGCTCAGGTTGGATGATTTCTGTAAACGTCTTTCCTATACTTGTAAGGTGCATTTGGGGACAATCCCAACACTAGCTGAATGGATATTATCTGCTGTTTGTACATCTGAATTGGCATTAAGGCTCCACAGAGAGCAAGAGAGAGTTATATACAACTAGTTGTTCCTAACTATGTGGTGTTCAGTTAGGTAATGGACCATGGCCTAGGAAGTCTTCAGCGTACTGTACTTAGTACACACATCTAAAGTCTGCACTACATAACTGGCCATATGGCAAATCAGCAGCTCAGCCATGATTAAACCCCAAGATTAGCAATCAAACCCCAAGATTAGCTGGATGGGTTGCACCCAGGATTAGCCTCAATAGTTCAGTGAATATGGTGGTAAATGATTGCTGGCATGATGAATGTGACTGAGTGGGAATTTTCTGTAATATTTGTATGAATCATGGGAAAAGGTTATTTACTCTTGGACAGGCTATGACAAAGGTGTCAATGGCGCCTAGGTGAGTTTGGCCCATGTCATTGGGGAATCCATGAAGACAATAGCAAAGCCAAACCTTGGGATATTTGCTACCTAGCAACTAATGACCGTGGATGGTTCACTCCCTTTCCCTTTAGGAATCCAGCTGTGTTTGATCAACTGGAGAACAAAGAACTGAGGAGGGGCCAGGTATGACTGGCCTGGGAACTTGAACAAGAGGGTACACACTCAGAGCAAGAGCCATCTGGGACACACCACTTTAACAGCATGGTCCACTCTGATTAGCCCAGAGCCACTTTCTTTTCTCTATGCTAACCAAGGACTTTCTATGCTAGGTTCCTGCTGACCAACAAACCTTTCTGTTTTGACAACACTGCATGAAGGTCACTGAAGATGCTGTCGGAGATGCGCTGCTCCCTAAGATTTACCAATCTCTCTTAGAGGTCCAACACTGAAAGGAATTAATGGTGGGAAGCAGGACTGCGGAAGGCCCAGAAGTCAAGGCTATGGAGGCAGTGAAGCCATATGACTTACCCTCAAGGAAGAGTGAGACCCCTAGGTGGTCTGGCTCACTGAAGGGGTCCTCCCAGAAGCTGTTCCAAAGCAGGGGTCATAGCACTGATCCTGTGGATCCGTGACAAGGAGTAAGACTGTTAAGGGGAATTATCACCCCAGTGAAGAGGGAATCCATGCTGGAACTAGGTCTCATACTGAACAATCGTTCAAAAAGTAGCTGGGGACTTCTTGGAGCTGTTGCTCTGTGGACATGCTCAACTGTTTGTCTTTGCCTGAATTTAGTTTTTAATAGTAATCAAATAAATTAAATAAAGCCCTTATTGCTAACTACAGCCCTGACCCTGGAAACTAACCCAGGCTTTCAGACACAGGCTCCTTCCCACAAGGAATAGTTTGCAGGGGCAAGGCCTATGTCTTTATAATCCCAGAAAGGGTTTATATTTATATTGGCTATTTACAAACAATGACAGAGGTAACATCTAAGTCACACTTGTTTTGTGAGCAGAAGTGTTAGGGGTATAAAGATTATTAACGAGCTCTTCTGCAATCTTCCTATTAAAACCCTTATCTCATGTAAATCTCATTCCATAGACACCCCCCCACCCCCAACTTCAGTTGAGTAAAGGCAACAGGATCTTTAGCTGGGCAAACAGTCATTTAATCATCTTAAAAATTAAAATCTCATCAGTGCCCCGGCTGTGTGCAGCTCACCTCATCGACCTGAGCTTGTGTCTGCTGCAATCTTCTGTTACTGGTCACATTGGGTGGGGGAGGAGGCCCTCCTGCCCCAGGAATTGTGGAACCTCCGGCACCTTGGGTGGGAGCTGGGACTGACCTAAACCAGAAGCACAGAAAATCATTGAGCATGCCTTGAATTTCATTCATCTGCACCTTCACTTTGCTACCAGTCCAAGGTGTGTATATGCACAGATACAGCAGAGTTTTCTAGCCTTCCATCAATTGTCAGTTACTGCAGGTGGCCAAAATTAGGCACTTAACTCTGTACTTAGACACTAGTTGCCTGATTTTGGGGAACCAAGTTTGAAAACTGGGGCCTTCTGATTTCCGTCCAATTTTCCCCTCATTTTCCCCATTAAACAGTTCAGATTCAGTTCAGGCAAATCTACTGGAGTCAACAGGAATCCTGTGTGCCTTGGATAAGGCCCTTCGATTAGCTATCAATCATCTTTCTTCCCTGGCTGAGCAGTGGAAGTCAGGGAGGAGGAAGTGCTGCTCAGAATGTCCATGAAACAATGCATAACGGGCATCTAACCAAGCAGTCCAGTTAGCTTCTGTGCAATTCATTTTCATGTTTTCACTAGCCATGGTGTGCCCTGCTTGCAGTGCAAGACACAGTCTAGCAAAGACCCTCTCAGGGGTTAGGCAGATACACGAAAGCTTTAGAAAACTTCCCCTTGGCAGCGAGGCTAAGTCCATTCATTTGTCAACTGCAGAACTAGGCATCAAACAGCAACCACAGCGAGCATGTGTAGGTGGGGCCTAACTTTGTTACAATGGCTTAAAAATAAAAAAAAGACTTGAGGCTTGGTCTCTAAACCACTTTGCACTGGTGGCACAACCAGGAGAACTGAAACAGTAGATTCAACTCTTTATAAAATGGCTGGGTTTGCAGTACAAAGAGCAAAACGTGGGTATGCCTAGTTCTATAAATCTGGCCCCAGGGTTCATAAATCCTCAGTTCAAGTGATCTGATTGCAATCAATGCACTGGGGAAGGCAGTGACTCAGACTCATATAAGTATTAGCTGTGTATAAAGTGAGAGAAAATGGCATGACATGCTAAGTCTCCCTTGGCTGTTTTGATTCTCTTTCCTCCCACCCTCTCCCGTTTTCTAATAGTGATTTAGAATAGTTCCTCCCTTCCTCCTCTCTTGTCCTGTGTTACCTTATCTTAATTTCTCAACTTCCCCATTCCTGACTCCTTCCTGCCTCTTTACCAACCACCCATGATCCCATTCTCCGTGCACATCCTCATCTGTCATTAGCCACTCCCCATCCTGCATCACCCACTTCAAATGCTCCCCACCAGCAACCCTTCCCCACATTCTTCACTCTCTGCTCATCATTCTCATTCTGACTCCCCCACCATCCAGTTCTCTTCCACTGTTATACTTTGCTTCACTACCAGCCCCTTCTGGGGCCTTAAGCTAGCTGGGCAATGTCAAGCTGTAGACCTACATTTCTCCTTTTCTCTCAGGCTGGGAGGATTTTGCCCTGCAGCTAGGCCTACTGACTTAGGTTACAGCCCAGCTCAGCAGTATGGCCAATCACCAGCGGACAGAGCTTTGGGGGCAGGGAGCAGTTTCAGAGCTCCTCCTCCAGCCACTGATCTAAATTAGTGGATGGAGTGAGCAGGAAGAGAGCTGATGTGCTCACTCAGCATGGCTCCTCCCCTCATCTTTGAGCTGCTGAGGGGAGATAGGGTTGAGAATCTGCCCCCTCTACTCAGTGTTGTGAATGTAAAACCACCCTGGTGAATCAGAGCAAAGCTGAGAGGGAGCTAAGCAAGGAGATGCATCAAGAAAGAGGACAAATAGCAGAGGGAGAAAGAACTGGGAGGAAATTTAGGCTGAGGATTGTTTATGGCAAGGGGGAGGATCTCTGAGGAACACTGTAGTACTTAACCAGCCCAGCCTGGGCAGTATCAAACACCAACTGCCACTACAGAGCAACAGACCTGGCTAAAATCCTTTGCCCAAGAGCACAGATTACAATATGTGGCAGAGCTAGAAATAGAACCCACATGTCCCACCTTACATACAAGACCAGCATGGTCATCTTCAAAATTGCTTTTAAAAAACATTTCCTTAAGATGATCTGACAGATCCAATCTGTCCTGGTGATTGAACTTCAGTGGGCAAATCATCCCACTCGCCTGACAGGTCCTAATGATTTCAAGCAGCCATTCTTCAAGCCCACACATCAAACCTGTGACTCTCTCCCTTTTCTGAAGGTTCCCCATCAATTCCTCCTTCAACAGAAATAAAATCTTCCAATAACTGCTGAGGAAATCCCTGAACATTTGAACTGGGGACCCCACCACAAATCCCACTCTTACATTCCCAATGCATCCCCCATAACAACAGCCCGAGGGAGCACAGTGTCTCTCTGAATCACTCCTTTCTACCAGGGCTTGATTAATGTTACTGGAATTACGTCCACATCAGAAAACTGCCACAACACCTTGCATTTCATAGAGGTGTGTTCATTCCTCAAATGCACCCTCAGTGTTGATTTGTCATCATTTTGTCAAGTCCAAGAGCCCCTCAGAAAGATTGTTGTTCACTTACTGAGATTAATGCTGCATATTACACTTCCTTTATTATGATAAATCATTTATCAAGCTTTGATTGAAAGGAAAGGGTTTGAGTCATATGATAGATGGCACATCCTTTGTGAACTTCCCATCAGTTGCCATGAACACAAAAAGCCATATTGCGAACTCATTTTGCCAGCCTCAAATCATAGCAACTCCAATGAAATCAGTGGGAGTACTCTGCATTTACACTGGTATAACAAAGATCAGAATCTGGACCATAATGTACAACTGATTCAAACAACGCACCCTGCATGGATAACATTTTGGGAGGATGTTCTGGGATCCTACAGTTGAAATTGTAAAATACCATCATGGCTCTGGAGGAATAGACCCTTTTCCCATCAACCCAACTAGGCAATTTACGTGGAAAAATTGTGAAATACCCATTTGCTAGTTTAAAAAACACAATAACGCAGCCATCCCCTGGTTATATTTTGTTAAAATCTCTGAGGCTACAGAATGCTAATACATGGAAAGAGGTATCATTTAAACCAGCCACTTGCTTTGGCTAGTAAGGGTAACCTATAGAGGAGACATATTCTAATCAAGGACAAGCTGGGTAGGGTTGCTACCCATCCCCCATACTGCACCCAGCCTCAATTTCTGATCATGCTTCTGCATTCCAATCTTTGTAGGACCCCAAAATGAAAGCACCCAAGTTTGGCTAAAAAACTGGGTGCTCGGTTCTATACACATTTTCTGCCCAATATTTAAAAGGCACTTTTGCCTCCCTATCTATGCCTAAAATGAATTTGCATAAATCAGAAGCACTCCCTAATTTGCTATATCATAGTCTTCTCACCAGTCTCACTGATGCCTTCTTATTTGGTTGGAATTAGGGTTCAGTTGTGTGTTCAGGGACCACATTGTCCCCTGTACAGGTTAATTCAGCCAAAAGGACTGGAAGCATTCACAGAATTTTCCCCACAACATTCCAGAGCTCCTACACTCCAAACACTGGCAAGAAGGAGGTGTTCTCTTTACTAGAGTTGGTCGGAAAATTTCCAGCAGAACATTTTTACACTGTAAAATCCTGATTTATCAAATGCAAATTTTTTTGTGGAAATGTGTCAATTTCAACCAATCTTCCAATGGAATATAGGCAGGTTTCAAAACTTGTCAGCTTTCCTGCCAGCTCCCCGACCTGGCTCCTCAGCAGCTCATGTGAAGGGCTACCTCAGAGTTGTGACCCTCAAGGCTTCCTTGCTAAATGAAACAGCCCAGATCGGTCCAGTTTCACTGCTGCTATTCAGTGTTGGTCAGCAATTAAACTGACCAGCCTGGGCTGCTTCATTTAGCAAGGAAATCATTTCTGTGAGGTAGTAGTCAGCCAAAGCAATTTGTTGTGATGCATGTCAGCACCCTGAGTTATATAACAGCTGAGGATTTATGTTTACAAGGGGGGCTTTTTTAATACATAAAATGTCACAATTTTTGAAGTCCAATGTCTCATTCCTTTTTAGGGCTAGAAACAAATGTTGAGTCCTATCAAGATGCTGGGTATGTGGAATGAAACTCTCATTTCAGTTCCTAAATTCATTACATTTTTAGGTACAGAGAAGCAATCAACTGAGAAGCTGTTATTAATACAAGGCTGAATATTGCCCATCTCAGATCTTGGGCTAGATTGATTTTTTGGGGGAGGGAAATTTAAAATGCTGAGGGACAAGGGGTGATATATAACTAGAGTGATTTTCTTCAAATTTAGCTTGTACTTGGACAAAAATAAATTTAACATGAAAAAGAAATACTGAAAATTTGTTGGCATAAACCTATATGCCATTTTAGTAGGTAGTTTAATTAATATATGTTCTTTACAGGACAATGTTGTGACACAGATAAACAAAGGGTCAGAATTAAGATTGTGCCTGTCATAAACAGTTAGTTAAGGGTTAAGGTCTCTTTTACTTGCAAAGAGTTAAAAAGCAGTACCTGAGGAACACCTGACCAGAGGACCAATCAGGGACAAGATAATTTCAAATCTCTGTGGCGGGAAGTTTTTTTTCCTGTGTTCTTTGTTTTGAGTTGAGTCTCTCTTGGGAGTTAAGGGAGTCCAGACATCTTAATCAAGTCCTCCCAGGTTTCTGCAATACTTTTCATCTATTCAGTCTAGTGAGTATTAGAAAGGCGTACTAGTATTATAAGTTTATTTCTACATTTGCAATTGTGTGTTTTGCTGAAAGAATCTCTTTATTTCTATTGCTGTTACTTTGCTTTTACTGAGAAAGAAAGGGGGAGGGGGAATTCTCTCCAGGTTTATAGGTTAGACTCTGTGTGTTGTTCCATCCTGGTATCACAGAGCTAGTGTACTTTCTTTTTGTTCTTTTAATAAATTCTTTTCTTTTCTTTGGACTTGGTTAATTCCTTCTCTTGTGGAAATTCAGGGGAAGGGGAGGGGGAAAGAGTGAGTTCCTCCTGGGTTTGATTCACGGAGTTGAATCGGTGTGTATCTCTCCAGAGTAGGCTAGGAGAGAGAGGGAGGGGGGAAGTGGGCTGCTTCCCTTTGTGTTGAGATTCAGGGAGATTGAATCTGGGTTCCCCAGGGGAAGCTTGGGGGACAGGCAGTGTGTTATCCACTTTAAATGTAACTGGTGGCAGCGAAAACCAGATCTAAACTAGGATTTTAGTTTAGAGGAGTCCATGCAGGTCCCCATCTTGGAACCCAACAGCTCCAAGTTGGGGAGAAAACCTATGACAGTGCCCAACTCTGAATTGCTCATTTCCTGTCTTTTGTGTTCTTAACTGTACACATTTAACATTAGTATAGAATTGATATTCTGTATGTTAAATAGAATACATATATATGGTTATGGATATATAGCAAACAAAGAGACACCTTATTTTAGCTCTCTGTATCTAGGCATAAAAGTGTCTAAAAACACCAAGAAATGTTGTGCTTCTTCATAACTAGGTGTAAAGGCTTAAGACGACAAGCTAAGAAATCCCTTCAAAGCAGAGAGTGACTTTGCCTGATGTTTTTGGAAAGAAGCCAGTCATCAACTTCCAATTGACCAGATTCGATGGCCAGAAAGATTGTCTTTATGTTCTCACTTTAATACCAGGATTTTATTGTGCTCTTTGCTGATAAAGGTTAGAAGAAATAGAGGTCAATGGCAATTTGTCTTGTAGATACAGATTCAGCCATGGTATTGTTCATTAGATAATATGAACTCTCCTTAGTTTAAAGTAGCAATATTCAATTATGGGTTTTGTAGCTCACCACAATTACCAACTAATTGCACCTAACCATGAATTCTAGTTTATCATCTTCCTGTACCAAAGCACACACTTGCACCATACCAATGTAAAGATCACTGGGATGCCAACATCTTGCAGCACGAGCCAAAGGGCTGACTTGTCAACCAAATCAAAAGTTGTTTTGTTGTCAATATATGACATATGAAGCAGTACCAGTGTGGGAGTGCATGCTGGTCCATGGCTTTCATCACATTTCTATGGAACCTCAGGTGTATGACAGGGATGATTCTCACGCTGGCACTATTCTGTCAAGCTGTTGACTGGATATTAGGACTTGCTGCTCCACACATCGGAACCAAGGTTTGTCAAGAAGTGTTCTCTGACCAAGACTATGGTGACGACACCGCCTCGCTTGTGAGAAGCCAGAGAACTTCAGTCCTGTCCTTCAAGTTTTCCGAAACACCAGCCACACTATGGAATTGTATGTCTCATGACAGACGACCACAGTCCAGAACCTCACAGCTAGGCCACCAGAAACCTCAGTGCAGGTGGGGTCAAACATTGAGAAGAACATTGACAAATTAATCTACCTAGGCTGCAATCAGATTTCAAGTGGTTGCAGTAAACTGGACATCCTCCTATGAATAGATCTCACTGCCTCCTGAATGAACTCCATGTCTCAGCTATGAATGCAAAAATATCTTTGCACTGAGACAAAGTTCAAGACCTATCAAACCCGTGTACTACCTGTACCGCTAAACATGTCAGAAACCTGGCCCCTCCTACAGGCAGACTTGGAGTGGTTAGAGGCGTTCCAAATGTGCTGCCAGTGACAAATCCTGAACATAAAGGGGTTCCATGTTGTGCAAAATGCCATAATCTCACAGAGATCTGGCCTTCCTCCAATTGCTCACTACATTCAAAAGAGGTGTTTGCATGCTCTCTGGCCACGTCACCAGGATGGACAAAAACCAGCCCTATGTATGGTATTCTTAAACTCTCCATCGACAAGTGAAAGTGTGCATGCCTTGACCCTATCAGACTTTACCTGCAGGGCTGCACCCAGAGATTTTGAATTTTCTGATTGATCCAGATCTGGGAATTTCATTCTACAATGCCTAGTATTGTGCCATCAACCATGGTTACTGTGGCTGGTGCAGCAGTCCTCAGTAGAGTATGTGTGTTTGATGATCTTCCTGTACTTGTTATCTAATCCACTTGGAATGGTCCAAATTCATCTGTGGTTTAACTTCACTGGGCTTGCTTCTGATATCATATACATCGTGTAAATCAGGAGTAACTACTGAAGTCAAAAGGGTTAGACCTTTTTAAAACTGATATGAGTGAAAAGAGAATTTAGATCATTGAGACCAGTGGACTTACACATCAGGGAAGAAATTTGTGGTTATAATGGTGTCTTCTCAACACCCCAAGATATCATAGGAATGGTGACAGTCCTTTCCAATAAGGGGGCAAAAATGGAGATTCCTGTGCTGTTAGGGAATTTGACTATTTTAATGGAGACATATTAAAAAAACACACACCTCTTTTCAATGTTCCATTAGATGCCTTCAGCACTCAAAGAGATGACTGTCATCCATGTAGAAGACTGCAATCTGATGGCTATTAGCTTACATGATTTATAATACTCCCAATTTGCTACACATTGCAATGAACACTAATGAACTTCCACAGTATTACCATATTGGGAGAAAAAAATGCACTTATAAGAAGATTTAAAATTACTATTGGACGAGATAGATTCCTTCATTTTGTAAAGAGTTATGTTTGTTCCGAGTTTCTGCCTCTACATTTGATTTTCATGCACCACCAAGCAATATTCTGCAAGAGCTTCCTCTTATTACACAATATTTACTGTAAGCATCAGCCAAAGAATGCTACTCTACATTTTATGCACTACCAACACATTAATTAATATTTTAACCAGTTTATTATGACTGCCTTAACCATCTGGTATGCTATTAGTGGGGCTTATACAGTTAAATATACATGGAGGGGGGGAAAAGATGTACCCTGAGACTTTTTTTTAAAATTTGATCATTTATTATGCTAGTATAGACTGACAAATTTATCTTCTCATTTGGCTTGATTGAAAAAAAAAGTATGATTTATAAGGCTAAATACACCCAAATAAAACAAATATTATTTCAGTGCAGTGTTTTGGGGGTTTTTTAGAGTCAAAATTTGCCACATTGATATCTGAGTTATTGCACTTATTTCCCTAAATCAGAGTTTCTAAAATCATCAGCAGTTGCTTTTAAGAGGGGTTTTTCTTAGTCTGAAATTTAAGATGAGGCAGGATTTTTTCTTCAGAAGCAGGGGCGGCTCTAGACCCCAGCGCGCCAAGCAGGCGCTTGGGGCGGCCGTTTCCCAGGGGGGCGGCATTTGGCTCCGGTGGAGCTCCCGCCGGCATGCCTGCGGCAGGTCCACCGGAGCCCGGGATTAGTGGACCTGCCGCAGGCATCACTGCGGCGGGTCCCCTCTTCCCGCGGCTCCGGTTGAGCTCCCGCAGGCATGACTGCGGCAGGTCCGCTCGTCCCGGGCTCCGGTGGATCTGCCGCAGGCATGCCGGCAGGACCTCAACCGGAGCCGCGGGAAGAGGGGACCCGCCGCGGGACCGGGGAAGGGCGGCGCAGCGCTCCGCGCTGCTTGGGGCAGCCTACTTTCTAGAGCCGCCCCTGTTCAGAAGTATTAACTTTTAGATCTTTCATTTTCCTTGCTGTCATCATTTGCAAAGCCTGGGATTTAAGATAACCTGAAAGTAAAGCGGGGTTTTCATCTACAAGTTAGAGTTTTTGTGCTTTGCAAAGTACTGATGGATTTGTTCAGATAGCAATTAAGGTTCAGCTGGGAAATGGCTGTATTAGGTTTATAAAGTAAAAAATCAAAACTATATGGTCTCCTTTATGCATAAAGGAATAACTGTGGCATCTCTGATCCAACTATGTGGCAAACAGTGATATTAAATGGTAACTGTATATCAGAAAGTGAGCTTCTGTAAATTTGAATTATTGCTATTATGTCTTCAGATTCAAATAAGACAATGACTCCTTTATAATGAATTACAATGGCTTTAACGGGATGAAACAATAAAAATAAACCAAACTAGCAAAATGAATGGTTCCTTGTTATAACCTACCCACACTGTGACATAGGGCCTTTCATGGTTTCCCCACATAGCCACAACCCCTTCCCATGGCTCTGCTCCCCACATCTGGAGTTGTGGTGATGGGGCTCCTCTTCCCTACTCAGAGAGAACTCCCCTCATATCCTTTAGAAGCAGCAGCAGCAGCCGCCACCCCCTCCCCCACCCCCACCCATGGGAGCTGTGGTGGAGAGCACCGCAGTTTAACCTCAACCACCAGAATGTGTCTGGTTAAGCTGTGGGCTGGGTCCACTGCACTCCATTCTGCCTGCCACAAATGCCGCCCCTCAATGGAGAGGTGCTGGCAGGATGTCCCAGAACAGTGGGCCTTGGATGGGGGTGAAAGTAACTTAAGGGACTTACCGGTATGCAGGGCCGGGGTCCTGAGCAAAGGGCGGGGCCTCAACCAGAAGAGGCGGGCCCTTTAAATCCCCGGGCTCTTTAAATCACCACTGCTACCCCGAGGCTCCAGCACTAATTTAAAGGGCCCAGGGCCCTTATAAATTGCCAGCATGGGGAAGCTGCCCCTTCCCGGTATGGTTGGTTGTGTACCAGCTCTTGCCGGTGCACCGTACCTTACCAGCTTACTTTCATCTCTGGCCTTGGGATAAAATACCCTATCCAGAAGAACGGAGCAGCTCACTCTTCTCAGAGCGATTGTGTCAGGCTGTCTGCAGACTCAGGCAGGCATCACTGCATTGGTTACACTTCTAAGATTTTCTTCACAGCCATCAGGGCTAGTATTTTTTGTAAGCTGAAATTCTGATGTAGTCACACTCCAGGATCTGAGGACCCATGTGCCTGTTGTGTCCATGCCATAATCCAGCCCCACTGTCAACTGACATGGCTTTTGAACTTTTATCCCATAAAAAGTTCCAGACCTTAAAGGTGCAGTCATCACACAGTCACCACAGTGAGTATAATTCCACCCACCACAACATCAACTAAGGCGACTTCACACATGAGGAAAAATAAAATTGGAACAGGGAACTTTCCAGTCAGAACTGGCTTTTCTCCAAAAAATGGAATAAAAAGAATTTCAATTTATAAGTAGATGGTATCCTTTATCCCGCTTTAAAAAAAACACTCCCAGCAAACCAAATCAAGTTTGGATAATACAAAAGCTTCATTTTCTACCAGCTAGTTGAATTACAGACCTGGAAGCGGGGAAGGAGATAAAACTATTTGAGAACTGAGACAAAGGTGGATTATAGCACAAAATCCCCAAGAGCAGACTAGATTTTGTAAGGAAACATATAACCTAATAGAGTGAATGCCATTGCAGTAAATAGCTGAGAACAAAGTGATAACACACTGAAAACACAGTCAAGATAACTGCAGCAGAAACTGTCCCCACATTTCTAGTAAATACCAGAGCAAAAAGACTAGCCCTTCTTTGGAGACACAAGGTAATCTTATCAAAGATGAATGAGGACTTTGCAAGAGCGATCAGATATTTCATGACCACAGCACTGACAGGCTGTGATTTCCCACATTTATCAGACACACAAATGTATTCATTTTTTAAAACTACAGCTCTGAATTTTACACTCTGGAATGATCACTGAGGCCACAATTCAGAAGTCCATCCCTACTGAGCCAAGCACTTACATCAATGCTTAGATTTAGACATGTGCTTCAAGGTATGTGTATACTACAATCCATGTGACATGACTACAGCTCATGTAGATATACCTGAGCTAGTTTTAATTTAGCTAGCTCAGGTACCAGAGCGGAGAAGCCACAGTAGTTTGTAGCTCGCCTGGAACTGTGGGCAATTACTCAGGTGGCTAGCCTGTGTTGCCATGGCTCACTGCTCCGGTTCCAGAGCTAGCTGGATTAAAACTAGCTCAGGTCTATGTGGAAGATGGTTGTTCACCACCCAAGTGCTCCCTTGTGGACAGAGGCACCTCTGCAGTGCTCTGTTCTATATTCTCCCTCTTCCAGACCCTTTTATGCAGACTCCACACCTTTTTGCTCATCCAATCACAACAGTCCTTCTTGGGGTCTGGTTTGTTCAGATAAAATAAACTTAAAAGTAAAACTCAAAGGCCCCAAATCAGATCCATCTGTTTTACTTTCTTGTTGGATCCTGCCCAGGCCTTTCCTGCCTGTTGCTTCAATCCCACATTCTCGGAACCTCCGCTAGAGCCTGCTCACTCTTAAAATTTTCTTACCTCGCTGATGCTCCCCTTTCCCTCCTCCCCCTGCAGCTTCCAGTTGCTCTTTATAGGGGAATCACTTGATGTTGCTTGTTAGGCAATTGGGTGGGCTAGGCCCAGGCTTTCCAGTGTGTGGGGCAAGCCATCTAGTTACACTACACAAGCTGTAGTTGCACTGTGTGATCACAGTGTAGACATACCATCAATCCCATGGATGAAAAGGAGTTGACTTAAGCAAATGCTTAAGACTATGTTGAATTGGTGTATAAGGGCTAGGGCTTGTCTACATTACAAAATTAGGTCAAATTTATTGAAGTCAACCTGTAGCCACTGATTTTACAAAATCAATGGTGTATGTCCCCACTATGCACATTCCGTCGGTGGAGCGCATCCCCACTACCATGGGTAGCATCGACTCATGGAGTGATGAACTGTGGGCAGCTATCCCACAGTTCCTGCAGCTGATTAGAATTCTGGGTTAGGCTCCCAATGCCTGATGGGACAAAAACATTTTCGTGAGATGTTTTGGGTACATATCATCAGCATCTCGCGATGCACTTGGCTCCTCCCTCCCTCCCTGAAAGCAATGGCAAATGATCATTTTTGTGCCTAAGCCTGGGTTACTCATTCAGACGCCATAATACTGCAAGCATGGACTCCGCTCAGCTGTATGCTGTTGTTGTGAGCGTCACAAACACCTGGCTCATCATCCTGTGGTATTTGCAGAGCCTAGCCAGGGGCAGCCACACCAAAGAATGTGATGCCACACAAATAGCTGTGCTGGAAGCCATGGAATGGAGCAATTCACACTTACTGCCAATAGTTATCCATGGAGACCCAGCCTACCCCTTGTTCCTGAGGCTCATGAAGCCATACACAGGCAGCCTGGACAGCAGTAAGGAGCAGTTCAACCATAGGCCGAGCAAGTGCAGAAAGGTGGTAGAATGTGCCTAAAGGGCGCTGGTGCAGTTTACTCACTAGGTTAGACCTCAGCAAAAGCAATATTCCTATTGTTGTTGCTGCTTGCTGTGTTCTACATAATATCTATGAAAGTAAGGGGGGATGTTTCCGGCAGGGTAGGGAGATGAGGCAGATCACCTGGCTACCAGCCAGACACCTGGGCAATAAGAAGAGCACATTGAGGCACACTGCATCTCTGAGAGGCTTTGAAAACCAGTTTAATGAATGATCCAGCACTGAGGTGACAGTTCTTTGTATTGTTCCTTACCAGCCTGCCCCCTTTTTCGCATGTACTGCCCTGTAAACTAAACCCCCACCAACCACAGCATGCCCAGTGAATAAAGAGCCTCTTGTACTCAATTCATGCTTTTTATTATGCTAACAAACATGGAACAGAGACAGCAATGAATAGCAATGATAACCAGGTAAGGGCCTGATAACACAGGGAGGGAGGGGCAAGGACACATAACTTATTACAATTGCAGTGTCTAGCAATCAAAGCTGTGGGAATGAGAGCTTTCTGCTCCATGAACCATGCCCTGGAGTTGAGTTCAAGGGATAATGGAGCTTCACCCCGCCCTGCATTCTAGGATGTCTGGGAAAGCAGGATATGGAACTTGGTGAAGAGGGCAGCTCATTCATCATTGGGTGCAGTGGAACTAGCTGCCTTTCCTGCACCTCAACCAGATGCCTCGACATGTCTGTTTGCTCCCCCACAAACTGCAGCATCTCCTCTTGTGTGTTACGCTCTTGTTCCCTGCTTGCTTTCCTGCCCTCCTGGTCAATGTGCATGCTCTCTGAGAGTGCGAGCCTCCATGCATGCAACTGGGCCCCGGCAGCCTCGAAGGAATGCATCAAATCACAGAACATATCTTCCCTTATCCACTTTTTTTGCCTTCTAATCTGGGACAGCCTTTGTGCTGGAGTGGAGGAAGCACCAGAGAAAATGTTGCAGCTGCAAGGAAAAGTATACATTGTTGAAAACAAAAGGTTAACTGTTGCAATGAATGAAACAATTCACAGCAGTAAATACATTCCCTGAGGTACTTGGCCAAATTTTGTTTTTTAAAAGAAGAGCCTGCCAGTGAGGTATAATACATGGCAGAGAGCTGGGCAGCAGATTTTGGTTTGCAGGCAGGCATGGTAAGCACACACGAAAGGGTAGGCGGTGTGAGGGCAAACCTGGGGACATTTTTTAGTGTGGAAACTCTTGGAACATAAACAGGCTTTTCCAGGGAGCACCCTTTGCATGGCTGCACTGGTCGCCACTGTATCCCAATTGTTTACCTCAAATTAAACATTAACCACAATTGCATTTAACCCCTGTAGTGTTATTACAAGTGTGCACTCACCAGAGGTGCCTTCCCCGCCATCACAGTCCTGCACCAGTGGGTCCTGCGAAGGGATGGCTCCAGAGTTAGGAAAAGGACCTGGCTGTTGGGGAGAATGGATCCTCCGCTTGCCTGTTGCACATTCTCCTTCTCCTCAACAGTGTCCTTCTCATTGTTGCCCGTGGCCACCTGGGTTCCCTGGGAGGTATCCACGGAGAGTGTTGGGGTACTGGTGGGGTCCCTGCCTAGAATCAGCTGCTCATAGAAGTGGCATGTCTGTGGCTCAGCACGAGAGCAACTATTTGCCTCCCTTGTCTTCTGGTATGCTTGCCTGAGCTCCTTTATTTTCACACAGTACTGCTGTGTGTCCCTGGTGTAGCCTTTTTACCCCATGCCCTGTGCGATTTTGGCATAGATGTCAGCATTTCTTCTGCTGGTTCAGAGCTCTGCTTGCACACTCTTCTCCCCACATAGCAATCAGATCCAATGTCTCCTGTATGCGCCACGCTGGAGCACGTTTGCTTACCTGGGCAGCCACGGTCAGCTGTGGTGGTGAGCTCTCCACGCTGATCAAACAGGAAATGAAATTAAAACGTTCCAGGGGCTTTTCCTGTTTACCTGGCTGAAGTGCACTGGAGCACTCTGGGATACCTCCCGGTGGCCAAACAAGTCAAAATACACTGTGCTGTGTCTACACTACCCCTAATTCAACCCAGGAAGGTCGAATCTAGCACTACTCCTCTCGTTGAGGTGGAGTACAGGCATTGATTTTAAAAGCCCTTTAGGTCAGCAGGAAGGGCTCTGTAGTGTAGACAAGCACATTATAAATTCAACCTAATGTGGGAAATGTCGCTCTAACGATGTAGTGTAGACCAGCCTGTAGACTCAAACTACATACCTGTGAAAAGGAGTAACAACTCCCATTACTCCCACCAGACCTCGGATCTGGGCACAGAGTAGTAATCAGGCAGCAGGTGGTTAGGGAGGGTCAGGGGATGGATGGAGCCTGAGCTCTAAACTCTAACTTGTGGCTAGCATAGCTAAACTGGTGTCATCATTTGCTGCTAGGATCAATAAATCACTATAGCATCATTCCCTGGAGTGAAGAAGAAACTGGAAGGGATTGTAACTGTGTCGTGTGAACCTGTTTTGTGATATTTTGGGGGCTCCAATTACCTTTCTGCACATTTTTTGTGGGTCCAGTTTAGGATCCAGATTTTGAGAACATGTGTCTATGTGGTTTCCGGGCCTGATACTACTGAACCACAAAGTGTACCTTCTTGTGTGGGTAAAAAGACACAGACTTTGAAAAAAATCTTTTTAAATAATAAAAAGAAGCTGTGGGAATCAAAGAGAAACAGTTCATTGTGTGTTCTTCTATCTGAAGTCAAAAACCAGCAAGAATAAGAACAAAGAGGATAGGTCCATCAATGGCTATTAGCCAGGATGGGCAGGAATGGTGTCCCTAGCCTCTGTTTGCGAGAAGCTGGGAATGGATCACTTGATGATGACCTATTCTATTCATTCCCTCTGGGGCACCTGGCACTGGCCACTGTCAGAAGACAGGATCCTGGGCTAGATGGACCTTTGGTCTGACCCGTAGG
This sequence comes from Mauremys reevesii, assembly GCF_016161935.1. NCBI lineage: Eukaryota > Metazoa > Chordata > Testudines > Geoemydidae > Mauremys > Mauremys reevesii. Next base: position 41,611,265 of record NC_052631.1, on the reverse strand, counting down.
GCCATTTTTATGTCTGTCTAAAAGAATCTACACTGACTTACACCATTTCTGTTAGAAAACATAAAGTGAGGCAGTACTCTTTTACAGACATATCCACCATACTGACGTTTGGCTCTTTCATTCCTCTTTTCTACAATCATTTGCAAAAGCAGGGATTCAGGTCATCTCAAAACAATGTGACATGTAAATCAATACTCCTAATCAGATATTTGCTTTGCAACATTTTCTGATGGAGTTGTTCAGATGGCAATTCAGGGTCAGATGCCAAATCAATTGGTCTGAGATTTGTGTGTTAGGTGTGCAAAATAAAAACATCAGAACTTACCATCTCAGATGCTTCTCCTCAGCCCCTCTATTTTGAGGTGTTCACTGATAGCCCTGCTCAAAGTTTCTCTCAACCCATCTCTGAAATGGGCACCAGCATTCCCCATTATATCTTAATTTCTCCGCTTGACCTCACAACTGTTGGATCTTTGTCACATCCAATACTTTGCCTTTACTTGCCAGTAGTACATCTTAACTGTTTTACATATAAATCATGCACACCCATTGAACTCAATGGGATTTCAGCAGCTCTGATTTTCAAAAGGAACCTAGGAGTTTAGATACCTTTTAAAAATTCCAGCCATCAGGTATAAATATGTCCTTAGTTGAAACCATACAAAATACATTGCATATACCCAAAGATATTTCTGTGTTTACAACTGCTTAGAAATCTGAGCCCTCACTCTGGCTAGATTTACACTCAAAAGTTAGATCAACATAGCTACATCCATTAGGGGAGTGAAAACTGTACCCCAACTGATTTATCTATGCCAACCTTAATCTCTAATGTAGATGCAGCTATATAAACAGAAGAACACTTCCACTGATGTCGCTACCGTAATTTGGGGAGGTAGCGTTCCTATATCACAGAAAGAAACCGTCTGTTGGGTTAGGCTGCAGCTATACTATTGAGTTATGATGTAGCTAATCCGGTGTAGTGTAGACATGCTCTCTGTCTTCCTTCCCAAAGAACTACAGGGATTGTAGTTAATTTTAAAAAGCCAGATTCATCTTGACACTGTATTTTAGGTTTGTGAAGTTGAAGGGAATGCCATAACAGAGAAACACGATAGGTTAAAATGTTTAGGCACTTTGCTAAAAACTATGCAGGAATTGTGTATTTACAATTATATCATTATCAGAAATGTTTCAGGTTCCTATTTAGATGATTTCATTTATACTCCCTCATTCTAATTAACAAATATTGCCTTTCTGACTTGCATTTGACTAACTTTAATTATATTATCTCACCACTAGACCAGTAAGAACCATCTCTCTCTGTCTCTCTTCCTTCTAAAAGGATCACAAATTCATGAGATTTACAATTTCATGTTTCAGTTTTGATCTTAAGCTTAATTTATTGACACAGTTCTCATTCATTTCCTCAGTTCACAAAATAAAGACTTGACCCTTCTTCCACTCCAGTCAATGGCAGCTGTGCCAATGGGAACACATCTTTGTGAATCTGCAGTCCGTTTTTACACCATTGTGAACTCTGACACACCACATACTGTAGCATTCAAATAAATGAGATAGTGGAGGAAATATATGTTGCAGTACCCAGTTGCCTAGGCAACAGAGAGAATTTATTATAAAAGGGAAAGCGACACTGCAGTGGATTAAAAAAACCAACAACCCAGCTTGGCCAGTTTACCAGGATTTAACATGTCATGGAACTAGACTCTAGGGATATTAATTCATGCACATCAAATTCTAACCATAGAATACTTCCCCCAAACAATACCACTCATTTTCTCTCTTTTCACAAGTACTTTTTAAGCAGCCACTCTGCCTCTTCTGGCCTGACTCCCTTACCTCACCGCTTTTCTAACTTGCTTGAACATTACAAGCAACAAGAGGATGGAGAGAATGACTCACTCTCATGTGGCTGATGGTCTGAGTGCAGAATGGAGGTTAATGACCTGACACTCCACAACTCTGGCATTATCATGTTTGCACACAAGTAATGTGTTCACTGAATGCAGTGAAACTTAATAAATATAAAATGCCTAAAAATTATACAATTACAGAGGCGATGAGCTATACTTGCTGATGGACATGTTATCCTGTCCTAGCTAGAGAGAAGATTGTTACCCATCAGACGGTACAGTATACACATATATTAAGTAGTCTATAAAAATCAGGTGGTCCTCTTAAGTTAGCTAGCAAGTTTTAAAATTCTATTCCACCTACACATTGAGATGAAAAGATGGGCTCACCCTCTCGACTGGGTTTTAATTGAAAGGATTTGGGTGTCAGGAAGACAGGGGCAGGACAACTGGAGCTTGTCAGCTGATTACTGAGTACTAAGGCCCTTTCCATTGGTCAAGGTAGGAAACCTCCCCCCAATTGCTGTTTTACTTTTTTTTTAAAAGAATGTAGGTTGAGCTTTCTAAGCAGTGCAGACGGTTTAGCCACACATGTTCCCGTACAGTTAGGTGTTGTTAAAACTTCTGCACTGCTTTGAAAATCTCAGCTATCTTGAATGAGAATCTCAGCTTGTCTCTCTTTTAGGCCCAAAGCACCTTTCTTGCTGTTGCTAGCTAATCTTCAGAATAGAATTATCAGATGGGGAGGGGGGGAAATCCCAATATCTTTGGGCCATAGCTGTTTTTAAAATTAATTCTCTAGCTGATTGAATTTCAGTGGGAAGGGTCGGCCATTGGGTTAGGCTATCAGGGGATACCTTGAGCAGGCCCAGTAGAGCCCCACAATGCCATTTCAAGACCAGCTGCCATAATATTTGAAGTTCTACAATTCCTGCTATCAGAGGAACCCAACGCACTGGGGTCACTTTTCTACAGGTTTCTGAATTACTCCATAGAGTTCTATAGAAGGGATACAATTCTCTGCTAAATCCTATAGATAGTTCTCTAAGGGTATGTCTACACTACAAGAGTAGTTCGATTTAACTTAGGTCAAATTTGTGGATTCGAACTTATGAATTCGAATTTGTGGATCCACACTAAGGACACTAATTCAACTTTGTGAGTCCACACTAATGGGGCAAGCGTCGACATTGAAAGCGGTGCATTCTGGGCAGCTATCCCACAGTTCCCGCAGTCCCCGCTTCCCATTGGAATGCTGGGTAGAGCCCCCAATGCCTGCTGGGGGAAAAATGTGTCCAGGGTGGTTTTGGGTAACTGTCGTCATTCAACCGTCACTCCCGCCCTCCGTCCCTGAAAGCGCCGGCGGGAAATCTGTTACCACACTTTTCTGGTCAGTGACAGCGTGGACGCCACAGCACTGCAAGCATGGAGCCCGCTGCGATCATCGCTGCACTTATGGCCGTTGTCAACTCCTCACACCTTATCGTCCACCTATTCCACAGTCAGCTGCTGAGAAATCGGGCGAGGAGGCTCCGGCAGCGCGGTGAGGACATGAAGTCTCTGAGTGGCACAGACCTCTCACAAAGCACGGGATCCCGCGCCGCAGAGATCATGGTGGCAATGAGTCACGTTCATGCTCTGGGATGGCGATTCTGGGCCCGGGAAACAAGCACGGACTGGTGGGACCGCATAGTGTTGCAGGTCTGGGATGAATCACAGTGGCTGCGAAACTTCAGGATGCATAAGGGCACTTTCCTTGAACTGTGTGACTTGCTGGCCCTTGCCCTGAAGCACCAGGACACCCAGATGCGAGCAGCCCTGACTGTGCAGAAGCGAATGGCCATAGCCCTCTGGAAACTTGCAACGCCAGACAGCTACCGGTCAGTAGCGAACCACTTTGGCGTGGGCAAATCTACCGTGGGGGTTGCTGTGATGCAAGTAGCCCACACAATCGTTGACCTACTGCTCTCAAAAGTAGTGACCCTGGGAAACGTCCAGGTCATCATAGATGGCTTTGCCGCGATGGGATTCCCAAACTGCGGTGGGGCTATAGATGGCACTCACATCCCTATCCTGGGACCGGCCCACCAGGCCAGCCAGTATATTAACCGAAAGGGCTACTTTTCAATGGTGCTGCAAGCACTGGTGGACCAGAGGGGACGTTTTACCAACATCTACATCGGGTGGCCGGGCAAGGTTCATGACGCGCGTGTTTTCAGGAACTCTTGTCTGTTTAGACGCCTGCAGGAAGGTAGTTTCTTCCCGGACCACAAAATAAGTGTTGGGGATGTGGAGATGCCTACAGTGATCCTCGGGGACCCAGCCTACCCACTAATGCCCTGGCTCATGAAGCCCTATACAGGCGCCCTGGACAGTGACAAGGAGCTCTTCAACTACCGGCTGAGCAAGTGCAGAATGGTGGTGAAGTGTGCTTTCGGACGTCTCAAGGGGAGATGGAGGAGCTTACTCACTCGCTCGGATCTCAGCGAAACCAATATCCCCATTGTTATTGCAGCTTGCTGTGTGCTCCACAATCTCTGTGAGAGCAAGGGGGAGACCTTTATGGCGGGATGGGAGGTTGAGGCAAATCGCCTGGCTGCTGATTACGCTCAGCCAGACACCCGTGCGATTAGAAGAGCCCAGCGGGAAGCGCTGTGCATCCGGGAGGCTTTGAAAGCTAGGTTCCTCAGAGAGCAGGGTAACCTATGACTGTCCAGTCTCTTTACAGAGAAGCTGAACCTGCCCCTGTTTCAGTTACTATTCACTTTTTTCAGCGGTTACATACCCTGTTCACCAGGTTTCCCCCCTTCCAACAGACGTTTAAAAATAAAGTTATTGGAACATTTTTAATTAACAAAGTTTTCTTTACTAACGAATTCGCGTTAAAGGGTTCAAACAGGGACTCAGACTGTGGTGGGTACGGTGTGCAGTGATGTACAGACTGCTTCTACACTCAAGGACTGACAGGCTCCTGCTCCTACAGCGGTCTCTGGGGGGAGGACGGTTACAGGAGGGTGTGCAGGAAGGGGTGGGTTTGCAGGAAGGGGTGAGGGGTGTGTGGGAAGGGTGAGTAGGTGTAGGGGGATGATGGCTCTGGCTGGGGCTCAGGGCATCGGAGAGGTTCATGGCTAGGGTGGAAGGGCATGGTAAGGGCAGCCTGCCTTGCCATTTGTGGATGCCAGGCGCTCGGACCCTGGGGCAGCATACACCTCCCAGACTGACCTGGGGCAGCAGACACCTCCCAGAGTGACCCAGGTGCCTAGTGACTGCACTCTGTGTGTGACCTGCTGTTGATCCTGCCCCCATGTCTGTACCCTGGTAATGGTGGCCGTCCTATGCAATTAACAAACCCCTATCTCCCCTTCACAAAAAATCTTCTGCAAAGAAACATGACGGAAACAGTAATGAACAGCAAACTATTTTTAATACTCAACTACACAGTTGGGGGATGAAACTGGGATTTTGGATTGGGTGAGCCAGGAAGGGAAGCAATTCTCATACTTTAGGGAATGAGAGCTGTTTGGTACATGAGCGCTCTGCTGGGGTGGAGTGACAGTTTTCATGGCCCCTAGTGCCCCTCCTTCTTGTGATTTTGGGTGAGGGGGGGACAGGACTTTGTGGCGGGGGAGGGCGGTTGCAGATACAGTTCAGGGGGGCTCTCTGCTCCTGCCTGCGGTCCTGCAGAACATCTACAAGGCGCCGGAGCGTGTCCGTTTGCTCCCTCATTAGTCCAAGCAGCGTTTGAGTCGCCTGCTGGTCTTCCTGCCACCACCTGTCCTCCCGTTCACTGTGTGAGCGCTGCTGCTGAGAGAGGGTCTCCCTCCACTGGCTCTGCTGGGCCGCCTCGGCTCTGGAGCAGGCCATCAGTTCAGCGAACATCTCGTCCCGAGTCTTTTTCTTTTGCCGCCTAATCTGCGCCAGCCTCTGTGAGGGGGATGCCGGGGCAGTTCGGGAAACAGCCGCAGCTGTGTGATGGGAAAAAGGAAGTGATTTCCTTGCAAAGATACATATTTGCGAACACTGAACACAGTCTAATCTGTTTCTGTGAACAAGACCACACACGGCACCTTATCTCATGTGCTCTCAGGACAAGTTCGAATTTTCGGCATTCGCTTTCATTGCCTGGGGTCTTGCACTGGAGATCGGACAAGCGGGGCAGGACAGCAGAATCCGTGTAGCAGCCAGGCCTGGTAAGCCATAAACTTTAGGCTGCTTAACAGTTAATGGATAGCAGTGCCCTCCTGCTGCAGGCAATCTGGAAAGCATAAAGTCTGACCCTGTTCCAGCCCCTCGCGGCTGTCCCCGGGAAAGATCCCTGTATGCTTTCCCTCTGCAGCCTCCACCACGTGGCTGTTAAACGACAGTCATTGTTATGCAAAGGAAAAGTCAAGCATTCACAATAGTAACATTACAGTAATTCCCCTAATTAGATGCAGCAGTCGCCGAGCGAGATCACCCTGAGGCGGGTCACTAGGAGAGACAGAGAGCGCATGCTGCGTGAATCCCTGCACAGACCAGGGCCCTATGCTGCCATGCTGGTCGAGGCAATGCTCCCACTGTACCTCAGGATGGCCTGGCGCGGAAGAGTGTGCTTCCACGGAGCACCCAATAAGGCACCTCTCCCCAGGAACCTCCTGCGGAGGCTTTTCGAGTACCTCTACGAGAGCTTCATGGAACTGTCCCAAGAGGATTTCTGTTCTATCCCTATATGTATTGACCTTCTTTTCATATAGTTTTTATTCCTGTTTTTTAAAAAATAAATGTTTACATGTTTATAGCACTTACCGACTGATCCTTCCCCTGATTCAGAGTCCGGGTTAACGGCCGGGGAGGGTTGGTAGGGGATCTCTGTGAGGCTGATGAAGAGATCCTGGCTGCCGGGGAAAGCAGTATTGTAAGCGCTGTCGCCTGCCTCGTCCTCCAGAAACCCTTCCTCATCTTCCCCATCTGCGAACATCGCCGAGAAACTGCCCGTCGACACTATGCCATCCTCAGAGTCCACGGTCACTGGTGGGGCAGTGGTGGCAGACCCACCGAGAATGGCATGCAGTGCCTCGTAGAGGCGGCATGTCTGGGGCTGGGCTCCGGAGCGTCCATTTGCCGCTTTGATTTTTTGGTAGCCTTGTCTCAGGTCCCTGATTTTCACGTGGCACTGCGTTGTATCCCGGCTGTATCCTCTGAGTGCCATGGCTTTGGAGACCTTCTCGTAGGTCTTTGCATTCCGTTTTTTGGAGCGCAGCTCCGAAAGCACAGACTCATCGCCCCACACAGTGATCAGATCTAAGACTTCCCGGTCAGTCCATGCTGGGGCCCTCTTTCTACTCTGAGATTGCATGGACTCCTCTGCTGGAGAGCACTGCATCGCTGCCAGTGCTGCTGAGCTCGCCCCGATGTCCAACCAGGAATTGAGATTCAAAATGGCCAGACAGGAAAAGGAATTCAAATTTTCCCGGGGCTTTTCCTGTATGGCTGATCAGAACATCTGAGCTCGGACTGCTGTCCAGAGCGTCAACACAGTGGTGCACTGTGGGATAGCTCCCGGAGCTACTAAGGTCGATTTCCGTCCACACATAGGCTAACTCGACATAGCCATGTCGAATTTAGCGCTACTCCCCTCGTCGGGGTGGAGTACCGTATTCGAACTAAAGAGCCCTCTAGGTCGAACTAATTAGCTTCCTGGTGTGGATGGTTGCACGGTTAAATCGAATTAACGCTGCTAAATTCGACATAAACTCCTAGTGTAGACCAGGCCTAACAAAGCTATCATTTTCTATTAAACTGTATTCTGTAGGGATGTTCCACTGATTCTAAAGTTCTTTTGTTACACGTTGAGGAAGGAATTATTTATTGCAACCTTGCTCCCCTGCGAAATAAAGATAAACCTTTAGATCTTCCTCACATGTTCCTTTTCATTGCCACAGACCATCTCCCAAGAGCAGCTCCCCTGGGGCCGGCCATTTAAAAGGGCCTAGGGCTCCGGCCACCGCTGCTGCTACCGCGGCCCCACACCCTTTAAATTACCACTGGAGCCCCGGGCCGCATGGGCCATGCAGCACGGATGGGCTGGCAGGGGGATGCTGACCCCCCACAGTGCTGCCCCTTCTGTCCGAGGCCCCATCCCTTCTGGGGGCTGGAGTCGGCCCCTGTACCAGTAAGTCCTCTGTGTCACTTTCACCCCTAGTTCTGTCCCCTTTTTAGATCTCATGACCAACTGTACAAAGGGGCAAATGGGGAAGTAAAATCCAAACTGAAGAATTACAGTAAGTTATAAACCCAGGAGTAAATCAGAGATGTGCCCTAAGTGCAGAGATCTATTCTAAATGCCAGTGATTGATGGTGAAGTTTTTGATTTGGGTCCACATAGCCCACTATGACAATCTAGATTCAGATCTCTGCTTTCCCAAAGGTCCATTTCTAACTAAAAGGATGTGGGATTCATTTCTCAGGCATTAATAATATTTTCTACACCCCCAGTGGTACGAGCTGGCATTCCTGATTTAAAGTATTCATAATAAAAGTGTTATATCATCAGGATTGTGAGGGATGGAGATACATTTGACTCTGTAGGGACACTCAAGATAAAGCAGATTCCTCCCACCTTTGAGAAACTGGTTTAAGGACTCAAGGGGGAAGTGTTAACTCCGCACAACCACTGTTTAGAGCAGGTGGGCTTTCTTGTCATCATTTCTTTGTGAGTTGTGGCAAACTCTTAAAAAGGGTATTGCTTGGATTATGTTGAGCTATAATAAAGCTGTAGCCTTCAATTATCCTAAAAGAATAATGATGTGGGTTATTTTTTCCTGTGGCTAGATAATGGAAGAGGGTAGGTATCTGCAAAAAGAGAATTACTTGTTACATAGAAGAGTATAGGCTGTGGTAGACAGCTACTGTTCTGGATTTATTTAAGTCAAGGAGTTTGTATTTCCCTCCACCTGGAGGACTCTTAGAGTATAAGTGCCTTTCTTAGCCCTCAATCCTGCAAATATTTCCTGCAAGTAACTTTCAAAATTTCCATTGAGTTTTATTCAAATGTGTAACATTAGACATGTGCACAAGTATTTGCAGGACCTGGGTCAGACTCAGACCATAAATCCCTGGGGGCAGGGATAAGGACTTCCTATATTTGTACACCATCCAAAGCAGTGTGGCCCTGATCCTAATGGGAGCCAACCCAGGTGCTGCCACAATACAAACAGTAGATTCTAATGAGACAAATGAGGCTCATTCCAATCCATCAGACCAGGAGGTGACCTCATCTAGCACATACAGGGCTTTTTGCCTAATGTTGGGCAGTGGGAGGTCAGTCTCAGGATTCAGCCTGCTACATCCAGATACCTCACTGGTATGGTGGTATAATCAGTTTAGAAGGAAATAATAATAATCATTAATAACAAAACACTAACAGCATTTCCTATCTTTTAGGGTCTGGTTCAAAGCCCATTCAGGATTCACATTAACTTTAATGGGCTCTGGATAAGACCCTATTCATTCCTATGAGATTTGTTTCACATGAAATTTAGAAGAGTTTCTAACAGGAAAACTAACAAGACAGCAGAGACAGCCTGTAATGGGGAGGAGTGACAGGTGGGAACAAGGGGGCTGATTTCCAGTGGTGCTGAGCACAGCCTACTCCAACTGAAATCAGGCCCAGTTGCTCTATTTATTGATTTGCAAATTAATAAATATTCTTACTAGCAAGAACACTTCAAACCAATATTTATATCTATAATGTCCTAAAATACATCTGAAGTCATTATTTGTGGATCAGGCCCTGGATGAAAGACCATTGAAGTCAATGGAGAGACCCCCATCAACTTTGGATCATGCCTTTAATAAGTGTTAAATCCCACTCATTTTATTAATCTGAGTAGACCTGTTGAAGCCAATGGCTGAGATTTTCAAACCACCAAGGGCATTTAGGCACATAATTTCCATTAGTTTCAATGGGAATTGTGTGTCTCAGCAAATGATTCTACTCATACAAGTAGGGTAATCAGGATTTAGCTCTAAGTTCGACTTCAACAACATGTTACCCAAATTAAAAAAAAAAAGAATACTCCATCTTATCTGTCTTCATTTTCCATGAAATCTATGTGGGAGAAAACCCTCTGTAACCACCTGTGGCGTGATTAAAAAAAGAGGTGAATATAAATCATATGTAGAATCAGACCTGACTTGCAAAGTGAAATAAGTGATTCACATATATAAGTGAGATCTCAAAATGATTCATAAGCAGAAAAGATCATATGCTTTACATCAACTGGGTTTTCTTTATGGAAAACAACTAACCACCTCTCATCCACGTTTCCTTAGATCACAGCTGCGTGCATTTCTCAGCCTGATAGTGGGAAATCACCCTATTTAACTTCCTACGCTATAAAGATTAGAAAGAGGTACTTTTAAAAAAAAAAAGGAATACCTTGGATACTTATAAAATACCTTATTTATTATAGATATTGTTGATAAAACTAACATCAGACATTTTAATGCACACAAATACAGTGCTGCTTAAAAACGACTGTTCACTTGTATTAATTTCTGTTTTTTCAACTGTGTATTAAAAGCTATATCTAGTCAGAGGGTATGTATCAGACATACTGCAATGCATGAATATTCTTCATAGAACTCTTACAGTAAGGCACTAAAACCTGATGTTACCCAATGATTTTGTATAACAATATGACCTTGACCTTCACTGAATAATTGTATCTACTATCTAAGCCATTTATATGGCCTCCATTACCACAGTATTTAAAGGTCATGCAATCCTAAATGTGTTTATCACCACAACACCCCTGTGAGGTAGAGAAGGGTTATTGTCCCCATTTTACAGATGGAAGCTGGGGCCCAGATTTTTAAAGGTATTTAGGCATTGCTGCACTCAGAGTTGCAATGCCTAACTAATTTAGTAGCATACATTTCATTTTCAAAAGAGATTTAGGCACTTAGGAGACAAAATCCCATCAGCTGCCAAATCAGTTTGAGTGCCTAAATACTTTTAAAAACCTTGGCCAAAGTGATTTGCCCAAGGTCACACACACAGAGCTGCTTGGAAAAAATCCAAAATATTTTTTGTTGTTGAAATTCACTCATTTGTTGAAATCAAACTATGGAACTGATTAGATATATATGACTTTCCCGTGGCACCCAGGCAGTAGTTTGATGGAACCTTGCCTGTCACTCAGATTTAAAAGCTGCCTGCCTGTTTTCCTGCTAGCTCCCCAGCTTGGGTGCGTGACAGCCCGCTGAGTCAGGAGCTTCAGGGCTTGGGAGGTGGCATTCAAATTAACAAGGGTCTGATTAGTTTCATCACTTCTATTCAGTGGTGGGCAGCAGTGAAAGGGGCAAGAATCATGTCAATTTCAGTCTGCCTGGATTTCCAGGGTCCCTGGTCTGTTGCAGCCTGCCAGCCAGGCAGCTGGTGATCCCAGGGAGCATATCTCATTTCAGAAAATCATGTTTCAGGGTTTCTGCAACAAAATACTGCAGGATTTCAGTTCTGTGAACATTTTTGAGTTTTTGGCTTTTTGTCCCAATTTGGGATGAAAGATTTCTGAAATTGAAAAAATTTCTAAGAACTAAAATTCAGTTTCCCAGCTCATTCTAGTTACATTGGAAATCTCTGGCAGAGTACAGCAATGAACTGAGATCTCTCAAGTCCCAGGCTAGTGCCCTAATCACAGGATGGTCTTATTCAGGATTCACTTTAATTTAATTTAGTTCAGATACACTTAACAAAATCTTCAGTCCTCTTGTCATTGATAAAAACCTCACACGGTGACAAATGCACCCAGAACTTTACTGCAGTTATACTCAATGGAAGCCTTGCCATTGAATCCTGCAGCAGCATGGTTGGGCCCAGGGTCCCTACCATCGAGTTTATTTTTAAATGCAATATGCATAGAATCATACGTCTGGATCCCTGATTGAAACTGGAATACTGTAATACTGCTGCTCTGTGGTGAAGTGGGTAAACTCAGGGATGCAACCAGAAGAATTGGCCAAAATTACACCTACCCCTTGGAATCAAGAGTGTAGTCCATTTACTCCTTCAAGGAATTTGGCCCTGCATTTTTAATGTATGTAACAGATGTAGATCTTGGATCTGTGCTTTTAAAACATATTTTATAGATCAAAATAAATAAGTTACAAAATATCTGATGCAGGAAGATCACCCTACGGTGCCTTTCAGCCTTCATGAGCCCACAATTTAACACCAGATTTCTTCTTTTGTAACTGCAACAGGTCTGACTGTACTGCCTTGTTCTTTGCTGACTAATATAGGACTTCATTCACTCCAGCCTACTAAGATTGCTTCATTTGTGCTCATTTTGACATTTTAATGTTTAGTCGGTTCACCCTGAAGACAGACTAAGTATGATACTCCTTAAGAAAAAGATGTCACAAACAAGGCCAAGTTACAAAGCATATTACTTCCTGGAAATGCTGCTAATTAGTTTAGAAAGAGATGGGAAGAGTCCCTGTACTAGAAAACGTTATATAATGTGTCATTATCAGATGTTACTAGATGTTATATCAGGTCTTTTACAGGTGTAGATACTAGGGTGAAGACTTACTCTTTGGACTGCTGTGATCTTCTCAGGTCTCTCAATTAAGCCATGTTGAACCAGGGTAGTACGTGAATGGGAAAGCAGCAAGGAAAACTCCAATACTGCAAGGAGTAGTGGTGATTCAGGAGGAGGTGTTTTTCCCTGTGGTTGCTCTGGCAGAAGGTTAGGAGGCAATGTAATGTTGGAAGTGACTTAATTTGGTTGAGATGTAAAACTAAACTCCTCTTAACTTCTACTGCTCATTAAAGAATCAATAGTACGTTTTGAAAATATTAAGAAAGCATGTTAACTTGAGTGTCCTGGCCAAATTACAATCTCAGAAATTACAGTATCCCTTTCTAAATTCCTCCTGCAATTTCAGGTAGATGCGAAGTTCTCTACTTTAGGCCTGACTCTGCTCCTAATAAAGTCAGCTGATCAGGATCTGTTGCTTAGTTTCCTAAATAGTCGTGTGGTGTTGCTTTAAAAAACAGCTGTTACATTTGACCCTCGAGGTAGGTACTTTTCAGTGGTGATTGAAACAATTATACATGACAAAAAACCTTTGCTGTGAAGCAGGTAGGGTTGTTACACACCCACAAAATCAAGGAAATAAAAGTTAAGCCACCTAACGGCATGCATCATTTTCTCCTTCACCCATAGACACACATTTTACCACTACCACAATTACATTCCACTACAGACCACATACAGCGACCTTAATGCTGCCCCTTTATGGATGCTAACTTTTCATTACCCCATTTAACCACCCTTCTGTACACAACTCTTTTCCAAATCACCCCCTCTTAACACAACCAATTACTCCACTAAACATCCACAATTACTTGTGTTGGGAGAGGAAAAAAAACCCTCTGCTAAAGGGGTATATGCAAAAAGACCAAAAAGGGGCAGAGTTAAGGTTGCAACAGATGGTCTGTGGTGTACTGTAGTTGTGGTAATGGGGAGGTGTGTGCTTGTGAGTGAAGGAGAAGAGGATGTATATAAGCAGCTTAACTTCTCATACTTACTTTTATTGGTGTGGGTCAGATATATTGTGGATCCAACTCTCTGCCAAGTTATGTGTAGATTTTTTTTTAAAGACTTATTTGTCAACAATGAAAATAGGCCTGCCAGAAGAAAACTTCAACCAAAGCCATATTTCAAAGAATTGGTAAGGAAGAAACTAACAAACTTTATAGGAAATTCAAAAGGCGTTAAAACAATCCTGTCCAACATTTCACCTCAAATGTCCAACTACTTTTAGAGAAAATAGGAATTTATACTCCATTTTAGAATGAAACACTAACTATGGAATCACTACCAGATACTACCATAATAAAATGTGTAAGGTATTTTGGGATATTTCAGAATAAATATCATATGAGTGTAAGTTGCGTGATATTAAGAACCCTTTACTCAAAAGCCTAATTTAGCTGTATTGAAAAAAACCCCAGAGAAATATTTACACAAAACCATTGTCTCTCTGTAGGCCCAAGATATGTTTAAGGCATATGAACAGAGGTTCACTTTGTGCATTTTAATAATTGATATTTCTTCTTTTCAATACTTCCTTTAAATTATATATATGTAAAAGGGGTGTTTGAAGATGATTTTGATCATTTACAATTCAGTTTAAAACGAGAAAATGTTCAGCCTGTTGAATCTTCTTTTATTTCAGTAGTAGTCTCCCAAAGAGCAGGTTACTGAGGTTTCCAGGTCTAAAGGAGAATGTATTTAGCTGAGATGTCTTTTCATGTGTGTGTGTCCTTCAATTGTACAGAGGCAATGTTGCATCTGAAATAGTTAGTGGTACTGTTAATCTGAGTACATGATTGCACATGTAGAAAGATTAGCATTTTCTATTAAAATCTACAGCATTTTTCCTCAAGATTTTTTCACTTTTCTGGAAATAAAAAAGACAGGGTAATTTGGTGCTGGAACTTTGCTTATGAATAATACCTTGAGGAACGGAACTTAAAAAGTGAGATCTCGCTGAAATTCAGAGTTCTCTCAAGTGAATTTATTTTCATTGGTATAGAAAAGCAAAATAAATTACTGTGCAACAGCTCAGCTATTTTAAGAAAACAATTATAGCAATGTAAGGTGTTGATTTCCTGTGCCACATTCCATCAGAATCCAAGAAGTTCATACTTGAAAAGGACTTGATTCTACAAGGTGCTGACCACTCTTACCTGATCCCGCAAAGCATTTAAGCACATGCATAGGCCCACTGGAGTCAATGGGATTGCTCACATGCTTAAAGTTGTTTTGCTGGATCAGGACCAGAATGTGCAACACCTTGTAGGAGTGAGCTCAAACTGCATCTATTTAAATCACAACAGTTAATTTCCTTGTTTCTTTCTTACAGTCCAATGATGGGGAATAGAATGGGAAAGAAATATGAAAATGTCAACAGAAGCCACTACAACAAACCACACCTGTAATGACACTTACTGAGTAGAAAAAAAATTAAAATAGCAGGTTCACTCACTCACAGAATAATCATTGGTTAGGCTGGTAAGTACAATATAATTTACAGAACCAGATAAAAATGAACAGGTATCACTAAGTAGATGCCAGATCACAGCAAGAGTAGACAAGAATGAAGAATGGATAAAAATAATATATTGCAATACCTATATGCTGCAGTAGCTTTGCAGGTGAATCATCACTATCACAGAACATGCTGAGGTGGGGTGTGTGGAGGAAATGAGCAAAGTAAAAAATAAATCCTTCTCTCAGTTTCTTGTAGGTTACGTGATCAGAATCCCAATGCTGCTCTCTCTGTGCTTTGCAGGTTATGTTTTGACTAACCAGCCAGCAACATTATTTGATTCATTAAAGAATAAGAAGGGTGGTAACAATTTACACAAGTGTTAAGATGATAAAAAACAGAAATACAAAAGTGCATTAATGGTGCACAATGCGCCTCCCTATTTAACTCAGTGGGTTGTTTTTTTCCTGATAGAGTAGTTCAGAAGATTGGGCCAAATGTGGTCTCCAGAAATGTGTTACTGCAAGACAAGGCTTTTACACCCAGTAAGCATTATTATAAACATAAAGCAAAATTTTGGCACATGCCTAAGCCACTTAGGAGCCTAAATCCCCTTGGCAACGCTCTTTGAAAAATATTTACTATTTTACCTCTGACATTCTTGTTATCTATATAAATGTCTAATCTTTTTTAATCCTGCTGAACTCTTCACTTCAAGGATACCTTGTGTTAACCCCGCACACTAGCACTGAGTTATTCGAAAAATTGTTTCCTTTTGTCAGTTTTGAATTTGCCACATATCAATTTCACTGAATGTTCCTTTGTTCTTGTATCAGGAGATAGTGAATAAAAGGTGCCAATCTACTTTCTCAATACCACTCATTGTTATACACCTTTTCATGTCTCTTTTAGAGAAGCTGTTCTAGGTCTTCCCATCTGAAGGATTCCCATGTCCTGTATAATTCTTGTCACTTTTTTTTGAATTCCTTTTATATCTGCTATATCCTTTAGGACAGTGTTTCCCAAATTTGGGATGCCGCTTGTATAGGGAAAACCCCTGGCGGGCCAGGCCGCTTTGTTTACCTGCCGTGTCCTCAGGTCCGGCCGATCGTGGCTCCCACTGGCCGCGGTTCGCTGCTCCAGGCCAATGGGAGCTGCTGGAAGTGACACGGGCCAAGGGACGTACTGGCCACCGCTTCCCGCAGCTCCCATTGGCCTGGAGCAATGAACCGCAGCCACTGGGAGCCACGATCGGCCGAACCTGAAGATGCAGCAGGTAAACAAAGCGGCCCGGCCCGCCAGGGGCTTTCCCTACGAAAGTAGCGTCCCAAGTTTGGGAAACACTGCTTTAGGAGATGGAGTGACCAGAATGAACATAGTATTCCAGGTGAGGGCATAGCTTTCATTTACATAATGGCATTCTAATATTTTCCATCCTATTCCTCCTATATATATGGGTTTTATACTGCCCCCATCACTAGAGTATTTGAGCATCTTCCACATAAAAATCAGTAATAGCAGCCAAGTACTTAATGGGCTTAATGGACTGTCTAGCACTTGTCTCTATTCAGGGTAAAACACCACTTTGGGAAAAGTTTTTTATTTGATTGGTTTTAGGGGAGCTTTTTGGGGTGGAGTAGCATGAATTTGGGAATAAAAAGAGTGCTCATATTGTGAGTCTCTCAGTCGAAATAAGAGTATAAATATGAATGAACAGTGTAACACTATTGCAAAAAAAAAAAAAAAAAAAAAAAGCAAACCTCATTCTGGGATGCATTCGCAGGAGTGTTGCAAGCAAGACACAAGAAGTAATTCTTCCGCTCTACTTTGCGCTGACTAAGCCTCAAGTGGAGTATTGCGTCAAGTTCTGGGCACCACATTTTAGGGAAAGATGTGGACAAATTGGAGAAAATCCAGAGAAGAGCAACAAAAGTGATTAAAAGTCTAGAAATCATGATCCATAAGGAGAAGCGAAGACTGAAGGTGGGGACATGATAACAGTTTTCAAGTACATAAAAGGTTGTTACAAGGAGGAGGGGAAAAAATTGTTCTCCTTAATCTCTAAGAATAGGACAAGAAGCAATGAGTTTAAATTGCAGCAAGCAAATTGCGGTTTAGATTGGACATTAGGAAAAACGTCCTGTCAGTGTGGTTAAGCACTGGAATAAATTGTCTAGGAAGGTTGTGGAATCTCCATTATTGGAGCTTTTTAAGAGCAGGTTGGACAAACACCTGTCAGAGATGGTCTTGATAATGCTTAGTCTTGCCATGACTGCAGGGGACTGAACTAGATCAGGGGTGGCAGGTTTGTGTAATTTTTGGTGGTGCCCAGAATGGGCACCTCCCCCACCACACACACCTGCCTAAGGCTCTGGGAGGAAGTTTGGGTGCAGGAGGGGCGTGGATTCTGGAATGGAGTTTGGGTGCTGGGTGTGGGCTCTGGGCTTGGACAGGGGGTTGGGGTGCAAGAGGGGGGCAGGCTGTGGGAAGGAGTTTGGGGTGCAGGCTCTGGGAGGGACTTTGGGGTGTGGGCTGGGACAGGGGGTTGGGGTGTGGGAGGAGGTTTGGGGTTCCAGGTGCGGGAGGGTGTTTGGGTGCTCAGTGCAGGCTCTGGGGGGGGGAGTTGGTGCTGGGTGCAGGCTCTGGGCTGGGGTATGGGAGGGGTGGGAGGTGGGCTGTGGATGAGGAGTTTGGGGTGCAGCAGGCAGGCTGCCCTGGGACTAGGGTGGGGGGCCAGAGAGGATGATTCCCCCCTGCCATCTCCCCACTGGCAGCAGCAAGCTCAGGGGGAGCGGGGTCAAGGGGCCCTCCCCCTCCTCCTCCCTGGTATTACACTCACCCAAGCCCCCCCAGGCTGCTGCTCAGGAGGTCCAGCCAGGATAACCCCTCCTCCCCACACCTTGGAGTGGACTCGGAGTCACCTGCTGGGTGGGGGGGGCTGCCATGTGCCTCCTCCCTCCATAGGTGCAGCAGCTGCCTCAGCCTGCCCCCAGCACCACTTCCTTGTAGTCAACAGTGGCTGTGGTTGCACTGCGCAAAGGGAGCAGGGGGAAGCCACCCGCTGCCCAGGTCAGGCAGGGATACTTGGGGGAGATGTACAGGAGCAGCAGGCGGGGCTGGGGGATGCTCCAGGGGAGGCAGGTGAGGCCAGGGGAGAGACCCGGCCGTGAACATTGGTGGACCTGGGCTCCCCAGGCCCTGAATTTGCTGGAGCCCAGGCATCACAGGCCTCTACAACTCTCCACCCCTGAACTAGATGACATCTCAAGGTCCCTTCCAGTCCTATGATTTTATTCTCTCAAAGAAGAAGGTTTTGCTACATTTCCTCAGAATGGCAAGAGTCTAGATTTGCCTGATCTCCTCTGGAAGACTGTTCCATAGCCAGAACCCTTTGACCAAGAATGCTTTGTCCCCAGCTCTCCTATGCTTCGGCTTCTGCATTATTTCAGAGAAGATCAGCTGTCACAAAGGTTCACAGACAGATATTCAGCAGCTGATGTGGCTGGGGCTTGATCCATTAGTTGCTTTGAAAGTTAGGCTCAAGACCTTAAACCAGTGGTCCCCAACCTTTTCGTCTGGCGGGTGCCAGATGAAGGACCATGGTAGCGGTTGAGCATCTGCTGAAATGCCGCCGAAATTCAGCGGCATTTCGGCGGTGACGCCTCTGGATGATGCCGCTTGCCGCCGACAAGCAGTGTCATCCAGAGGCATCACCGCAGAATTTCGGCGGCATTTCGGCAGCAACGCCTCTGGATGATGTTGCTTGTCAGCGGCAAGTGGCGTCATCCAGAGGCGTCGCTTCCGAAATGCCGCTGAATTTCGGCAGCATTTCGGCAGATACTCGACCGCTGGACAGGACGCGGGTGCATTTAGATGCCCCCGCGGGTGCCATGGTGCCCGCGGGCACCGCGTTGGGGACCCCTGCCTTAAACTGTCATCAGAATCTGACTACGAGCCAGTGGATGGATTTGAGCACAGCCATGATGTGCTCACTAGTGGTCTAAGCCCTGGAAAAGGCAAGTGGACACATTGTCTACCAGTTGTAGCCTGTGCATCTTCAACTTCAGCTTCAGATACAATCAGTTACAGTAATCCAGCCTGCAGGTGATAAATGCGGGGATCAATGTGGCCAAGTCCTCATCTGGGAGGAAAGGACAAAGTTTCCTAGCAAGCTGGAGGTGAAAAGGCATTTTTAGAAACTGATGCTACTTGGACATCCAAACTTACTGAGGAATCAAACTAGATCCCAAGACATCACATCACTTTCATGAAGTGGGCAATATGCCTTCGATGGAAAGTGGAGACAATTCATAGATTCTAAGTCCAGAAGGGACCATTGTGATCATCAGGTCTGACTTCCTGTGTAATGTATAGAATTTCTCCAGAATAATTATTAAAGCAGATCTTTTAGGGGAAAAAAAAGAAGAAAAAACATCCAATTTTGACTTCAAAATGTTCAGTGATGGAAAATCCAACATGTCCCTTGGTAAATTGTTACAATGGTTAATTACCCTCACTGTCAAAAATTTACACCTTATTTCCTGTCTGAATTATCAGTTCTAGCCATTGGATCATGTTATACCGTTCTCTGCTAGACTGAGGGTCTCATTATGAAATATTAAGTCACCTCTTAAATTTCTCTTTGTTAAGCTAAACAGATTGAGCCCTTGATTTTATCACTATAAGGCATGTTTTCTAATCCTTTAATCATTCTCATGACTCTTCTCTGAACCCTCTCCAATTTATCAACATCCTTCTTGAATTGTGGACACCAGAACTGGACACAGTATTCCAGCAGCAGTTGTACCAGTGCCAAATACAGAGGTAAAATAACCTTTCTACTCCTACTCAAGATCCCATTGCTTACGCATCCGTAACAGGGCAGGCTCCTCTCCTGCCCTGGGGTCCTTCACAAACAGCCTTCGACACCTCTTGCTTGTCAACACCTCTGAGTTTTATTGATGTTTCCACAACCAAGCCACTGTCACAATCCATGTTACAGTGTTTCTAACCACAGTGTCCTTCTATCTTTAGCCCTTTCTCTAGTGATCTCACCAGCCAGAGTTAGCTTTCCTTTGGCCCATCAGCCCACAGTCTGATTAGGTAATTAAATCATCTGCCCCTCAATCAGGGCTTCTCTGGGGGAACTAGTTAGTGCCTAAATGACCTGAGTGCTGGGTCAGTGGCTGACTCTCAGCCAGGAGTGGCTGACTCTCAGCCAGGGGTGGCTCTAGGTATTTTGCCGCCCCAAGCACAGCAGGCTGGCTGCCTTCGGCGGCTTGCCTGCGGGAGGTCCCCGGTCCCGCGGATTCAGTGGCACGCCTGCGGGACCGCCCTGAAGCTGAAGCTGCGGGAGGTCCGTTGAATGCCACCGAAGGCAGCCTGCCTGCCGCCCTCGCGGTGACCGGCAAAGCGCCCCCCCGTGGCTTGCCGCCCCACACGCCCTTGGCGTGCTGGTGCCTGGAGCCACCCCTGCTCTCAGCATTCTGTCACAGCAGAGTGACACCAAGGATATTAGCCATCTTGGCCACAGCGTGACACTGGGAACTCACGTTCCACCATGACCCCCAATTTTTTTTTCAGACACTGTTTCCCGGGATAGAGTTCCCACCCTATAAGTGTGGCCTATGTGGCCCATGTTCTTTGTTCCCAGAGGTATACATTTAACCATATTACAACATATTTTTTGCTTGCGCTTAGCTTACCAAGCGATCCCGGTCACATTATCGGTGACTTGTCTCTCTCATTGTTTACCACTCCCCAATTTTTGGCTCATCTGCAAACTTCATCAGTGATTATTTTATGTTGTCTTCCAGGTCACTGATAAAAATGTCAAACAGCATTGAGTCAAGAACCAATCCCTGCGGGACCCCCCCTAGAAACGCCCCCAACTCAATGAGAATTCAACATTTACAACTGCATTTTGAGACCTATCAGTTAGCCAGCTTTTAAGCCATGTTAATTTTATATCTTTCCAGTTTTTTAACAAAATGTTATACGGCACCAAGTCAAATGCCTTATAGAAGTCTAAATATATTACATCAACACCACTACCTTTATCAACCAAATTTGTATTGTCATCAAATGTCTTGACCTGCTCTTTGATGTGTTTCTCCTTTCTGATCAGCAACACTTCAGTTTGGCCTGAAGGACTTTTTCTTGAGTTGATACAGTTAACTTAGAAGGGGCATGAGTAATTCAAATTATTTCCTCCAGCATGCATTACTTTATGGTTTGCCTATATGCATAACTCTGTTTCAGATGAAAGAGCCTTTTTAATTATTGATCTCTATCATAATTAGATTCATAACATGTATAGGTAAAAAAAAACACTTTCTTTCAGCATACACAAAGTCCAGAGAATCCAGCTATACTTAGATGCCTTGGATTGAACTAAAAATAAAGTAGCAACATCAATTCTATCAATTCTCTCTTTTGTCGATTTGCCCGGGGTTCGGTGGTTTAACCAGGTTTGCATAGAACATATTTTATGTTAAACAGTGGAATGAAGTGCACATATCAGAATAGGAATGACAAAAATATATTTGTGACTCCTTCCTTTATTTCATCTTCCACATGTTAATTTGTTTGGAAATTAGTTATGTCAAAGAACAACAAAATCTAAGGCCTCAGACTGACAGCACAGAAGTTTGATCTACAAATCTTACAATATGATTACTGTTTAACTTGGCCTCTTTGTGCCTTCTGCATGGTGAATTTTCCCTGAAGGGTTTGTTGTGGATGTGAGATCTTCAGCTTATTCCCTTTACACCGATTTTACACCAGTATCACTCTAATGACTTAAATGGAGTTACTCCTAACTTATGTCACTGTGAAATCAAAGTCAAACTCAAACACAGCATGTTACAAAAGTAGTACTGTTTTAATACTTCCATCTAGCAGATGAGAAAAATCTCTGAAAAAAAAGCAGCTTAGTGGCAGAATCAGGCACTATTATATTGTATAGTAACTCATGCCTCAGTGATATCAGTGGGTCTTCTATAGAGGAAGGCACTATTCAGCTTGAAGCCAGGTAGCACAAGCCAGCTCTGAATTAGCAGAGGACCATTCAACATTCACAAGGCATCCTGGGTTGTGTTTGGTTTTATTGTGCTGTGTTCAGTCATTCAGCATGCTCTGAATGGTTATAAGAGAACAGTAGGAACAAACTGTCACCAAATGTTTGTTTGTTCATTCTACCCTGTGATGAAACTGAATATTTTGTCTGAGGGAGAAACTGTACATATAAGGCAGGAAAGTATAGACATTTAGACTAGGTGCACACCACATAAAAGCTTCCTAACACCTGGTCCTATTGAAAAACTGCAGTAAGCAGTTCAAGTTCCACATACTTAGTGTTTTGAGTCTTCCTGCAAATAAATAGTAATTCCAACAGCGTACAGTCTACTCAGTAGTCCTGTATGGAATCACATTAGTTGGTGAACATTTAGCTTTAGTGTGAGAGAAAATGGACGAGGAAAGTTTAATAAGCTGTGTGCTTGCATTACTCGTCTTCCCCTTACCACCCCCTTTTGCTGATGGCTTTTAAAGGTCATTTGGGATTTACTTTCCAACACACACACACAGAAAAGTATTGTTATTTCTTACCACTTTTTTCATTGATCTGCATTACTTATCTTGGGTATATTATACATCATTTAAAATAATTTGCAGATACCACTAAATGATCTCCTGACCTGCCAACTTGCCTCTGTTAAAATACCCTGGAGGTTTGCTTTAAAAAAAAAAGTATTCTAGAAAAATTGCAGAGTTCAATCACTGAGCTCCAAATCCTCAGCTGGTATAAATTGACAGCTCCATCAACTTCAGAGCTATACCAACAGACACCAGCTAAGGATGTGACCCAGAATTTAAAAAAAACCCTTGGGAACATTGTTAGAAAGTTTTTTACCTTACTGAAGTCTATGCAATTACTGCAAGATGCAGAATCAAGAAATAGAGGAAGGAGAAAGAAGCCAGCAAATATACAAGTAGTTGCTTGCAAATTGCTTTCCAAATAATGGCATTCTCCCTATAGCCCATCCATTGGAAAAAATTGTGCAAACTGATTATGGTTCAGTTCACCACTATCTACAGGCAGAACCCATAAATTACAATTTCTGTATATCAGGTGCTCAGTTAACCAGGCAGCAGCCCTACTCTAATTAATTTACATGGCACAGTTCTTAGGGAGGAAAATTTACAAACTATAGATGGATAATTTTTATTGCCCAGTGTGTACTGTGCAGTGAGATGCTGGAAATATGGGGTAAGGTACCCTTATTTTAGGAAACTGCATGTATCTAAATCAGACAGCATTTGTAGATAAAATGCTGAATGATCTGAAGTAGGGAGGATTATGTAGATTTCAGATACCACTAATCTGGTGGAAGATTTATATAGGAAGATCATGCTGTTGAATTAAATTAAATTATTTGTAAATTACTGAATTAGTTAAAGGATACAAAGGAAGACTCATGAAATATCTGCATTTCCTCTAAATATTTCATTCCACACCACACATAAGATTGATCAATATAATTAGGAAACATCAAAGCTGTTTGAATTATTCATTGTGAATAATGTTTGTTAGGAAATTAGCACCTTATTTGGTACTTTAATCTTTCACAAAGGAAATTTCTTTTAACATTCATTATTCTGAAGCGTTTGCCAAACAAGCTGGCCAAATACATTTAAGCCTATGGGTTGTTTGCTATTGGTGTGAAAATTTTAAGAATCAGGATAATGAGCAATATACTCTTATAATTATTCAAGCCAAAATTCATAATACTTTGTGATTACTTGGTGCCTGTCCAAATACGGAATAATATGACCCTACAATTCACTGCTAGGCAAAATAATTTCCCCCTCTATAACATGGAGATACTAATTTTTCCATCTGTAACCTTTTGTCTGTCTTGTCTATTTAGATTGTTAGTTCAGTGGGCCAGGATCTGTCTCCTAGTCTGTGTTTGTACAGTACCTAGCACTTAGTGCCCCTAAGAGTGACTGTAATACTGAATAAACACGAACACCAGCTCAAGGCAGATCTATTTTTCCTTTCATGCAAATATTGAAATTACAACCACACACAGATCTATAAACAGACACACTAACCTTGTGAAAGCAATGACTCATCTAGTAATGGTTTTACATAAATTATGTGGTTAAAAATGTAAGAAAGTGTGAAGACATTAACGCTTTCTGTAGTGTAAGTTCTCTCTCTGCATACAAAGAAAACTGAGGCAATAAAAAAAAGACTAAGCTGTCAACACCTGTCATGTTTAGAAAAGTCGCTAATTATCTAAACCTTTCCTGCTTTGAATGTATGGGGTTAGAATGAATCATTTATTCCTGCTTTAAATTTTTCTATTCTTCAAAATAAAGATGGGGGATTTTGTCTGATGCTTTTGGGTGTTTTCTTTTGCCAGACTTTGATTTTTTTTCTCCCTGACTATTAAATAGAGATGAAATTAACATGATTATTTTGGTCTGCAGACGTTATCAACTCATAGTAGCGCCTTACTATACTAAAGTATATTTGTGGACTAGCATCATCTACCTCGCCAGCAGATCTCTGGAAATAGGACAGGGGCCATGTTTTATGGGAAAAATTGATGCTATAAAAATAACCAGTTACTCTGTATAAAGACTCTGGGAAATGGAGAAAATTGGAAGAGAATGGGGATCCCGTCCCTTTTGTAGCTGCAAACTGAGCTCAGTGAGTGGGCATCTACCCTGAGATACAGTTGTACAAATCTCTACATGGTCCTTAGGAGCTGTGTGTGGACAGAACTGAGTACAATGTGTTTTCTACTGCATAGAAAGGAAGCGTGAGAAATAAGTGAGTTGAGAATTGCTACCACTGGGTTAACAAAACCATGATCAGAACTTGTGGGTGGTATTCAGAGCTGATGTAAAGAAATCCCTGAGGAAGCCATTTGCCATGTACAACAATAAGTTTTATTGGTCCAGCAAAATCCAGGAATCAGGCTATGTACTCCTGTGCATACTCTAACAAGTTTTGCAGCTAGTGACAGCTGAAGTACTTGGTGTGGCACAAATATTCAAATTTTCTATTTCAGAAAACCAAAGGAGGTAAGCAGGTGCCAGACATAACACGGAGGGTCTGATTCGCCTCTTACTTACATTGGGGTAAATCCGGAGTAGTTATGCTGGTTAAACACTGGAACAAATTGCCTAGGGAGGTTGTGGAATCTCCATCTCTGGAGATGTTTAAGAGTAGGTTAGATAAATGTCTATCTGGGATGGTCTAGACAGTATTTGGTCCTGCCATGAGGGCAGGGGACTGGACTCGATGACCTCTCGAGGTCCCTTCCAGTCCTAGAATCTATGAATCTATGCTGAAGTCAATTGAATTACACTGGTGTAAAACTGCTGAGAGGAGAATCAGACTCAAATGCTTATGGGTAGTGGCCACAATACCATAACAAACAGTTCCTGTAATAGTGCATGGAATTGCCAGTTGTCCCTGAGTTTATTGCTTCTACAGTAAAATCTACTTGGTAACAAAATACCAAGAAATGTAATATATACAGTGAGTCATTCCAAGGGCCACTACGCTAAAGACAACTAACTATGTGCGTGTGGAGGAGAAATGGCCAGCAAAAACAGTTGAGAAACTGGTGGGATTAATTTGGTTTTGATGTCATGGTCCCTGTGACAGAGTGCTCGGCAGTAGCACCCTGTTCACTGAGATTGCTGGAGCACAGAGAAGGCTAAAGGTTTAATTAGAATCAACAAACCTATTTGTGGTGGGGGTGGGGTTACTGACACTTGATGGGCTAATGAGTTAACTGGCTCAGGGTAATGGGGAGGATCTATAATTGGGAGGAAGAGGAAGTAAGGGGGGAGCTCAGGGGGTGAGCTGGGTGGAGGAGAGAAGTTTAATGAAAGGCGTCTCCTGCTGTATACCTGTGCTATGTCCTGCCATGTTTGGAAACTGAGGATTAAAGGACATGTGATGAAAATAAAACAGATTGTGTATTTGTGACTAGGAGACCATGAAAACAGGCTAGGCAATCCTGGGTCACTGGGTATCTGAAGAAACACTCTGTGCAATTAAGTGTGCTTGGGAAATTGTTGATAGATCTTTCTTAGAACAGAGATCCAATATCAAGTGTTTAGCTCAAGGTACTTTTTGCGTGGGTATGCAGACAGTAACAAGATGCAAATCTACCACAGTTGTTCCACCAATGCCAGCCTTGCTCCATTTAATTCTCACCACTTTTTGTTATTTACTTTCCTTCCCTCTTGTTATTCGTACACCCAGCAAAGTAAGATCTTTAAAAGCAGTTTCATTATCCTTTTCTAGGGAAAAAGCAGTGGCTGCCTCTGTGTTTTTCTGTCTATATAAGCATTGGAGTGCTCTGTGAATATGTTTCTTATTCTATTCCATTTTGTAGCCATAAAATTCAACTCTTCATAAAATGGCTGGATTCCCACTGAAACATGAAGTTTGCATATTTCACTCCCATAATCTGTCCTTTTATATTTTCAAATTTCAAAACTTGAGACATTTTATGCCTCAAAATGCTTTTGTTGTCACTCAAATTCCACACAAAAGCCAGACTTTTAATGAAATTAAACAATTCTTGTAATTTGCAAAGTGCATTGCCAATACCAAGCATAATATTATTTATTTGTTAGTGACAGCTCCATTGCCTGTAGACAATATTGAATGGTGAAATGCCAGGCAAGAGTAAAGGACAGCCATTGTAGACTCTTCTCCGGGAACTTATTCTGCCCCATCACTATCATTTTAGCTCCTCCCAGGCATTTATGGATGTATCCTCACAACAACCTGTGAGGAAGGGATGTATCATTATTCCAGTTTTACAGAGGGGGAAAATGAGCCATAGAGAGATTAAATGATTTGCCCAAGGTCATACAAGAAGCCTGCAGCAAAGCTGGGTAACACAGGGTGCAGGCACAGAGCATGCCACCCTCTGGCATGGTCCAGGAGACTGCCTGAATCAGTTTCCCTCTTGGCTGGCTCTCCACTCCAATCCACTCACATCAGTCCAGGAATTTTAAAAATAAACATAACATTTCCCTTCCTCAGGTCTAATTTTTCAGGTGCTCACCCAGAAAACACAGTTGGCCCTTTCAGGCTCACATCCTTTCTGCTTCAGGTCCTGTCAGTGTTGGCTCTCCCTCTGAGCAAGGGAACTCTGCTATTCCCACCCCGCCCCTGGCCTCTCTGGAAGGACCTTCCCCTAAGCCTGTTACTAGCCCCAGACCCTGGGCTCAGACTCCTCCCCGCATGGAGCAGGGCTGTACTGACAATGCCAAAGGTTCACAAATCATGAGTCAGAGTCTGAAAAATCATGACTTTGGTGCCAAAGTCATGAGATTTAAAAAAAAAAAAAATAAGAAGCTATGTTGTGGGGTGGGTTTGGTTTGTCTATGATTTTTGTACTCCCCATACCCATCTCCAGTGCGTGACAATTGGTGTTGCCAACTGTCCCATATGCATTGGGTATAGTGATTCTGGCCCCTCCGGCAGGAGCTCTGACTCCCACTTCTGCCTGTCCCTGTCCAGCAATTAATTCTGTTCCTTAACCTCCAAATCACTGCTGTCCCCTCAGCCCTGCTCCCATTTCCTCCTGGGGTTCTTCACTCCCGTCTCCCAGGCCTGGGGGCCTGCAGACATCCCCTCACTCCCTGCTCGACTGCGGGAGGCAGGGTTTTGTTCACCCTCAGAGGAACCATCCACCCCCTGTTGCTCACAGGCAGGGAGGAGGGACCAGAGCTGCTGGACTCTTTCTGCTCCCTTCTCCCTTTTTGTGGGAATGGTGCCAGGTTACTGAGGGGAGGGGAAGGGGGCAATGCCTGCAGGAGACTTGACTGGTTACGCTCTGGCAGAGCTTAAATTTGCTAGTGGGCTGGAGCTTTTTGAATCATTGCAGGACTGGCTCCAGCCCCAGCCAAAACCCGGTTACTCATGGGGGACAGAGGGAGAAATCACAAGAATAGGCAGCACTGCAGGGTCTCAGAGCCCTCCATTCTGGGGCTATGCTTGGACCCTGGCAGACTCCCCCAGGCCATCACTGTCCTGGTTCAGCCATAGGAGAGGCTCCTGCAGGTCTCTCCTGATGCCCAGGCTCCACGTGACTGAGCCAAGATGGCTGCTTTCTCATCCTCAACAGGTAGTCACATGGCTGAGGCAGCACTCTCCCCGCAAATTCCTGTCCTGGCATGGTGATCCTTCCCAGAATTGCCTGTTCTTAAAGGGGCCACCATGCCTTGAAACAGGGCTGGCTGGCCTCAGTCCATCTGCTGCCCTTGAAGGGGACAGACCACCTTGTTACACCTGACTGCAACTCTTGCACAGACACAGAGAGTCCCTGAACTCCTGCTAAACAACGGACACCTTGGATGTCATATGTGATTTTATATGGTCTTGAAGGCCACTTCAATGTAGTTGCTCATACGAGTAAGGGCTACAGGATTGAGTTCTACATATAGGACAAAGAGAACCTCTTAATTAACTTACTGGTTTGAGTCTGATCTACAGGAAAATCTGAATGTTTACCTTAAGTCATGATCAACAATACATGAATTCCACTACATAGACTGGACTCTACTTCACCGTTTAAGAAGGCATTTGCACATCAATGAATGAACAATTTATTTTAAAAATGGATTTTAAATGAGGACAGAGGAATAACAAAATAATTGCCTTTAGAAGAACACGCTTTATAACCAACAGGTGGAGCTGCATGAAGACTATTTCACTTTTATAGTTGATTTCTGCAGATAAATAACTTATGCCTTGGATTTATTCTTTTTATTGTAATTGGATCTTGTCACATGGAGACATTAAAAATTATCTTTAGATCTTATAATTACTGTGAAAGGAGAAAATTACCAAATGTTTTTAAATAATGTAACATCCACAATCTTCCTATTTCTCTATCAGAGCAGCATAAGCTTTAGTTACATATCTTCAAGTTCAGCTGAAGTGAACAGCATGAGCCAAAGATCATCTTATTCACACAACCACTCAGGTTGGTTTTAATGGAACTACTTGTGCAATCACAGTGAGCAAGATTTGGCCTTGTCCGTAATGGCACCGGGAACACAGCTCATTCTTAAAATGCTTTTATTGAATAATCTCCAGTAAGATAGCAATATTACTTTGACATTACAAATTAACACCTCCAACCACTGGTGAAGGAACACACACCACTGTTAAGGATAGTACATTTACAGTATATTATAAAAGAAAAGCACAAGCATGTAATAGAAGACTACTAAAACTAATACAAATAACAACTGTTACCTCCAAATAAACCCAGTCTTATGCAGCTCTCTCTCCCAATCAAAAAATGACATGTGCCTTGTATGCAAGCACTTCTATCCAACAGCTGTTCTCTGAAATGATCATCTTTTTTTTTAATTCCTAACAATCAATATAAATGGAAGGGTAAGCAGAACTGACTTAAGGAAGTTTTAATTGAGTGAATAACAGAAAAAGGTATAGGATATTCCTATTTCCTCTCCCCTACCCCCACTATCTAATCCTATGGATACCTAAATAATTTTCTCTTTTACCTTAACAAATTGAGAGAGAAGAGCCAGATTTCAATAAGAATTAAGGAAAGAATCCCAGAGACTGAAACATACAAGCTACTGATGCTGGTTAGATTATGTGGAGCTGTTGATAGATAAGATTGGCAACAAAAATCAGGCTCCTTCTATTAGATATGGGGCTTTCTGGGTGTCATTACATAGGGGACAGGGAAATAATAGCCAAGATTCCAAACTCTGTGTTTTACATATTCTCTTGTTTAACAGAGGCACATGGAGAAATAAACGGGAACTGAAAACAGCATGTCCAGTATTCCTACAAATGGTTTGGGCTAGTTCCCAGTGACTCCCAGAAATGAACGCAGCTTACTCTGTGCTTCAGACCAACAAGTCTTGTGCACCAGTTAAAATCCAATGTATGCCCAAGTTTCACCCTGAGTTAGGAAAGGAAGGACGGGCAGTAGTTAGGGCACTAGCCTGGGACCTGAAAAACATGGATTCAATTCCCTGCTTTTCCCCAGACTCCTTGTGTGACCCTGAGCAAATGATTTTGGTTCCTTGTGCCTCCATTCTCCAACTGTACAATGAGGATAAGAGCTCTGCCCTTCCTAACAGGGGGTTGTGAGAATAAATACCTTAAAAGACTGTGCGGTGCTCAGATGCTCTGGTAATAGAGGCCACAGAAACACCTCTAATAGATTGGTTTAAAAGGACTACACTGAGGCCTTCAAAAATGTAGGCAGAAATACTCCACCTGTGAGCCACCCCACCCCCACAAAATATCTCTTTCCTTTTATCCTTAGATAAACTCTATTTATTCCTAGACCTACAAGACCATACCAGTCAAATCACCCCTTCTGAAGTCAATTGGTCCTCCAAAAGTCATTGCAGTTGCAGCTATCTTGCATGTTTGTGGCTGCTGATATTCCAACAGGGTGTTTCAGCTTATAAGTGGGGAACATTTCAAATCGATCAAAGGTGTCAGTTTGTTTTATGATTTCAAGACCCGTTAGGAAAAATATAAATCTATTTTTCATTGTAATCTAAGATTGCCCCAGGTGTGGGAACAGGGGTTCATATCCCATGGACAGCCCTTTAGATAAATCGTTAGCTACAAGATTTCCCAGGCAAAAAGCTCTTACTGCCAAAATATTTATGTTTTAGTCTATTTTCTCCAAATATCTTTTTTTGATTATATTATAATACATTAGTGTCAGCTGATAGACATTCCGTATGTGTTTATCTTTCCATAGGAAAAATATTTTTGCTCCAGGAAGTTTCCTTCCAAGGAGGAAAAACACCCCAATCTATTTCTCTCAGACAGTGATAGTATGAGATAGCACTTTGTTCTTAAATATTTGAGAAGACACTTGACCATTTAAAATTAAAAGTGAACAGGCCAAGTGTATATCTGATGTAACTCCACTAATTCCAGTGGAGTAACACCACAGATTTGGCTCAGGGTGACTGTTCACAAAGACAATATCCCACACAAGAGGCTATTAAAGAAGCTAATAGTCACGGAGGCAAAGTATTGTCATGAATCAAAATCTGGCTAGGAGACCAAAATCCAAGAGTAGAATTAAATGGTAAGTTTCTGTCATAATAAAATGTTACCAGCAGGGTTCCTTCAAGTTCCTTAGTAGGTCCTGTAGCTGTAATATTTATTAATGATCTGGAAATGGGAATGAACAGTGAGGTAGAAAAATTTTCAGATGAAGAAGTTATTTAGGCTAGTCAGGGCTAGAGAGGACTGAGGAACTTCAGAGAGACCTAAACAAGGTAGGTTAATGGGCAACATGATGGCAAATGAAATTCAGTGTTGGTAAATGCAAAATAATGCATTTTGGAGGGAAAAAATTAAACTACTGTTAGACCTTACTAATTTAGACCTTTCTAAATTAACTGTATCAACCCAAGAAAGGGACCTGGGAATCACTGTAGAAAGATCAATAAAATCCTCTGCTCAAAGATCAGTTGCAGCCAAAGAAGCAAACAAAATGTTGGGATGCATAAGAATTGGAATGGTGAATAATACAAAGAATATTATAGTGTTGTGTAAAGCCTCATCTGGAATACTGTGTGCATAACTCTGTCTCAAAATAGATGTTTCCTTTATTTGAACACCATTTAGATCAGTAACAAGAATGATCAAGGGCAGGAAAAGGTCTCATATAAAGAGAGATTGAAAAGACCAGGATTGTTTATCTTACAACGGGTACGAATAAGAGGAGACATGATAAAAGTATATAAAATAATGAACAAGAGAGAAGATAGATCAGGAGCTTCTCATCTCATAACACAAAAAACTCAAGGGAACAGTCAATGAAATTAAATGGTGGGAAACTGAAAACCAATACAAGGAAATACTTTTTCCCCACACAAAGTATAATTAAACTGTGGAACTCACTGTCATAGGAAATAGAGACCAAGAACTTAATAAAATTCAGAAAGGGACTGGATATTTATATGGGTATCCAGAACATCCTGAGCGATCATAACTAATGATAACAAATTTTGTGGCAAGGATATTAAATCTTATGCTTTAGGGTGTAAACCAATCTCTAGTAGAATTGGAAGGAGACCCATTATGGGGAGGAGGGGCACATTATTCTCCATCTGCCTACTATGGGGTTCTTACACCTTCCTTTGTAGCATCTGGTGTTGGCCACTGTCAGAGACAGAATATTGGACTAGGTGGACCTTGAGTCTGAGCCAGTCTGGCAATACCTGTGCTCCTCAATTAGACACAATTACACAGGCTTGAGTCCAGCACTCCCCATTCCCAAAACTAAGATGATACTTATTTGAAGCCCAATATGTACTGAGAAGGAAACTGGAGATTCATGCAGATATTTCCCTAGCCTAGCATATGGGATGGAGGCTCCCTTATTCTAAAGTCTTCTGTTTCAGTCAATCATTCTCCCTTAAGGTCACAGTAGTCCTAATGACCAACATATTTCCCCTCCACACGGGAAAAATGGCCATTCGTCCTTTTTATCATGGATCTACTGGCCGAACTCATTTAGTCTCCTACAAACGGAGAAGAGGGAGTCCAGACAGAGCAGATCTCTGAGGCACACAGAGAACCACACACCTTGTAGGGGTATGCCCATTAACCAGCAAGTCATAATCCTCCTGTTATCACCTCATAATGGATTGCTGTGGAAACAGTCACTAACAAATAGGAGGTAGGAGAGGATTTGTTTTTCCTCCAAAGAAGTCTGATTTCATACAAGTTATCTGCTTATCAATTGTCATTTTCTCAACAATATAAATTACACCAACTCCAGCTCAGTCCACTCCATGGACTTCTCTGGGCACACACACAGCCCCCCGCCCCCATCTTTGCCCCTGCTGGTTTGGTTTGCAACTGGTTCAAATCGGACTATGCAGTGTTCCCAGTTAACGCTTCCCATGGTGCTTTTCTAAGCTTCCAGATGTTCAGTTTCTAGGCACTTACTTGGAGTAGCCGCAGAAGAGCCAGATATAGCATTCTTTGAGATATGTTGGCTTTAGACAGTTTAGAATTAGTTTTAACAAGGTTACTTTGAGTCACAGGGAAACTTTCACTCACACTTTCTGCCCCAGTGCCCAAAGTGTAGGCTTCACAGGAAACTGGTTGAGATGTTTACACCATTGACATTTAAACCAACCAGTTAGTGCTCACAGGTGACTGAGACAAATATATTTGGGGAAGGTCAGAATCTGAACAGTTCCAGAGCAGCTGGATTCACATACAAATCAAATGTGGTTTGAATAGTCATCAAATCCTAAACTCACTACATAATCTGTTCTCTTTGTCCTTGATAAAGGGTCTGTGCCCATCTGTGATGGAAACTATCCCCATGGGTAGGGCCCTACCAAATTCATGGCCATGAAAAATGCGTCATGAACTGTGAAATCTGGTCTTTTGTGTGCTTTTACCCTATACTATACAGATTTCACTGGGGAGACCAGTGTTTCTCAAATTGGGGGTCCTCACCCAAAAGGGAGCTGCAACAGGGTCACAAAGTTATTTTAGGTGGATCGTGGTATGGCCACCCCTACTTCTGTGCTGCCTTCAGAGCTGG
Organism: Mauremys reevesii; assembly: GCF_016161935.1. Classification (NCBI taxonomy): domain Eukaryota; kingdom Metazoa; phylum Chordata; order Testudines; family Geoemydidae; genus Mauremys; species Mauremys reevesii. Next base: position 41,577,718 of record NC_052631.1, on the reverse strand, counting down.
GCAGGTGGAGAGTGGCGGCTGAGGGCCCAGCGCTGCAGGCAACAGTGCAGAAGTAAGGGTAGCAGTACCACAACATCCCATACAATAACCTTGTGACTCCCTCCCAAACTCCTTTTTGGGTTAAAACCCCTACAGTTACAACTGAAATTTCAGATTTAAATAGCTGAAATCATGACGTTTACAATTTTTTAAATCCTCTAACCATAAAATTGAACAAAATGGATCGTGAATTTGGTAGGGCCCATGAGCCAACTTGGACAAGTTACACTGTGTCATACCCATGTGTGAGAGAGACAAGAGAGGAAAAATGTCAGATTAAGTCAAATCAAGATGAGTGCTTAACTGTCTCAGCAACCACAATTATCATGTTAGTTTGTACTACAGTAGTGCCTTGAGCTCCCAGCTAAGCTAGGCACTCTACAGACACACAATAAGAGACAGTCCCTGCCTGGAAAAGTTTACAATCTAAATAGATAAGATGGACAAAGGAAATAGTATTGTTCCCATGTAAATGATAGGGAACTGAGGTACAGATAGTTTAAAGGACTTGGCCAACATCACACAGGAAGTCTTTGACAAAGGTTGGAAATGAACTTGGATGTCTTGAGTCCGAGTCCAGTACCTTAACTAGATGGGAAGGATAGTCTGACGGTTATTTCAGCTTTTGTTATTATAACCCTTGGCCTCTCTTCTCCAACCCCTTTGTTTTTCATTTGCCCTATATCTACTATAAGTTGTGCAAAGTGCTTACCATGTTTTCAGGTGCTATAAGAGTGACGAACCACCACCATCACCTTGAGGCAAACCTCCTCCTCCTCAGCATCACAGCGTTTAAGGGCTTTCCACATACTGTTTTATTTGAAAGTACTTTGGCGTCCTTGAGAGAAGACATTTTCAGGAAGTGGGCGGAATTCTTAAACTTCTTTAGAAAGGTCAATCTTTAAAGCATTTAGATGAAGAAACAACCCCATAGTAACTCAGTTGTGTGAACCAAATTTGGAAAACACCAGGGAAGGAAAGACATTCATTACACTCTGGGATGATCACTGCAACAGAAGAGAATTATGTGGCTTACTTTTACCCATTTATGCCTATTTATTAAATTTAAACCAGGAAGTGCCATCTTCTGAGAACATACACATTAGTCATTATTTCCTGACCAGAATGGTCTTTTTTTTAATTTTAAACCAGCAAAATCAGAAAAATATTCACAATCCCTGGGGTTGTAAAAAAATTCCCTACAAGGTTTTAAGTCTCCCTTGATCCACTAGTCACCATTTAAACAATGCAAAGATATGTGGGTTTCTCTTTGTATCATGCTGAGATTGCACATTTTAGGTATTTTAATTTGGTTTAGTCTAGCTATTAAAACTGTTTTCAGTTAAAATCATCCTTTATTTCTCCCTTTAAATCTCAGGCACAGGCATTTACAGAAGGCACAGACATTTACAGAAGGCAAGCTTTCACATTCATTTCTAGAAATTTTAAACCTTGGGCATTCATTGGCTCTTCCAAATAGAAATAAATGTATCATTGCCCCTTATTCTGGTACCAGTGTCCCGTTCTGACACCTGCTACTGCTCTGCAGAGGAGAGAGGCTGATGTCTAGGGCTTTCCAAGTCAACTTCCCATAGGAGGAGAAATTCATGATATAGAGTCTGGGTATATTTTGTTTGTAACTTGTTTTATTTACACACATACCTCAGTCCTGGAACATAGCTGGCCAGATAGCATCTGAGCAATCCCTTCTTCTAGGAATCTCAGCCTAACACCAGTGCCCAATTCCCAGAGAGCAACTCCCGCTCAAGAACTGACACTGATCAGAGACCTAGGCAGAGAGCAAATTCTCCAGCTGTCACATAGCTCCCTCCCCAAGGATCACTGCTTCTACACAGAACTTTGCATGTCAAAACTAACAACATGGCACATCTTCCCAAGACTAAACATTTGCTCACACTCTGTGCAAACGAACTTGGAAGATTACGTGTAACAGTGCCAACTTGGAATGAACTACAATGGGAAAGCAAGTAATTTGATAACATCATAAGATAAGCAAGCCTCCCTCTCAACGACCTACCCCTGCCTTGCCAGACCTCTCTCTCTCTCTCTCTCTCTCTGTTGTGGTCTTCTCCTAAAAGCCACATAGAATTATTACACTGATTTTGCCAGTCAAACAGGATCTTCACACCTGTCTTGCGTCCTAGACACCCTCTCCCAGCATTCACTCCATGGGTTCTTTCTAAGCAACTTCCTTCTCAGAATCCCAGCCACATACAAATCAAATTCCTACCTTACCTTTAGCTCATGGAAGCCTGGTGGGGGAGGAGGGTGCTGGATATATACAATATGTAATCCTTGAAATCCCTTCTCCCTTCTGTAACATTAGCGTTTAAATAATAATAGTTCTTCGATCAGTGATCTTATTACAGCAGCCCAGACTCCCTGTTGGTGTAAACTGATCTGGCTCCAGTGCAGTCAATAAAGCAACACAGATTTACACCCATTTGAGGATCTGGCCCATAACGTCAGAGAGATGCTTCAGTAATCTAAAATATTTGTTAAAGTTTTGCTGCCATTAAAGTTGGTAATATGGTTCTCTCCAAACATAAGTGTTTTGGGGCCATATGGCTGCATTGGGCATCTAATATGAAGCAAGTGACTCAATCTGATCCATACTGGAAATGCAATTAACCAGCTTAAAGTGGTGTTGATTAGGAGTCACTGCTATAAGAACCTGATCCAAACCCCATTGAAGTTAATGAAACAATGGCCATTGACTGCAGTTGACTTTAGATCAGGCCCTAAACATGCAAATTTGTTTTCACAAATTTAGTCACTTTTCCGATTAGCCATTCAGAGATGGTCAAATGAACACTCCTTTTGCTAAAGATATTCTGGAAGAAAAAAAACTCTCAAGATTTTATTTCCAAGGATACAGCAAAACACTCAGTAATCAAGTGGAACCTGTTTTGAGTCAGAGTGTCCGTATGTTAAACAGCTCTTGCAGAGCAGCACAGAAGTGTCTTAATTGCTACTTGTCTGTACACATTTGCACAAAGCACCCATCATTAAAAACTGTGATAATCTGAAGATATCTGCATGCTGTTAGGCATAGGTGTTGGTTTAAGCACTGAATATATTCTCACCTAGGGATCTCACACATTTTATATGGTACATTTATATCTTATCATGTAACACCCATGAGATTATATGTATTGGTCTTTTTAATCCTTTAAATTACAGGAAACTTCAGTGTTTTAAAACAGCTAAGAGCAGCTCTTCACTGAGTCCATTTGTATTTATAAATATAACATGGGCAGGTTTATAGAATCCATTTGCATGTGTGCGTGAGACAGAGAAAAAAATCTCTTCTTTTTCTGTGCTAGAAAGGTAAGGGACAAACTCATTGAGATACATCTTTTTTATTCCTGAAGAGCTCCATACATCAATGCCTGTCAGAGCTAAACAGGGATTCATGATGCCCAAAAGGGCCTCTAAATCAACAGAGGTCCAGTAGTTATGGTCCACTGAGAATATACAGGCCTTGGGGGTTTTTCCCCTCCCATGCCACCCTTTGGAGTGGTAACTTTTCCCACTGGAAGATATGGGGCCAAATTTGGCACCAACTTGCATCCCAATGGAATTCATTTGGTATCAGTGAGATCGCGTGTTGTGCAATGCAGCTTTGGATTAGTGTGTGTCTGTGACAGAAAGGAACCACTGAGGGTTCACTTCTCTGTGTCAGCAACTTGTCAAGCCTGACATACTTACTACACCAAACACTGTTGTCATGATATAGATTCAAAAGGTGGCATATCAGACATCATTGGAAAACTAATAATTGGCTGGTCATTAATATTCTTGGGTAATGTATGTCCAGGGATTGTACAGAGAGTTATGGCTATATGTTAGAACTACAGTCTTAAAATGTGTTTGGCAAGCAATGCCTAAACCCAGTCTACCCTAAACAAAGGAACATGTATTTGTTTGTCTGACCAGCCTGATTCTCAGGCAGAGACAATGAAGGTACATTTACATAAAAGGTAAAGCCATCAACCTAGTGACTGGGGGAAAATAGCCTTTTATGGGGGTCTGAACCTCAAATGATAAGCAATTGAATCAACTGCTTGAAGACAATGTTACTGTATTATAAAAAGTGTGTCAAGTAAAGTCTTTTATGAAAGCTAATAACCCACTGGCATTTCATATCACTGTCAAATGTAGGTATTAACACTATATGAGGAATTATGAATACTCACTGATACTGTGCTTTAGAGTCTGTTACCAAACAAAGGAAGAGAAACAGGTTCTCTCCCATACAGGAGGGAAGGCAGCTATCTACCCATCTCCAGTAAAATTAAGTAAGGTGTGACCAAAAGCAATAGAAGCGCCATTTACACACGAACCTGCAGGGGGATGGTGAGTCCACGGGAAGGAAAGAACAGCATGAAGTCACCTCGACTCTGGAGACAAAATAGTAAGTTTGGGAGATATAAGGAAAGAAAAGAAACCATGTTGGCCTCCATCACTCGACGGATACAAAGGCCCAGAGCTCTTGCAGGCTGAGAAAGATGTTTCCTTCAGCTAGGCGGGTTGAGGCCTTTGGGAATAGAAGACTGGTGAGAAAACTACCTTGAACAAAAGGTTGCAAGCTGCTGAAGGTAGGTCTTCACCATTAGAAAGCGTATTTTTTCTTTTGTTTGTAACCCTAACTGTTTTCCTTCTACTTGGTATCACTTAACCTATGTCCTTTTGTTAATAAACCAACTGAATGCTGTGCTTGAAGGGAAGGCTGTATTTACCCATTAGAGTAATAAGCTGTAATGTGTTTGTGACTCTTTAAAGGTGCAAAGGAACCTTATTACTTCTCTGAATGGTCCAGGAGAGGACTGGACATTTCAGGCAGACACGTCTGGGGTCACTGGGCCAGTAGTAACCAAGGCTGGTGGAGACCAGAGTACTGCAGTGATGTAACAAGTAGGTTGCTAGGGTCAGAGTTGCTGACCTGGGGCTACTCAACACACAAAAACTCAGTGCATGTTTGTATGTTGGCTGGGAGTGTACAGACAAGAAGCTACAAATATATCATGAGATTCATTAGATCAATCAGTGAGTTCTGCCTGGTGCAAAAAACACACATGGAAGTATTGTCCTTAATAAAGAAAACTGAAGTCACTAGTGAGCTGGAGAAGAGAAAAGATATGGGGACACAATGGGCTCTGGACAACATTTATGGTTTCCTTTGAAGCATTATGCTTTGCTCACTGTTTGGACAGGATATCAGCCTATACAAAACATGTGCCTCAGTGAAGCAGACCATATATTCAAAGATTATATCCCAAATCAGAATCCACAAGAAATCAGCCTGAGGAACTCAGCCGGGTTCTGGCTTTTCTAGGCTTCAATTCTGCACCAAGCTTCCCGTGGGGAGACTTTGCACCCAGACGGAGCCCCATGGAAATCAAGGTAACGGACGTGCATCACACACATAACCAGATAACCAACCCAGACAGCCAGAGGTCCTCTCCACAGGAGAGGGGAACCTACATTTCATTCCATCTACATTTCATTATTATAGCAATGATGCTGATGACATTAAACAAGCATTCAGCACTTATGCTATTGAGTTCAACTTTTAAATTCCTGAAGCCACACTTCTTGAAGCTCCCAGCCTCTACCCTCTATGATGGCTTCAAGCCATATTCTCTCATCTCATCAGAAACCTTCTCAGCCCCCTTGGGTTAGCATCAGGACAGGTCACCAAGGGGACTTTCAATGAGATCGAAATGTGGCAAACAAAAAAGAATAAAAATAAATACTTTTTCACTCAACACTTAACGGTGGAACACTGCCACAGGATGTTGCTGAGGCCAAGAACTTTGATTCCAAGAAGGACTAGATATTTATATGCATAACAAGAATATCTAGGGTTTAAATATTTAATGAAAAATATTTTGGAAGGGATAGAAACCTCATGCTTCAAGGCTTAAGCCAATTTCTAACTATTAGGGGTCAAGACGAGAACTTATTGGAGGACAGATGATCCCACATCTGCCTATGGTGGGGTTCTTGCATCTTACTTTGAAGACTCTCATGCTGGCCGCTGTCAGAAACAGGATATTGGACGAGATGGGCCCCAGGTCTGATCCAACCTGGCAATCACTAAACACTGATTCCAGGTTTGGAGGACTGAGAAGGATAGCACAGAGCAAGTGCTTGTCTGAAATTTTAGAAGTATCCGTGGCTTGTGGAATAGACTAGGCTCTCACCCCAACCTCACCATTGCCTGGACCATAACTGAATATACTTCTGACTCTGTACCACACAATCAGCCTCATACCATACTAAGGAGTGGAATAGACTATTGCATTTTCTCTTGGGAGAAACCCAAGAAGAATGCTATTCAGTTTTGACCAAATGAGTGTAAATAGCAGCTAAGAGTGAAGGATTTCCCCTGGCTCTGTTTGACAGAGATCCACAGCAGTTCTGTTTACACTGTCACCATTGGCAGCTGTAACATATTAACAGAAGTTCTAGAGGCTCAGAATGGAGGATTACAGCCTCCACATAGATTTGTAGTTCAGTGCAACCACAAAAATATCAAAGCAGAGGATGCAACTTTCATGAGGAATTGTTCTGATAATGTTCCATCACTCAGAGGCTGTAGCTAAAGGGTGATGGCTGGAGAGCATTTAAGAACTGTAAGCAAGCAATCTCAGAAGAAGTTGGGACTCTTAAAACCCAGGTTTACCAAAGCTCTGAATAAGGACAAGTTACCATCTGGAAGCTACAGTGAAAGGCAATTTCTAAGGTAGACCATCTGCAGGATAACAAGATGCCACTATGAAAATAATGAATGTCACATTCAATCAGTGACTCACTCGGCCTATGAAGCGATCAAAAGAGACTTGGTGTTGGCATGGTGCAGTGAGTTATGTGTCTACACTCCCACCTTTGCTCCCACTCACACAAGAAATTGTTAACATCAGCCTCTGCTTACAATATTTCCCTACCAGTGTCTGGAGAGTAAGAGTCCCTAATGTATCTGATCTTTTTCCCTGATATGAATCTTAGAAACATTATTAGAGATCATGAAATCATTACACCAAGATCTTTGCCACTTACTTACAAATGTTCTATAAGCAACATGCAAAATCATCTTCCAAGAGGTGCAAAAGGGAGAATAATAGAAATAAATATTTCCCTTTATGTAAATCTTTTTCTTAAAGACCCTTTAAGGGCTGGTGTACATAACATAGTATACAAATCTACTGAAACACATCCATCCTCCTTTGGGTTTGGCATAGCAGCCAGCTAATGATACTTACCTCCTTTGTACGTCACTTTGAAATATAGGGATGAAAAGTGCTAAATAAAAGAGAGTTAGGAAATAGTTTTGTTAACCTATGAACAGACCACTGCACAGTGAAGGAAGGTGGTTTTGGCCAAAGCCACCAGGGAAAACTGCTAACTTTTTAATAGAAGTGTTGTGGGATCTTTAATCTTCATTGCCAGATTCCTCAAAAACTCTTCTCCAGATCAAAATTATGCTAATTTGAACTCTGCTTTCTTCCACTGAATGCTACTCATAAAACATACTCAGTGCTGCTTTCCTATGTACCTATTGCTTGCTGTTTTCAAATTATCTAAACTAACTTACAGTATGTAAGATGGCCATACAATGGTCCACCAATGGTCAATGTAGCCCAATATCCAGTCTTCCATCAGTGGCTGGGGCCAGATGCTTCAGAGGGAATGAACAGGAAAGGGCAATATTCAAGTGATCCATCTTATCATCCACTCCCAGTTTCTGTCATTCAGAGGCTTAGAGACACCCAGAGCATGGGGGTGCATCCTTGCCACCCTGTCTAATAGCCATTGATGGATCTATCCTCTATGAACTTGTCTAATTCTTTTTTTAACCCAGTTATAGTTATGGCCTTCACAACATCTCCTGGCAACAAGTTCCACAGGTTGACTGTGCATTGTGTGAACTACTTCCTTATGTTTGTTTTAAAACTGCAGCCTATTAATTTCACTGGGTGACCCCTGGTTTGTGTGTTATGTGAAGGGGTAAATAACACTTCCTAGTCACTTTCTCCACACCATTCATGATTTTGTAGACCTCTATCATATCTCCTCATAATCATGTCTTTTCTTAACTGAACAGTCCAATTATTTTTAGTTTCTCTTCAGATGGAAGCTGTTCCATACCTCTAATCATTTTTGCTGCCCTTCTCCATATTTTTTCCAATTCTAATATATCTTTTTTGAGAAAGAATGACCAGAACTGCATGCAGTTTTCAAGATATGGGTGCACCATGAATTTATATAGTGGCATTATGATATTTTTGTCTTACCTATCCCTTTCCTATTAGTTCCTAACATTCTGGAAACAATAAGGCTTCTGGCATGAGTCTTTTCAATATATAAGTGGGTGGAATACTGAAGAAACCGTAGCTATGGCAAAACCCCTTAAAATGTACTCGGAGTGAAGCCTGATAGCTGTGCAATAGTCTTCTAAGAGAATTCATGGCTGATGGCTACTTTTCACCTTTAAAAACAGCTAAAAGTTTATTTTTTCTGTCTCTGCTAACACCAATATTGATATACAGTAGGTAAGTCCTTAAATATGGAGTAGAATGTCACTTTCTAATCATTAAATATCTTATTGTGTTAATCTTGCCTCTAAATGAGTTTGAATGCTATTATAAGCAGGATGCTGATATTGGATGAATCTGGAGTAGATTTGCTCCTCAGTGTAGAGTATGCCACTTCCATGGAGAATATTTAAATTTTTCTTTCAACACTACAATCATCCCTAATAGTGTAAAATTATAATTAGGCAGGCCAACAAATTTGAAGAGTAACTAGCAAAAAGCCTAAAACTAACAGCAAACATGTGAGTATATCAGAAGCAGAAAGCCTGCCAAACAATCAGTGAGGCCACTGGACGATCAAGGTGCTAAAGGAGCACTCAAGGAAGAAGAGGCTGTTGTGGAGAAGCTAAATGAATTCTTAGCATCAGTCTTTACTGCAGAGGATGTGAGAGATTCCAATACCTGAGCCATTCTTTTTAGGGGAGATGTCAATAGAGGTGGAACAAATTGATAAATTAAACAGTAACAAGTGACCAGGACCAGATGTTATTCACCAAGAGTTCTGAAGGAACTCACATATGAAATTGCATAACTGCTAAACTAGTGCTTAAATCAGCCTCTGTACCAGATGACTAGAAGGTAGCTAATGTAACGCCAATTTTCAAAAAAGGCTCCAGAGGCAATCCTGGAAATTACAGGTCGGTAAACCTACCTTAAGTACCAGGCAAACTGGTTGAAACAATGGTAAAGAACAGAATTATCAGACACATCGATGAGTGTGATATGTTGGGGAAGAATTAACATGGCTTTTCTATAGGAAAATCATGCTTTACTAATCTGTTCGAATTATATGAGGGTGTAAACAAGCATGTGGGCAAGAGTGATCCAGAATATCACTTGCACTTTCAGAAGGTCTTTGACAAGGTCCCTCATCAAAGGCTCTTAAGCAAAGTAAGCTGTCATGGGATAAGAGTGAAGGTCCTCTTATGGATCAGTAACTGGTTAAAAGATAGGAAATTAAGAATAGGAATAAATGGTTGGTTTTCACAATGGAAAATGGTGGGGCCCCCCCAAGAGTCTGTATTGGGACCTGTGCTGTTCAACATATTCATAAACTATCTGGAAATAGGAGTAAACAGTGAGGTGGCAAATGTTGCAAACGATACAAAATTACTCAAGCTAGTTAAATCCAAAGCTGACCATGGAGACTTGCAAAGGGATGTCCTAAAACTGGATAACTGGGCAACAAAATGGCAGATTGAATTCAGTGTCGATAAATGCAAAGTAGTGCACACTGGAAGGCATAATCCCAACAATACAGTAACTCCTCACTTAAAAAGTCATCCCGGTTAACGTTGTTACATTGCTGATCAGTTAGGGAACATGCTCATTTAAAGTTGCACAGTGCTTTCTTATTACGTTGTTTGGCAGCTGCCTACTTTGTCTACTGCTTGCAGAAAGAGCAGCCCATTGGAGCTAGCTGGTGGGGTCTTGGAGCCAGGGTGGACTGGCACTCCTGATCAGCTCTCCACTCCCCTAAGTTCCCTGTGTGGCAGCCGCCCAGCAGGCTATCAGTTGCCAGGCAGTTCAGCTGTCCCTCCCCCCCTGCTGTGTTCTGCTCCTGCCCTCTACCTTGGAGCTGCTCCCAGGAGCCTCCTGCTTGCTGTACGAGGGTGTGTGTGTGTGTGCGTGTGTGTGTGTGTGTGTGTGTGTGTGTGTAGAGGGGGGCTGTCAGGGTGTCCCCGTTCCCTGTACTCCTGCCCTCCGCTTACCCCATCTCCAAAGAGTGGGGTGGGCGGAGACAGGGGTCAGGACGGAGGGAGCATGCTGGCAGAAGCAGCTGTCTCAACTTGCTGATCTACTTAAAAAGGCAATGTACTTAGAGTGGGGTCAGCATACTTAAAGGGGCAATGCGCACCTCTCTCTCACACACAAGGTGTATGTCTCGGTCTGCCATGCTGTCTCTCCTCCCTCCATTTGTGCTGCCTTGTATAGCGTGAGGCTACATTAACAACAATGTGTTAACCCTTGAGGGTTCAGCTGTTCTAGTTCATCATTTTGCAGTAAGGCATTCCCTAGGAAATGACTGACTTCACCACTTCAACCAAGTTTCACAATCATCATTGCTGTGTACAGTATTAAACTGTTTGTTTAAAACTTATACTGGGTGTGTGTATATATACATAGTCTTTTGTCTGGTGAAAAAAATTTCCCTGGAACCTAACCCCTCCTCCCATTTACATTAATTCTTATGGGGAAATTGGATTTGCTTAACATCGTTTCACTTAAAGTCGCATTTTTCAGGAACATAACTACAACATTAAGCAAGGAGTTACCATACATACAAAATAATGAGGTCCAAGCTTTCTATTATCACTCAGGAAAGAGATCTTGGAGTTGTTGTGGATAGTTCTCTGAAAACATTTCTCTCAATGTGCAGCAGTAGTCAAAAAAGCTACCAAAATGGTAGGAACTGCTAGACTTATGTTCCCAACTCACTCTTCTGTTCTCCAGACTAAACACACTCATTTTTTTCAAATATTTCCTCATAGGTCATTTTTTCTAGATCTTTTATCGTTTTTGTTGCTCTCCTCTGGATATTTGAGTTTGTCCACATCTTTCCTGAAATGTGGCTCCCAGAACTGGACACAATATTCCAACTGAGGCTTTATCAAAATGGAATAGAGTGGAAGAATTACTTCTTCATGTCTTGCTTACAATACTTCTGCTAATACATCTCAGAATGATGTTCGCCTTTTTTACAAGTGTCTTACTGTTGACTCATGTTTAGCTTGTGATTCACTAAGACTCCCAGATCCCTCTCCGCAGTACTCCTTCCTAAGCAGTCATTTCCCATTTTTATGTGTGCAACTGATTGTTCCTTCCTAAGTGGAGTACTTTGCATTTGTCCTTATTGAGCTTCATCCTATTTATTTCAGACCATTTCTCCAGTTTGTCTTGATCATTTTGAATTTTAATCCTATCCTCCAAAGCACTGGCAACCTCTCCCAGCTTGGTATTGTCCACAAATTTTATAAGTGTATTCTCTATGCCATTATCTAAATCAGTGGTGCCCAACCTTGCTATACAGGAGGGCCACATAAACATAAGCACAAACTTCTGTGAACCAAACAGATTCTACCTATTTTAATAAGATTTAAAATATAAATCAATATAGGTGACTTTAAATACATACAAAAAGCTGAACTTAGACAGAAACAAGCTATGTACACTATTGTATATTTACACACTAGTGTAAACTGATGTAAACACAATGATAAAGTGCTAATGAACTGGCCGTTAGTATATTGTATTGAAGTAGACTGCGGGCCTTAAGAAATGCTCTGGTGGGCTGTTTACGGCCCATAGGTCGTAGGTTGGGTACACCTGATCTAAATCATTTATGAAGATATTGAACAGGACTGATCCCTGTGGGACTGTATTTAATATGCCCTTCCAGCTTGACTGTGAACCATTGATAACTACTCTCTGGGAATGGTTTTCCAACCAGTTATGAACCCACCTATAGGTGTCATTATCCACAAGACTTGTTACCCTGTCAAAGGAAGCTATTAGGTTGGTCTGACATGATTTGTTCTTGACAAATCCATGCTGACTGTTACTTACCACCTTATCATCATCTAGGTGCTTGCAAGTTGATTGTTTATTTGCTGCATTAACTTTCTGGGTACTGAAAGCTCACTGGTCTAATTCCCCAGGTTGTTCTTATTTCCTTTTTTATAGATTGGCACTATATTTGCTCTCTTCCAGTTCTCTGGAACCTCTCCCGTCTTCCATGAGTTTTTTGAAAATGGCTAATGGCTCAGATATCTCCTCAGTTAGCCCTTTGAGCATTCTTGGTAAAAGCTGAAACAAAAGAGTTACTGTGCACGTCTGCCATTTCCACATTTTCCATTATTGCCCCTCCAGATTGAATAATGGCCCTACCCTGTCTTTGGTCTTCCTCTTGCTTCTAATATATTTGTTTGTATATATTTGTTGTTACCCTTTATGACTCCAGCTAGTTTATTCTCATTTTGCACCTTGGCCTTTCAAATTTTGTCCCCACGTGCTTGTGGTGTTCTTTTAATATTCATCTTTTGTAATTTGACCTAGTGCCACTTTTTATAAGACTCTTTTTTGAGTTTCAGATGATTGAAGATCTCCTGAATAAGCCATGATGGTCCCTTGCCATACTTCCTATCTTTCCTACACAGTGGGATAGTTTGCTTTCATGTCCATAATAATATCTCTTTGAAAAACTGCCAATTCTCTCAGAACTGCTTTTTCCCCTTAGACTTGCTTCCCATTGGATCTTACCTTCCACCTCTGAGTTTTGTAAAGTCTACTCTCTTGAAATCCATTATGTTTATTCTGCTGTTTTCTCTCCTGCCATTCTTCAGAATCATGAACTCTATCATTTCATAACCACTTTCACCCAAGCTGCCTTCCACTTTCAAATTCTCATCAGTTCCTCCCATTTTGTTAAAGTCAAATCTAGAACAGCCTCTCCCCTAGTTGCTTTCTTCACCTTCTAAAATAAAAAATTGTCTCTAATCTATTCCAAAAACTTCTTGGATCATGTGTGTCATGCTGTATTATTTTCCCAATAGATGTCTGGGAAGCTGCAGGCCCCCATCACCACTGCTTTGGATGATTTTGTTAGCTCATCCATCCCTTCTTCCTGGTTAGGTGGTCTGTAGTAGGCCCATACTGTGACATCACCCTTGGTTTTTTATCCCTTTTATCAGAGACTTTCAACAACTCAGTCTCCTATTTCCAACCTCAGTGCAAGTGTGTACAGCTTTGATATACAAGGCAACGCCCCCGTCCTTTTTTCCCTGCCTGCTCTTCTTGAGCAAGCTGCACTATGACATAGTTGGCATCGCAGAGACTTGATGGGATAATACAACTGAATGGAATAATTCTGTATGACTATTCCAGTCATGTGTATTATCCCACCAAGTCTCTGTGCTGCCAACTATGTCATAGTTGTGTTTATTCACTAGTATTTCTAGTTCTTGATACATACTCACGTATTATTCTTTCCACCTTTGAACAATGGGCAGGTCCATGTATTTTGTGTCTGTAGGAGATTTACACTAGATTAGACCCCATCTTGAAAGATGTTGAGCTACCTCCAATGAGGTGCTCAGCATTGTCAATGCTAAGTGAAGTCAGTGCCAGTACCTACAGGTTTAAGTGATTAGTTTGCTTTCTGTGTGTTTGTCTAAATCCTGGCCTCGAGTGGGATTTCGCTTTGGTCCCCCACCCCCAAACCGAATGGTCACCAAGAACTTGTTTGTGACTATTTTATCTTTGTAAAGTGCCAGGGCTGGATGCTGCCAAAGTATCTAAAGGAGAGAAAGAAAATCCCACAGATTCCGCAGCCAATCTAGCAGCAAATGCAGGAAGCTTTCCCCCAAACCAGCTTCCACACAGCATTTAAAAAAACAAACAAACAACAACACACATTTTTAACTACTACTTTTTTGACATCTTTATCCCAGAGAGAGGTAACAGAAATTTTCAGTGCTGACCTCTGTGCTAAGCCAGACTCTGAACTGAGTCTGTGACAGACGTCAGCAATAAAAACCCAATCCTAGAACCACGTTTGTGAACTTCAAATATTATGGGCAAAAGATTTTTGCCCATGTTAGCAGCCTTTTCATGCATTAAATGGCACACAGAGATGTGGTAGCAGATAAGGCAAATATTTGCATACAGCATTGCCTTTGCCCAGCTGTAGCATGCTGTAATTAAGGCCCTTCCCAGTCTAAGGCCAGATTCATAAAGAAGAGTTATTTTAGTATTTGAATGTAAATGAATAAATGGAATTTCTATCCATTAACCTTTGGAAGTAGAGAATAAGTGGTTCTAGGCACAATTAATTAATTTAATTATTTCTAGGAAATCATTATTGAGTCTATGTTATTTATAAAAAGCTGGAATTTATGCACACTGTGCAGCTCAGTATTTCAATGTATACCAGGGCAATTTGATCTTTCTGCATTTGGCTGGCTTCCCCAAGTCTTTCTGCAGGACCAGATCCTGCCTAGCCCTTTTGTGGGTGAACACATCTACAGCCCCTCTCTCATTTAGACAACTAAATTGATGGTGAGATTTTCCGAAGAGTTCTGCATGTTGGGTGTACGCTAGATGTTGAGTCTTTTGAAAATTTAACTACAAGTGTCACAGTGGGAACTGCGGGGTGCTGAGCACTTAAAAATCTGGCCCGCCAGACACAGTTGCAGTCTCTCTGCCCCCTCACTTGTTTTCCAGGGCTACTTGTGCCTCAGAAGGGGTAGGTAGGAAGCAGGGCCGCCCAGAGGGGGGGGCAAGAGGGGCAATTTGCCCCAGGCCCCGAGCCCCACAGGGGCCCCCACGAGAGTTTTTCGGGGGCCCTGGAGCGGGGTCCCTCACTCGCTCTGGGGGGCCCGGAAAACTCTTGCGGGGCCGGGCGCAGGAGCGTCTTCGTTCCCAGTCTTCGCCGGCGGGGGGTCTGTCCGCTCCGGGGCGGAAGGACCCCCCGCTAGCGAATTACCGCCGAAGACGGAGCGGGACCTGCTGCCGAAGTGCAGCCTGGTCTTCGGCGGTAATTCGGCGGCGGGGGACCCTTCCGTTCTGGGACCCGCCGCCGAAGTGCCCCGAAGACCCGCGGTGCCCCCCCGCCGCCGAATTACCGCTGAAGACCGGGCTGTACTTTGGCGGCGGGTCCCGCTTCGGCGGTAATTCGGCGGTGGGGGGGGCCCCCGCCGCGGGTCTTCGGGGCACTTCGGCGGCGGGTCCCGGAACGGAAGGGCCCCCCGCCACCAAAGACCCCGGGCCCCTGGAATCCTCTGGGCGGCCCTGGTAGGAAGCAGGGCTATGGACTCATCCTCTCTTCTCTGCAACAGCCTACATCAAGTGGAGTAAGCTGCACCATGTGAAGGAGTGTAGCAGTGGATGAACTCCTCTGTGCACCATAGAGCTCACATGGGGTTCGGTCTCTTGGGGATCTCTCTTTCTTTGCTCCCTTTGGAGTTGTGGCATTGTGCTAAAACGCTCCACTCCTGAGGCTCCACACTGCTGCAGTGCTTACTTTGAACAGTTGTCCAAGTGGCTACCACCCTTCTCTCTGACTGCTGAAATGCACCCACCTCGAGGCAATTCCTGCCTATTTCAGTTTGCAGCATTTGGTATCACTAGGATTTTCTTCTCCTTTGTCACTTTCCCCCTTGCACATGCACAATTATTGCTGTATGAAATGCCTGCGCTCTCCATTAGTGAGACAGTGCTGTATTCTCACTTCAAATAGAGGCTTCAAAACAAGCAAACCCCAGTAATTCAGAGAGATGGAGGCTTTTAGCCAGTTAGAAGTAGATTGCCTAGGGTTTGTCAGATGTTTGTCTGCATGCGTGTGTTCTCCCTGTATGCAGCCCATAGCACGGCACCATGGTGTCGACATGGCCTAACTTGAGACAATATAGAATTTGACCCCACCTATACAGCTATGCAGGGTCAGTGCATAAATCCACTGGGCTAGCTGGCCTATGTTTAGAAGATACTGCAACACACTAGAATGCATTCAAAGGTGCCATTTATATTTAAAAGTTCAGAGATGTTTCTTGAAATAATGCTCTGCTGACCTCCCAAAACATAGTCATAGGAGAATCTCAACACTTTCCAGAAGAATTCTCTCAGTGATGACTCAGTGATGCTTCTGTTTCAGTCTGGCAGAAGTGCGTCTGTTGCTTTCATTAACATACAATCTGTAAACCAGATTTTTGCCTTGTTTGCTATGAGACTAAAAAAAGACACCTCTTTCCCACGTATTTTCTTCTAAATATTGCATCTGGAAAAAGTGAGAAACTTGTTCAAATATTTCCAATTATTTGGACAGGAACATTAGAGTGATGAAGTCCATTCTAATTATTTCATCCAGTACAGATGTGATGATATAATTGCAAATGACAAAACAGTTATAAACGTACAGTCAGAGCTCTCAATAAAATACTACTGTATGCAGAAAACATATGGTTGCCATAACTGAGTAGTTAGCTTTTTTAAGGTGGCCATCATCTTGTGCTTGCTCAACAGGTTATGGTGAAAAGAGCTTGGAGGGCTCCATACAGGCACCAGGGAAAAGCAACCACAACATTAAGGAGACAATCTCAGTTAATTGGGGCTAACTGACAACTGCAGTGAGTCCCAGGGAGGTCAAGTACCAAGTGGGCCTGAAGACAATATTCTCTCACTCCTAGAATTGCTGTCTCCTAGTCAGGGTTGAGTTGGCTCCATAGGACAGCTACAGGGAAAACATACATTTGTTACTACAGTAATTCAAACATCACTGCGGGAGGGGGTCACTACCTTGTTCTTCTTTCTGGATGCGCTGTCTCTCCATCTCAGTACTAGTTCCACAAGCACTGGAGTAGCCCTTCTTCCCCGTTCCATTAAGTTACATGATCTTTTACAGAACCCACCTGCTTTACAACACCCACTTCTTCAAATCCTTTCATTCAGTGGCTCCATTGCCAGGGTAAAAGAGCAGATAGAAAAGAGTTGCTCCTAAGCCAGATGGAGGCAAGCCCATTCAAATAATACAGCTTTTCAAATGGCTCTCGCGCTTGCAGCCACCACATGGTGAATGAAAGCTACTCAGTAACTGGAGTTCTCTCTCTGAATAGATAATGTTTGCAGAACCACACTTCAACAAGTTACGTCTCATGAGTAGGGCCCTACCAATTTCTCGGCCATGAAAAATGTGTCACGAATCATGAAATAAGCCCTTCCCCATGCAATCTGATCTCCCGCTTGCTGCTGGAAGCACCCCAGTCAGGGGGCTCCTAGCCGCAAGTCCCAGGTGGTCTGGGGAAGGAGAGGACTTATCCTTCCCCTGCATGGCCACTATCACTCTCAGGGGGAGATCAGACCCACCTCGAAGTGCCTCCCCCTGCTGCAGGAAGCTCCAGCAGCTGAGTTTCCTGCAGCTGGAAGAGATTTGTGGAGGTGGGTCCAATATCCCCGTGCTGCTGGAGATTCCAAAAGATTCATGAGCAATCTATTTCCAGATGCTATGGACTAGTAAGTGACTCAGACAGGCACCCTAACCAGCACTGGAACCATTTGCTCCTATTGCAAGAGACAGGAATGGTTGAGTAAATTGCACACCTTTGAGAATTATGACTGCATGAAACCAACACATCAGAGAATCTCTGACTGACTGTAGGGAAGACAAGAGAGATCTGAGACTGAATTAACTGTATGAAAACTGACTCCTGTGCAAAAAGCCATTGGCGCAGTAATTGAAAGAAAAAAACCCTGACTGTTCCCATAGGTTGAATGCTTCCTACAAACACTGATTTTTGGAGCTGTCCTAGGACCATTCCTAAATGAACACAAAAGTCCTGCTGGAATCCAGAATCACTTCTATCAATACCAAAGTTCAACTGGAATCTGAAACTGAATTCTTCCGTCAGCCCCAATTCTGTTTTACTGAATATGGATCTATGCAGACAGCAAGCTTTGCTGGCCAGTGCAAGCGGTCAGAAAGGTGTATGGCTCCATCTCCTCTTCATTCCCTCCTTATCCTCTTTTGAGCAGCTAGCATCTCCAAGCAAGCGCCACCCAACTCTGCTAACACAGACCTACTTAAACATTTACAAGAGGCTAAATTCTGCTCGGATACCAGTGTAAATCCATTGCCTTCAGTGCAACTGCCCAGAAATCGGCCAGGTAGGGTTTTATTTTGATTAACAGAACCAGTTTCAGACTATCCATCCAGTGAATACTTCTTGTTGCTAAAAGATAGGGATTTAAAAAAAAAATCCCTACCAAGGAACAGAGACACACTGTGGCACCAGGGAGAATTCTGGTGCTTTGTTTTATTGTGCATCTCAGAAAAATTGTGCCCTGCAACAGAATTAATTTGTGCTAGAGCAGTGATCCCCAAACTGTGGGGTGCACCCCTTAGGTGGGTGCACAGGAACGTTCAGCAGGGCCTGGATCAGCCCCCACAGGGGGCAGGGAGGGAGCGACACCCAGCTCCACTCCCAGCCCCACTCAGCCCTCATTCCCTCTCCATGGACCTACACATGCATCTGACTCAGTTTCTCCTCAATCCAACCATAAAAAGAACAAAGTCTCTCCTGGTGTCCACTCAAAATACCACTTCTGGGTATAATTTATTCACATACATCTAGAATAGTCCATAGAACCCTCATAACAAAGCTGTTCCCCAATTGCCACAGTAAAACAGAGAAATGTACAACAATTTTTCAAGCTCCTCACCCACGAGCCCATCAGCACTCGCTCTCAGTTCTTTCCTGCTCTTGTCTCAGAACCTCACTCTCCAGGCCATCCAACTGCCGGGGACCAGTCCCATTGCTCTTTCTCCCAAAACACAGTCCATTGACTCAGCCCTTTTCAGCTTCAAGCACTAGCTCTCTGGCTCAGGAAGGTCAGCAGACTAACTTCTCCACTGCCTCCTAGCTCTCAGCCCTTTTAAATTTCCAGCACTGACTCTCTACCTCAGGGCAGTTAGCAAACAGCCTCTCTGCTAGCCTTCTAGCCAGTTCCTCCCTCTTTCCATGGTAGGGTGACCAGATGTCCCGATTTTATTGGGACAGTCCTGATTTGGGGGTCTTTTTCTTATATAGGCTCATATTACCCCCTACCCTCTGTCCCAATTTTTCACATTTGCTGGCTGGTCACCCTATTCCATGGAAAGCATGCAGAGCCTCCTACTCTCTGAAGACTCAGTTTCCTCTAGGTAGCTCTTACCTGCCCTTTTCCTTTGTTCCACTCATCTGTGTTCTCAAGTTCTCCCACACTCACCAGGTCTCTCCCATTTATATGGCTCAGGTGCTCTCTCTTAAAACCCAATTGGAGTGAGCTGATAAGTCAGAGGTGCAGTGGCCCTGCTTTTAAAGGACCAGTGTCACACTCTGAGAGAAAGCTTTTTGGCCAGAGCGCTGATTGGAGAGAGGCTTGGAACTGTGAGCAAACAAACTACCTCCTGTTTGTTCATTCTTTGTATATAAACAGGATTGCATCAAAGACATGCCTGATGCCATCATCATTTTCTCCTTCAACTCACAAGAGGTGACACTCAAACTCTCCCCCCGCCCCCGACTCTCAGTTCATTTCTTATCCTTATGCTTGGAACAGTTTCCCCCTCTTCGCAAGCAAGAAGTGACCCCTGCTCTTCCTTCAAATTCCTCTTTTTAAACCCACTTCTTTCATTTAACCTCTCAGTACTGATCCTCTCTCCAATAAGGTTTGCTCCCACTTTTGAGCCTTCCTCTTTATCATTTGTATTGAACCACTCAGACTGTAATCTCACATGAGGCCAGATTCCCAGTTGCTGTAAATCAGCATCTCTCTACTGAAGTCACTGAACCCAGTTGTACACTATACATACATAAATATAACAACATCGCTCAAAGGGTGTGAAAAATCCACAGCCCTGAGTGATGTAGTTATAACCAACCTAATCCCCTGTGTAGCCAGCGCTATGTTGCTGGGAGAGCTGCCCCCTTGGGGAGGCGGATTAACTACACCGATAGGAGCAGTTCTCCCATCGGCATAGTAGTGTCTTCACTAAGAGTATGGCTACACTTGCAGCTGTACAGCGCTGGGAGTTAAACCTGTCTTCGTACAGCTGAGTAGGGAAAGTGCTGCAATCTGGCCACACTGACAGCTACCAGCGCACTGTCATGGCCACATTGGCAGCATTTGAAGCAGCATTGGGAGCGGTGCTTCATTATGGGCAGCTATCCCAGCATTCAAGTGGCTGCAATGTGTTTTTCAAAAGGGGTGGGGTGGGGTGGGGTGTGACAGTGAGCATGGGGGAGAGAGAGAGAGGGGATTTTTGGAGCAGACACTGTGTCAGCAGCTGTCTTGCAAGTTCCAACCCCCTCCCCCACCCTTCTTTCTCTCACTCACTGAAAGCAAACAACAACTGTTTGTTTTTTTCCTCACAGACCAGATAAGCAGCCGCTTTGAAACAGACCCCCTGCCGCGCTGCTTCTCTCCTCAAGCCCCTTCTCTCCCCCTCCCTTCAAGCAAACACTAGCTGTGGGCGTTCCCAAGGGAGCCCCCCTGCCTGCCTCTGCTCATTCACAGCAAACAGGAGCTGTGTTTGTTTTTTTGATAAACAGCTCCAGAGCCCGGAGTTCACAACAAAACAAAGAGGCATCACAACAAAACAAAGAGAGTAATCTTCACTTAAACGCATTATGGGAAGCTTCTGGAGGTCAGTCACAGCATACTAAGATTATTCCCTGTTTACACTGGCACCCCAGCGCTGCAGCAGCAGCGCTATTCTCTTTATTCCTCTCGTGGAGGTGGAGTACAACCAGCGCTGTAGCCATGGAGATACAGGGCTGTATGTGCCTTGCCAGTGTGGATGGGGAGTGAGTTACAGCGCTATAAAGCCACTAACAGCGCTGTAACTCTCAAGTGTAGCCAAGGCCTAAAGCGCTGCAGCGGCAGAGCAGTATGTGAAGAAAAGTCCTCAGAAGCCAGCTCTTTGTCTTCTTACAAGTGTGTGAAGTACTATGCATGTTTATGGTGCTCTACAACAAGATGAAAAGAAACCATTTCCTGGTATTTGGTGGTCACTAGCAATAAGCTTTTGCAAGTTGATGAACACCATTAGTTGTTGCTACAGGTTGTTAGTTAACACACATTTACCTTCTGGCATTCATCGATATCTCAACGTTGGATAGTGGGGACATTCATCAAGGAGTTTTAAATTCCTTTTCTGTACATCCATTTCACAGAGAAACAGAAATCAACTAAATACATCAATATCTGCCTAATAGCAAGTTGCTTATTTATCCTGGCTTTGTATGATTAGTGTGTTGAAAGATTATCCCACATAAAAACAGTTTCCCTTTTTCCCTAGATCAACAAAGAAACTTATGCAAGCTTTTCTACAAAAGACCCAGTCATACTAATATTGAATCAACCTGTTTTTAATTAAAAAATCTGTCATGAATACACACTAGTAAGACAAAGATAGTATGAAAAACTGTTTCTTGTTTGAATAGTTTAGATGATAATTCTGCAGCAGGAAACTGTTGCATCAATCATTGAAGAACAGCTCACATACAGATCAAAATATTTGACGTCATCCTCTGACTCCTGATATAGACACAACTAGGCAACAGCACCAATAGCATACAATGAGCTGGCAAGCACATAACCATTTGGAGAAGTTCAGAGGTGCACATTAAGCCAGGATATTTTTCAGAAAGCAGTTCTTTGGCTTGGAGACATTCTGGATGTTGTAGATAAAAGCTTGTTTTCTGATATTTTAATAGGTGAATAAGCAAATGAAAAACAATTCTAGATTTCAAAATGAGATTCTGGATGTAATTTTTTTTAAATTTTGTATTGAAATAGTTTACAGTAGGACACAATTTTTTATTTACAATAATCAGCATGGTTCCATTCACTTCTATACCAGTAGGATCTGGCCCTATGTTTCTCCACCCACTTACATTATATAGTATTAGAATTATTTGACTTTTTTATACTTCTGAGATGTTTTGCAGCTGGTTTGGACTGACTAGTCATAAATGAACATTTATGCAATCATGTTAATAGATTAATAGATTATAAGGCGAGATAGGACAGTTGTGGTCATCTGGTCTGACCCTCTGTAGAATACAGGTCATGGAACTTCCCTGACTTAATCCCTGTTTGAGTTACAGCAGATCATTTAGAAAAACATCCAATCTTGATAAAAAAAAATTGCTGGTGATGGAGAATCCACCACAACCCTGGGTAAATTGTTTCAATGGTTAAATTACCATCGTTGTTAAAAATTTGCACCTTATTTCTAGGCTAAACCTGTTCAGCTTCAACGTCCAGCCACTGGATCTTGTTATACCTTTGTCTTCTAGTTTGAAGTGCCCTCTTTCATCATTTCCCCCCCACCCCATGTAGATTGTTATAGGCTGTTATCAAAGGATGCATTTCAGAATCTAGTTATCTAAACTACATGGGCAGATCTAGTCTCATTTACACTAATGTTTTTCCAGAGTAACTATTAACTAAATAAGTTTTACTGTTGTCTAAAAGAGCAAATTAATGCTGGCAGTTACACCACTGTTAAAGACACGGACAGCTATTTAAAGATGTAATAAAATAATTCTGAAGTGATGGGTTAGTGTCATCCACTGCTGCACAGAAACAGACGGATGCTGAATACAATTGAGTTGAAATTATTTTATATCTAATATTTTATTACCATATTGCACCAGATAGTGAGGACAAAGGTCCAGATCCTCGGCCGGTATAAATCAGCATTGTTCCATTGTGAGTTACAGAACTGTACTGATTGGAGGATTTGGCCCAGCGTTTTGAAGGGTTTGTTTCAGCGCTATTTTGAATTGTAAACATGTTAGTCATTCTTTTTACTGCTGTCCAGCATCTGGAAAAACTGCCCAGCCCACCATAGCAGAGTTCCCACCGTTTAAGAGCCACAGCAGACCGTTTAAGCCAGAATCAAAGTCTAATCAAACTTTGGATCCCTAATATATACAAGAGAGGTCTCACATTCAGCAAATGCTCCTCAGAGTCTGACACTGATTCACACGGATGCCATGTAGTTTTCATGTGACAGCCAACTACACAAATGTTAAAGTAGCTTCAGATGCCTTATTCACATAGCCAGCCTTTCACCACATACAATTAAACATAAAAAGAAACATTCATAGTAAGAGTTAATTTGAACTTGGTTTTGAAAACAACAACATACTACTTGGCCATTTCTCCAAAACCCAAACAAGCAACTTTTCATGTATCAGAAACAGCAGTGAACTTTCCAGCCACGGTATTGCGCTTCTATAGAGCAAGCATTTAGGGGGAATATAATTGTAAACAGATATTGACAGATACAAAACAGAATCTGTGACAAATCACGATATACAATCCCATAACCCAACCTTGCTTCAAAAAGGATCTCGGTCAGTTTAAAGCCATGCTGCTTTCATTTCTTTGTGAAGTAAGAAACACACCCATTCACAGCTGAGTATTCAGAGTTTCAGCACCACAACTGACGGACAGTGCTTTGATGCTGATTTAGCCAAACTCCTTCCCTCCAGACATACTAAACCCTCATTCTCACACTGCAGCTCATTTTCATTAAACTCCTATGACAAGGGATACTCACATTGTTTTCTGTCAGACAGTCTGCGGATCTCCTAAGGTTCTGCTGTTTCTCTCACTCTCAGCAGCTAGCAAAGATGGCTTTCCAGCTCTGCTTCTGATGCAACCAGTCTCTTAGTATTGTAGGCACTGTTACTGAGATAGGAGTGGTAGGCATAAGCTACTGAGCATGCCTGCACCTCACATCACACGCTAGGAAGTAGAGGAAAGCCACAGATGCACACCCCCTGTAATTCTAGGCAGAATAAACTCCTAGAGTGACTAATATAAATGGAACTTTCCCCCCAGCTGTCTGCATCCTGACTCCTCTAGATTTAGTAACAGGGCATTTATTCTCAGCTGTATTGTACATGGAAATTAAGCATATTTCCATCTCTGAATTTATTCAAAGAATCCTTTGTATCTTTTTTCCTTAAACAATGGAAGCATTACTGTTCTATGTCTGTAGTTAAATTATGAGTGTAAAGATCCAACTGACAGATGAACACTGTTGGATTAAGAGAAGGAGAGCATGCATAAATATCAGCTAAGTCAGGGAAAAAAATCCCCCAATACAGTATTGGATGGTTCAGAGGCAAATGCAAGACTGGCCCTGACTGGAGACAGGATGCCAGACTAGATGGACCAATTTTTTTTCTGATCGGGTGCAGCAATGAAGCCAGACTGCAGAGGACTCTCAGCACTTGCCAAAGTACAAGGAAGAATATCTATTTACCTCCAAGTGTGCAATTTCTTGTGCCTTCCTCTTTTTACTCCCCGTCCTGTGAGGAGTCCCAGATCCTTCTTGAATCCCAGGTGTTTTCCTCTTTGTCAGTGCTTCTTTCTTTGATTGTCCTCCTAACCATGCAAGTGAATCCCATTCTGGAAGAGAAAGCACAACAAAACATTTAAATCCAGGTCACTCTGTAATCAGATAAAGAGATGAAATGGTGCAGAGAGATCATTTAACCAATGTAAATCCAGCACTGTCTCCCCATGATGTGAATTTTTGTTTTAGTTGGTGTGTTATCCAACATTCTGTGTAGCCAAATAGAGTCTTTCCGCTCACTCTAGTGGGAGCTGGCTCAGAACAGATCTATGCCTGGATAAGGGAAAGTTTTAAACAGTAAAAACAAGGGGATATTTGAGAATCTAGACCTCTGAGATGGATGAGCTGGTAGTATGGAGAAGCATCTGGTTTGTCTGGTGGCAGTGGCGAGTTCCAAAGAAAGTGTTTCAGATGCAGAACCTCACCAAGGCTCATTTTCAAGTTAGTGAGCAGAGGTAGAGGTCTTCACCCATCCATCTACCCACATATCCCGCTAAACCCTGCCAGTTTGTAACCCCACACTGTTTCCAAGTGAGTGGAGCAATATATGCCCCATAATAGTTAGCTAAAGAAGTAGACTGAGGAGCATATAACACACCAGAACCCAATCTAAGGGAAACAGAGTGCTATGAAAAAGCCCAGCTTTGTGGTCATCTGATATTTGCTTAGCTCCTAAGTGCCAAATCCTGCTCTCACGCGTAAAGCTTTCATAGCAGTGCTTTGTACATGGGACCTATAAGGAAGCTGAGGGGATGAAATCCTCCTAGCCCAAATGTTACACGTGTATTGCTGCCAGGGTATCCATATAGCAATGGACCCAATAGCCACAGCCTCTTTTTCCCCATGCCCCAGTATTTAAATTCCTGCTGGGCACTGACTTGAAGACCAGGATGTAGAGAGAATGAAAAGCAATTCAGAAAAAAAGCTAGTTCACCTTTTCCAAATCTAAAAGCTTCAAGCAAGCTCACATTTGCATTGGAGTTTGGACATAGGTCCAGAATGGTTCATGTTTTATCCCAAACAATTAACCCATTTCTAATATTACATATTACAAAGCATGTTCCTTAAAAAGAGAAAACAACCACCCATAAGTGTCGCAAGCTAAAATGATCACAGCAGCAGCATGTGGGTATTAAGTCCAGAGGTGAGTCACTGGCTAAGTCACTAGCTTGCCCTTTGGCTTCATTTCATTGCAAATAAACCCTACTTTAAACCCATATTTAGAACAATCGAACAGATCTGCTCAGGTGTGCAGTGCAATACTTAGCACCATTATCCTGGCAAAGCTACTACACCGATTGCTTCGTCAAAGACATTGGTATATAGACATTGGTAAATATGGACATTGAGAGCTCAGTTCTGCTCTCGGATGCATGGTGCAGCTCACATGAAGGGTGATGAAGATTAGATTTCAGTTACCTGATCATCCTTGTTTCATGAACTACAAGCAGCAACCTCATCAAAACATCTCCAGGTTTCAAGCACCTTCAGCCACTAAAGGAAATAAGTTCTCACTGTCCATTGAGAAGTGCCGCCTATTGTAACAGCATTCTCAAACCAGA
The DNA here is from genome assembly GCF_016161935.1 of Mauremys reevesii. Taxonomy (NCBI): domain Eukaryota; kingdom Metazoa; phylum Chordata; order Testudines; family Geoemydidae; genus Mauremys; species Mauremys reevesii. The sequence goes on along the minus strand of NC_052631.1, from coordinate 41,551,586 downwards.
CATCGTTCTCTGTTGCTGAAGAAAATCCACAGAGAAGTGGGTGATTTTTTCTGTTAGCTTTTAAAACATAAATTGTGTCAAATACACTGAAAGGGTTGGAGCTCTGTGTTCCAAAGGTGGAAGAGCTTGATATAGCTTGAAAGCTTCCCTCTTTCTCACGAATAGAAGTTGGTCCAATAAAAGACATTGCCTTCCCTCATGCCATCTTTCCTGGCTACTCTGGGTCAGGCTACCAGAGGCTTTTGTCTTTCTAGGAAGAGATGCAGAGACACCCTGTGGTGGCTGAAAGGATATGAGAAGAGTAGGTCAAATAGCTTATTTGATGATTTTTTGCAATATGTTTCAAATAAAATCTTGTATTAGATTAGAGAGAAAGGATGATTGTGCGGTTAAGGGGGAGTTCCTGTGATGCTGGGAAAGTCATTTCATCGCTCTGTCTCTCAGTGGGAGGAGGACACTTTCCTGTCTCTTACCCTTTGACTTGCTATTTTGGACCAGTGACGCTCTCTCACTAGATATACATGCAACTCCTAGCACAGTGGGGCTCCTACCTTATTGAGGGTCTCCGCGTCCTACTGAGAATACACGAGGAAAGGCAGATGGGCTGTCTCTGTAGGATAGTCTTCTGTCTTGCTATCCTGACAGTCTTCCCAAGCTGGCGTAAAATCATGCTTAGGTAACAACAGTGGTAAAACTGGTCTGTGAATGTTTTTAAACTGATAAATATTTCTTTCCTGGGCTAAGGCCCCATGTGCAAACATGGCAGTGTCAAGGCCACTTACTAATGGACATTTAGCAGCACACAGGCTACACAAATAGAAACAAAGGTACCAGTCTAATAAAATAAAGACTCATCTCTCGGAGCGTAACACACACTCATGTCTTGTAGTGCTAGTACAGAGCCATTCATTTGGGCATTTTGCTCCAGAATAGCTAGAGATGGACGAGCGTTATCAATTTGGTCCATGCCACTTTGCCTTATGCAATATTATATATCTGTTCAGAACTGGATGTCCTTAATGCCCCCTAAACTAATACCTGGATAGCACTCCTTAACCAACAAAGCAGCTATATCAGGAATTATGAAGAAAGCCTTTAGGTGGAATCACTAAGTATCAATAGTGACATAATGATCAAACAGCATTCCAAGGCTCTGAAGGTACTATGCCTTTCTTACCATTACTTAGAGCAAATACAGAATTATAGCATTTAATTACTTGGAAATGCTGTTCTGTGTCTATCTCCCCACAAATCTGTAGTTGTTCCACCTGGAGACCATTAGTCTCCTCCTAGCTCTTTTTAAGTAGGATCCAGATATTAGAGATACTTTGCAGGGTGAAGTGCTGAGCTCTAATTGCTTTCAATTTTATTTTAATTATGATATTTTGGAGAGGTGTGTGTGTGTGTGTCTCTGAGGTAACCAAGAATACTTGGCTGTTACTTCTGTGTATTAGGAACACCATCAGTAAAATCACACATACAATTAATTACAGTGTTAAAAGCAATAGAAAGCAGAAGACCCTGAAATATAAATGGGGTTGAAGAAAAGAGAGAAGCGCTCAGTCATACAGAAGCTCAGCATAGCACATAATCACATACATAACTGTAAGGACAAGAACAGTTCTATCATAAGGACTAGCTACATTAGACTACTGAATACAGATAGTAAAGATAATATGGGCAATTTGATCTTACTGGGCCCAGTCCTGTAAAAAATCCACAAATAGAACCTGGCCAAAGTCTTCTGAAGTGGGAGTCTTTCCATTGACTTCAATGGGCTTTAAAACAGGTCCACTTTGAGTACCTTTACTTTTTCATAACCTACTTTCCCAAACATTTACTTTGATAACCTTAATGTTACACTTCTCTTCCATCTCCTGTTTAAAGAAAAAAAAAAACAAGCTACCTGACTTCAGCATTAATATTAAAATAGCTTCATCTGCAGGGCTCTGAGCTCACCACTGAGAGGTAGAGGAAATTCCTGCCTCTCCAGCTGCTGCCACTTAGGTGCAGATTATGGTCTACTCTTCAAAGCTGGTTTAATAGGAAAGCTTCAAATTGACACTGCTGTATCCCTGCTACAGAAAAACATGTGGTTTTCTCCAGGCAGGCCTTGAATTTGAAGGAGGTTGTGGAAAGCATTAAAAGCTACAGAGAGACCTTAAAATGGTAAGGTCTGAACATTTCTGACACCTGCAACTTTCTTTGCTCCTTGATGTTGGAGCACTTTTTAAAGAGACTGTTTCCTTGTGCATTTTAATGAGATATTCACAACCTTTTTCATTTCAGTTCACCTCCGTTCAATCTACACAAAGAAACTACACCCTTCCCCAAATTAATCACAAAAAGGGAGGGTCTTCCTTTGGCTCTGCTAAAAAATGTGGGCAGCTGCCTACTTAGCATGAGGGTGGAGTTAACTGCTGAGTGGCTGTGCTGCTCCTGAGTTCTTTCTACTTTCCTCATTCACACACGTCATAGTGTATTCTTGGTAAACAATTATAATTGAATTAATAAAAGTGAGAGCTAGATTGGTCCTGATTCTGCAATGAAAGCTGTACACAGGAGACCTCTGTGCTGGCATAGAGCGTGTTGTAGGATCTATGTGAGGCTACAAAGGCTAAAATTAAGGAAAATACATAGCTCAGCCATGATGGATTTTCTGATCACTCTCTAACTCAATAGAATGCTGCCTCATTTGCGTCTATTCCTAAAAATTAGGGGTGTGTGATTTATTTTAGAAAACAATTATTGGGAAATACTTCAAACTACAACAAATGGGCAGGATGGGCCGAAGCTGCTTCCCAGCAATTTGGAGCAAGTGAAAACTACTATGTGAGTCAATCAACCAAAAGTAAATGCAATTATTGAATATCAAATGTACAGCAGAGAGACTAATTTAATCACAGAGGCCACAGGGACAGTACTTGGAGACAAAGCAGCACAATGCGGAAATTAAGATTAATCAAATATTTTACCAGGAAAAAGAAGAAATTATTTTCAAGCAGTGACCAAGTACCTTCCCCGCCTGTTGCTTTATATTTGTGCTATCTCAAGAAAGCAGTTTGCTGTTTTCCTTCTCTGTACAGGATTGTTTTATTATCTCCTATTATTTGCTTTTATCAAGTGAGCAACTTGCTATTTCTTTGGAAATTAGTTTAATAGTACACGGTAGCATCTAGAATGGAGACATTTATCTTACTTAACAGCCATGCTACTAACCAGAGTTTAGTTAAGTAAGAATAGCCATACTTACCTCTTCTTCTTCCCTTAGGATTTTCCAAAGCAGGTGTTTGCTCCATCTGCTGGAAAGTGCCTGCTGTCTGAACTCCTCAAAACCAGCTGCATTCCCAGAACATCTACAGGTTAGTACTGAAACATGTCTATATAATTCAGTTGCACATTGTTACTCATGTTGTTTTGTGACAGCAGCATAGATGTTTGAACTTGCTGTCTCCTGCTCTCGTTTGTTTATTGTTGCTGTTATAGTGAAGATGAGCTGGCAGAAGGCAAAGAGGGAGAGTAAAGATGACAGTGTAGGTGATATGAAACATGGAAGGAAAAAGAGAGAGCGTCTGTTTAAGAAAAGGTTTTCTGCACTGAATTTCTTCTCTGGGCCTTCCAAGAGTAAACTGTAAGTATGTCAGAGGCTGAATGCTCAATGACTCATGATAAGCAGCTGTAATAGACACAGTGAAGGGTCCTATAGCATAATCTTTAACCAGTGGTGGTTACTTATACATAATACTTTGCGCTTCTAAAGCATCCTCCATCCAAAGCCCACAAAAAGCTTTATAAACAACGCTGTGATGTGTTTTTACAAACCAGGAAACTGAGGTATAGAAAGGTTGAATGACTTACAGGGATTTGTTTCCCAGTGCCCACATTTACTTGTCAGTACCCTTGGACTGTACTTGTCAACACTGTGAGTTGTGACAGTCCTGGAAATCACTTCAAGGGATAACATTACGAAGCTGATGAATCAGTGTTTGCACCAGTACTGAATCCTAGAATCATGGCAGAAGGCGCATGGTATGGTTGCAATATATGGGTAGCAGCTGAACTCAATACACAACTTTATAGGTACTGGAAAGTTGCAAGTGTGGTGGAGTGTGTGATACCACATTCTGAGTTGTGAGCTTAAACTTCAGTTCTTCCCTCTGAAATATGATCATGTAAAATTGATGCCTCTTTACTCAGCAGGCTTGCTCCTTGTGTATGCTCAGACTCCTTTCTGCTAACTTCACTGACAAAAATGATTAACTGCTTTTTTGCATACCTGTTAGCCCCATTGCAATGTTCATTGTTATTACTTATTTGAGATTCCATAAGTGTTTTAGTGTCATTCAAGTCACTCCAGATCCCCCTTGGATGAGATTAATTGAGTGCATGCACAGCGCAGAAATTATTGGGTATTGCTAATAAATTAATTTTAAAAAATGTCCTAGCCCAACCCATAGCCCAAACCTGCTTTCTTTACAGCTCTGCTAAAAGCAGTCTGTCTTTGGTAATTAGACCCAGGCAATTATGATCTTAGCAAGAAGAGCATGTACGTATCAGCATTAATACATTAGGCTTGATAGCTACATCAGCTTGTTACATGCTTAGCACAGATTTAAAATAAACTAGCCAGAAATGACACTGAGAGCCAAACTTTGTTCTAGATTACACTGGACCAAATATGGAATAACTCTAATGCCAGTAGGGTTACACTAGCAGAATTGGACCCTGAGACAAGTTGTGATAGAACAATGACAGACTTTGTGGGTTACATTTGCTCTTCATGACTTCTCAGGAGCTTGTTCTGGGGACAGAACAGGGTAAGAAGTCAATTTAAATATAATGATAAAACCAGGAAAATCATTCTTTCCAAGACAAGGTGGCCTCAAACTAATCTGAAAGTGAGGACAGTTGAAAATGGACTAGAGATTTTTCCAGATCTGCTATAAAAAAGCAGTACTGTTCTAGCTGCCCACTCTCTCCGTATTTTACTACACCGACAAGCTGACATGACATAGAGCCAGTCCTCACATGGACTGAATGTATTTCTAAGGATCCTATTGTCTCGATACATAGAAGTACCGATAGGCCCCAATCCTGCAAACACTATTTGGGGACTATTCATGTAAGTGCTTGCAGGATTGAGACCTTAGTTAGCATTCAACTCAGCAGAAGGGCACTGTTATAAAGAGATACTCAGGTCATTAGCATTCATTTTCATGAGTGCTAGCAGTGTCCTTTTTAAGCCTTTCCAGTTGTCTCTGTCCAAGGACAGAGCATTGTCATGTTTTCCTGCTAGTCGTTGCAAGCTGCATGTGAGTTCACAAATGCAAACAGGCACTTTGTATGATATATTTGGACTTTGTTTTACTAACTAGAGCCTGATGTCTGCAATGATTTCTGCACAGCAGACCCCTGCACCTGCACAGAGCCCTGTGGAAGTCTCCACATGGGACTCACTGCAGGATCAGCTCCATGGAAAGTGCATATGCGAGGCTGTGTGTAGTGCCAAAGAGAAACTGCTGTTCTAAATTACAGCCTCTTTCAAGATACCTGCAGTATCTTCCACTGAAAAAGGGCATTCAAGACAGGTTTGTTTTACAATTTTAAAACAGGCAGATAAAATCCTCACAAATTACAGCTTCTAAAAAGCAAGGCCTGTGACCTGTATCATATTGTAAGTACCAGACTCTGCTTATTCCTTCCACATGCATTCTTCAGTAGTGTTTAAATATGGCACCTGTTGTTTAGACTGTGCCACAGAGACAACCTCAGGGGCATTTTAGAAAAGGGCATTAACTGCTTCTGCTGACCTCATTTTGCTATCAAAACTTTATAGGTTAAATTTGTCACCATTTTCCTTCTGTTGTTTCAGCCCTCAGGGGAGGAATCGGGTTTTTGAAGACAAGAAGAGATGTTTACACAGGAAAGGTTCCAAAAAAATGAAGCCCCCAAGGGAGGAGATGTGTTCCCTAAGGCAGCCACACTCTGGGAAAATGTGTCCAAAATGTGAAATCGTCATCTGCTGGAAGTGTGAGACACTGCACTCAGAAAGCAGTTTCATTGCCCACAGCTTACTGGACCACTATGACAGAGGAGACACCCGCTGTGGTACTGTACTCCCCAAAGGCCATCATGGATGTAGGGGTGATCAAGGACTCACAGTAGATCCCTTGTTTATGCAAGATGTTGCAGCTTCAAAACATTAAAACTCCAGCCCTATGCTTGGATCCATATAGGCTCAGCTTGGAGTCAGCATGGATCTGAAAGCAGGACTGGGGTCTATAATTGCACTGTATGCTTGCTACATATACTAGCGGCACATTGAATAAGCTAAATATTGTGAACTCTTCATATGTAAGGTAGTTTATAAGTGTGTGAGCTGAAAGCTTCTTAGGCCTACCAGGACCCAAGTTTGCTCTGTAATAGCATACCCTTAAAACATGTAGGGAGCAGCTTTCTCCATGCCACTCTCAATGAAAAGGTTAATCAGCTGCAGCAAGAGCAGTGCAGAATCCTAAATGCAGATCTTGACAGCGAATTAAAAATTGTTTTGGTTTGTATTATATTTGCTGGTATGGTGTAGGTCTGTTCAGGAGGTTGTTTTTTTTATTACTGATCTGGCATATTAAACAGTTCTTATTTATTTTTAAACTGTGTGAGCATGTATGTGAAATCAGAGAGACAGCCAAAGGGTACGTCTACACTACGGGACTATTCCGAATTTGCATAAACCGGTTTTGTAAAACAGATTTTATAATATCGAGTGCGCGCAGCCACACTAAACACATTAAATCGGTGGTGTGCGTCCATGGTCCGAGGCTAGCGTCGATTTCTGGAGCGTTGCACTGTGGGTAGCTATCCCGTAGCTATCCCATAGTTCCCGCAGCCTCCCCCGCCCCTTGGCATTTCCGGGTTGAGATCCCAGTGCCTGATGGGGCAAAAATCATTGTCGCGGGTGGTTCTGGGTAAATGTCGTCAGTCACTCCTTCCTCTGGGAAAGCAATGGCAGACAAGCATTTCGCACCTTTTTTCCCTGGATTGCCCTGGCAGATGCCATAGCATGGCAATCATGGAGCCTGTTTTGCCTTTTGTGACTGTCACCGTATGTGTACTAGATGCCGCTGACAGAGGCGATTCAGCAGCGCTACACAGCAGCATGCTTTTGCTTTTGCATGACAGCAGAGATGGTTATCAGCCATACTGCACCATCTACCAATCCATAAATTGGTAATAAGATGGGCATGGCTACCAGTCCTTTTGCACTGTTCCATTTGCTGCTGTCATAAGTGCCCCTGGCTGCTCTTAGCGCGCAAAAGCCAAAATTGGGAATGACTCCCTGAGTCAATCCCTCCTTTTTGGTATCTAAAAATAGAATCAGTCCTGCCTAGAATATGGGCAAGTGTACTAGAGAACCACTGTATCAGAGAACCAGAGAGCACAGCTGCTCTGTGTCAGATCCTGCAGAAATTATGAGCTGTATGCTATTCACAGGGGGTGCTCCTGCAACAACCCCACCTGTTCATTTCATTCTTCCCCCAGCCTTCATGGGCTACCGTAGCATTGTCCCCCCACTTGTGTGATGAAGTAATAAAGAATGCAGGAATAAGACACAGTGACTTGTTAGTGAAGGCAGCCTCCAGCTGCTATGATAGTCCAGACAGGACAGTAAGGAGTGTGTAGGAGAGGAGCCCAGCATCCCTCTGCTAGTTCAGGGGCACTTGAATCTTTTCTTTACACATGAAGGGTGGGGGCTGATACAGCTCAGCCCCCTGTTGCTATGACGATGATGGATATCAGCCATACTGCACCATCTACCAGGAAAAATTAGGACCAGGCGCCCTTGATCGACCTGACCGATGCTAGTACGCATGGTTACCGGCCCTTTTGCACTGCCCCATGTGCCAATAGGCTGATGATGATGATGGGTATCAATCTTATTGCACCATCAGCCACCCATGGCGGGGGGGGAGCAAGGATGTTGGTGTTGAGTGCTGCACCATCCCGTCTATCTGCAGCATTCAGTAAAGATAGGGTGACATGTAAAACAGTCAAGAGAGGATTGTTTTCCCTTTCACTTCTGGGGTGGGTGGGTGGGTGGGGGGGGTGCGTAAATTGCCTAGCTATGCCCTGACCCACCGCGGACACTGTTTTTGACCCTAGAAGCATTTGGAGCTCAGCCAAGAATGCAAATGCTTTTCAGAGACTGCAGGAACTGTGGGATAGCTTGAGTCCTCCAGTCCATGAGCGTCCATTTGATTCTTTGGCTTTCCGTTACGCTTGTCACGCTGCAGTGCGCTGAGTCCCTGCTATGGCGTCTGTCTGGAGATTTTTAAAAAAGGATTCTGAATTTCATCTTCTGTAACGGAGCGCTGATAGAATAGATTTGCCTGCCCTTACAGCGATCACATCCGCATGGTCCGTGCTGGAGCTCTTTCTTTATTTTGATTTCGGACTGCATCGCCACCCGTGCTGATCGGAGCTCCACGCTGGGCAAACAGGAAATATTCAAAAGTTTGCGGGGCTTTTCCTGTCTACCTGACCACTGCATCCGAGTTCAGATTGCTGTCCAGAGCGGTCACTGCTGCACTGTGGGATAGCTCCCGGAGGCCAATACCGTCGATCAGCGTCCACACTAACCCTAATCCGATATGTTAATACCGATACTAGCGTTACTCCTCTCGTTAGGGAGGAGTACAGAAACCGGTTTAAAGAGCCATTAAAATCGATATATGGTGCCTCCTAGTGTGGATGGTTGTGGCGTTAAATCGGTTTTACGCTCCTAAAACCGATTTAAACGCCTAGTGTAGACCAGGCTTTAGTGTCTCAAGTCCTCTGTTTATCCACAGGGATCCTTCCATTTCTCCACAAGCCATCCTCCCATACCCTCTATGTCAGGGACTCTCTGTAGCTTCTCTCACCATCTTTCCAGGTCTGGGGCTCTGTCTGTCCATCTTCCCCACCCCCCACCGCTTGGCAGACGGGGTGTAGGATCTCCCAGATTCCCCTCCTATACACTATTATTCCCCAACTCTTCCCTCTCATGCCAGCAGCTGTGTGCACCACCATTTCCCCTTCTCTCTCAAAGCAGCTGCTATCCCCTCCTCTGCCCATACAGGAGTCTCCCAACTCCCCCCTCAATGGCAGGGGCTGGGTGCACACTCCATTGTCTCCTTTCTATCACAGATGAGTCATTAAGTGTGTCAACATACTAAACGCTATGAGTAGGATCCACAGAGAAGTTAGAGAGTGTTATGGTGGAAGGTGGTGTTTGTATTACTGTAGCACCTACCAGCCCCCAACATGGACCAGGATCCTACTGTGCTAGGAGCTGTACCAACAAAGAATAAGAAAGTGCCATCAGTATGATGTATAGACAATTGTAAAGGTGCTTGAAGCTGTGGTTCTGCTAAACAGAGGGCAGGGCACTTCCTATGTCTCCCCCCACCCCATATGGTTTTGCCCATTGCCTCCTCTAAATAGGTTCTGACCCCTGCTGCCCCAAACATTCCTTGAAATTGTAGAATTGACTGGATGTGGCATTCAAAATTTATATTGCAGAAAGACAGAGAAATGGTGTTGTGTAAAGCATCCCACGCATGGCTAATTAGGATCAAGGGGCTGTCTTGCCAAACACTATGTATCTGTTCTATTGAAGTGAAACATTACAAACAGGGCCCAGCTGCCTGTGTCATATTAGGATAGCCATATCCCATCTCAGATGCTCCCAGCAACAGTAAAGGCTTGATCTTGCACCTGTTAGACACCCTGCATTCCTACCACTGTTTGTGGGAGTTTAGAGCAGTCAAGCACTTGATTAGATTAGCTTTAGTTGTGTAAAATGGGCATCTGTGCAAAATTCTACTCTGAGGGTATGGCTACACTTGAGATTTGCAGCACTGGTGGAGGCTTTCCAGCGCTGCAATTAGTAACTGTCCACACCTGCAGGGCACATCCAGCGCTGCAACTCCCTGGCTGCAGCGCTGGCCGTACACCTGGGTCTGCTTGGGGTATAAGCATTGCAGCGTTGGTGGTAAAGTGTGGCCACACACCAGCGCTGTTATTGGCCTCCAGGGTATAAGGATATATCCCAGAATGCTTTTAACTAAATTACTCCCTTTGTTTTGTTATGCTGCCTCTTTGTTTTGTTGTGAACTTGGGGCTCAGGGAGCTGCTTATCTAAAAAACAAACACAGCTCCTGTTTGCCGTGATCAAGCTGTAACTGACTGAACAATCAAATGAGATAAACCCACTACCTTGCTGTGAATGAGGCAGGCACGGGGAAGAGTGAGTGTTTGCTTGACAAGAGAAACAGCGGGGGCAGGAGTGAGAAAGGGAGTCCGTTGGAGCAGCTGCTTATCTGGTCTGCAGGCTGTTTGCAGTTAAGAGTAAGGGGTCGGGAAAATTTTCTGATTTTGCAAGGCAGGGAGCTGATACACAGTGTCGGCTCCAAAAATCCTCTCTCTCTCTCTCTCTCTACCCCAGTCCCTGTCACACTGCACCCCACCCCTCTCTTTTGAAAAGCACGTTGCTGCCACTTGAACGCTGGGATAGCTGCCCATAATGCATCACTCCCAACAGCACTGCAAATGCGGCCACACTGCAGCGCTGGTAGCTGTGAGTGTGGCCACACACCAGTGCTTTCCCTACACAGCTGTACGACCAGCGCTGTAACTCCCAGTGCTGCAACTCTCAAGTGTAGCCAAGCCCTAAGTGATCAAATGTGGCAGGTGGATGCAGTCGTAAGGAGCCCACATCTGAAGAGAAGTTCAATTATATGCCCAAGCAGTAAGAGTTCATCTGTGATCATCTTATCAACCTTTTTGTTATCCCCCTAAACACACAAGATTATTCTAAGACATAACATGCTGCTCGGCAGGGAGCATCTAGAACCTAACAGCTTTCTTTCTAACTATTAGAGCAGACAAAATGTACCCGAATGCACCTTTGCTTTTGTACCTGTAGACTTTGTCAATGCTACAGTTTGTATGGTCATGGTACAGAATTGCAGCTTGCAGATACAATATGCCTTGCTATCCTAGCCAGGAGCAGAGTGGTTTGCCAGCCCCCTTAGAACTGGAAAAGATAAACAGAATGGTTCTAAATTCTACCCTGGTAAAGAAATAACTTTAAACACTTACTAAGTAGGGGCAGTTCTGAGAACTTAGTGTGAGGGAGATCCAGCAATACAGGCTAGCCCTTGTAAGTATGTTATTAATGGCAGCCAGTAACTGCCACTGTACTTGTTGGGGGGGGGAGGGGGAAAGAGTACTTTATTAAAGCTGAAGCCTCTCTGTATATGTATGTCAATGTTGTAATTCATCTCAAATCTGCATGTTGCATTTTTCATAAGCAGGTTCTTCAGATGATAGACAAAGATCTGTCTCTATACCCTGACCAGAGCCCTGAGGTGGCTCATGAAAAGAGTTATCAGACAAAATGTGAAAGATTCAATTTTATTTCCCATTTAAATGTTCATGGTTCATTTTTTGCTATCCTGATTAAGAACTTCAGGTGGGGTGGGGGGATTTAATTCCACAGCTTCACTAAAGGGTGTTGTATGGCCCATGGCACCTTTGGAAAAAACTCAGCCTTTCTTCTTCTTCACAGAGAAAAATCACTAGAGAGATCACATGTGTATTTCTTAAAAAACCCTAAGTAGGCATGGAGACTACCAGCCTTGTAAAATCTTGGGAGAGGAGCTATTTTCTTTAGTATTTCACCTGGATTGGGGTTTCTAGTTGCTACTGTAATAGTTATCCTTATCCCTAACAGGTGTTGTTTTGGGGTACAGCAGAGGCAGCTTGTACTGATGCATCTGCTCTACGATGGTCTCTGACTAGAGAATTTCACTTTCTAAGACCATCTCAGCTCCCAGCACCACTAAAATAATTCACTTTGAGTAAAGATTACAAAAAAGGTTGACATGTCTGAAGATATTTCATCTTTAGTATTAACAGGTGAGTGTTAGATTAATACAGTATATTATAAAAGATTAACAGGAATACTAATTGCAAAAATTAAGAATGACATTTGAAATCACATCTTTTTTTACTCAAAAGGAATAAAATGATCATAGTCTGACACTGTAATAACTAAGACTGTGGACTAGTTATCTGATTTCAATAGTTCCAAAAAAATTAAATAATAGGATCAGGTTGTATTATGAAGTCATATGTAGCAGCTGTTCATTAGAAGATCTGAATCAATTCAGACTGTTTAAAAATGATGTGGTAAGACAGTTATGAAATCAAAATATACACAGCTGTGAGGGAGTGAAAGCAAGGAAAGCTGCCTCCCTTGGAAAACAAATTGAGTTGGCACTTAACAAGCAAATACCTAGATGGATAGTTGTGAACATCTGCTATCATCAAGCAGTGATAGTGCAGGAAGTGAGGGAAGAAATATACAGAAGATGGAGCACTTTTAGGGAGCAGCATACATGCTACACAATTATGAAGTTAAACAAGAGAGGAGGTGCTATTACAGCTTATTTATCTTAGGTTTGGGTGACTAGGTGTATCTTCTCTTCTACAAACACAGTGAGAGAATGCAGCTAAAGGGGCTGCTTTAATGAGGGGCTGTAACTTTTTTTAAACAGGAAAGAGTGCATAACAAGGTAACGTATTACAATGACTCTCCGCAACACTTACTTAAAATAATGTGAAACTTCATGAATCAAAGATGTTTCAGTCTCATAATTTGTAGTTGGGATTCCATGTTTTCAACAGCTTACTATCTACACTTTCCCTTTACCTGATAACTATGTCTAGTCACCTATCTATAATAATTATTTGAGTGTCAACAAACATGTGCACAAGGGTGATCCAGTGGACACAGTGTACTTGCACTTTCAGAAAGCCTTTGACAAGGTTCCCCACTAACAGCTCTTAAGTAAAATAGACCATCAAGATGTAAGAGGGAAGGTCTTCTCATGGATCAGTAACTGCTTAAAAGGTAAGGAACAAAAGGTAGGAATAAATTATCAGTTTTCACAGTGGAGAGAGATAGATAACAGGGCCCCCCAAGGATCTGTACTGGGACCACTGCTGTTCAACATATTCATAAATGATCTGGAAAATGGGGTAAACAGTGAGGTGGCAAAGTTGGCAGATGATACAAAATTACTCAAGATAGTTAAGTTCACAGCTGACTGTGAAGAGTATAAATGGATTTTCCAAAACTGGGCAGCAAAAAAGTAGATGAAATTCAATGTTAATAAATGAAAACTAATGCACAGTGGAAAACACTCCCAATTCTACATACAAAATTATGGGGATCTAAATCAGCCATTGCTGCTCAAAGTGCTCTTGGAGTCATTCTGGATAGTTCTCCGAAAACAGCTGCTCAGTGTGCTTTGGCAGTCAAAAAAGCTAAACAGCATGTTAGGAACTATTAGGAAAGGGATAGATGATAAGACAGGAAAGGGATAGATGATAAGACAGAAAATATAATTCATCTATATAAATCCAGGGTACATCCACATGTTGAATACTGCATTCAGTTCTGGTCGCCTCAAAAAGGATATTAGAATTGGAAAAAGTATAGAGAGAGGTAAGAAAAATGAGTAGGGGTATGGAAGAGTTTCCATATGACAAGAGATTAATAAGAGACTGTTCAGCTTGGAAAAGAGACTACTACAGGGGGATATGTTAGAGATTTATAATGTGCAGAGAAGGTGAATAAAAAAAGTGTTATTTACCCCTTCATATAACACAAGAAGCAGGGGTCACCCAATAAAATTAAAAGGCATCAGGTTTAAAACAAACATAAGGAAGAACTTCACACAATGCACAATTAACCTGTAGAACTCATTGCCAGGGGATGTTGTGAAGACCAAAAGTATAACTGTGTTCCATGACTTCATCTAATTCTTTTTTGAAGAGAGGTCCATCTATGGCTATTAGCCAAGCTGGTCAGGAATGCAACCCCATGTTCTGGGTGTCTCTAACCTTCTGACTGCTAGAAGCTGGGACTGGATAACAGGATGGATCACTCGAAAATGGCCCTGGTTCTGTTCATTCTCTCTGAAGCATTTGGCACTGGCCACTGACAGAAGACATGATATTGGGCTAGATGGACCCAGGTCTAACCCAGTATTGTCTTTCTTATATTCTTATTCCTCATCATTGAGGAAAATCTTAAAACTGTCAAACAAGTGTAATCTGATGCTATGATGTCTCCTGAAGGCTGCAATCAGCCTAAAACAGCAGCTGTCTTTGAGTGAATGGCCATTTACCTCAATGGGATGTTTACACCAAAACCTGACAAATGACTATTTAAAATGTCAATATAGCTAATTACTTCTCTGCTGATGATTTTAGCTGAAATATCCAGCTACTGATCCCATTAGCTTCACCTTTGTCAATGTCCCAAGAGTTCCTACTTAGAGGACAACATCTCTAGCCTTTATGTCTCTCCTGCCACCTTCTCCAAAGCAGGTATGCTTTGTCAGCAAAAAACGTGCAGCAGGTTAAAAACTGAAACTTGAAGGACAGCCTAAAATTCAATTTATGAACATAAATAGGGGAAACTAATTTTTCATTCTTATTTAGTAATTAAGACACTCCATTTTTAAATTTAAATGAAGCTGTCACAAAAGTCTCCAGGCAGAGAAAACAACCCCAGTTTGCCTCTCAGATTCCAGAGTTTTCTGGCTCATTCATTGCCAACAACAAATATAGGGAAGATAAAAGATAATCATGGAGGCAGGAAGGATGCTCCAATATAAGCATCAGTATCATAGAATATCAGGGTTGGAAGGGACGTCAGGAGGTCATCTAGTCCAACCACCTGCTCAAAGCAGGACCAATTCCTAACTAAATCATCCCAGCCAGGGCTTTGTCAAGCCAGACCTTAAAGGAAGGAGATTCCACCACCTCCCTAGGTAACCCATTCCAGTGCTTCACCACCCTCCTAGTGAAAAAGTCTTTCCTAATATCCAACCTAAACCTCCCCCACTGCAACTTGAGACCATTACTCCTTGTTCTGTCATCAGGTACCACTGAGAACAGTCTAGATCCATCCTCTTTGGAACCCCCTTTCAGGTAGTTGAAAGCAGCTATCAAATCCCCCCTCATTCTTCTCTTCTGCAGACTAAACAATTCCAGTTCCCTCAGCCTCTCCTCATAAGTCATGTGCTCCAGCCCCCTAATCATTTTTGTTGCCCTCCGCTGGACTCTTTCCAATTTTTCCACATCCTTCTTGTAGTGTGGGGTCCAAAACTAGACACAGTACTCCAGATGAGGCCTCACCAATGTCGAATAGAGGGGAATGATCACGTCCCTCGATCTGCTGGCAATGCCCTCACTTATACAGCCCAAAATGCTCTTAGCCTTCTTGGCAACAAGGGCACACTGTTGACTCTCATCCAGCTTCTTGTCCACTATAACCCCTAGGTCCTTTTCTGCAGAACTGCTTCCTAGCCATTCGGTCCCTAGTCTGTAACAGTGAATGGGATTCTTCCATCCTAAGTGCAGGACTCTGTACAAGTGCTTGTGTTCCCTGGGGTGTTAGCTACACTAAAAGGAAGCAGGGAACAGATGGGGCCATCTATCCATCTCAGGTACTTATATGCCCTCCATTAGTAATATCTGTCTGCCTCAATCTTTAATGTATATATGCTCACAAAGCCCCTGTGAGGTAGGGAAGTGTTGTTATCCACATTTTTACAGATGGGGAATTGAGGAACAGAGCGAATTAGTTATTTGTGCAAGGTCACTCAAGAAGTCTATGGTGGACCAGGAAATTCAATGGCTTCCCAAATCCTAGGCTAGTGCCCTAACCAGTGGGCTATCATTCCTCCTGTCATGGCCCTGCAATCCTTCTGCACCAGCCAGGGTGGATGCAATATGTGCATTCCCCACTGTGCTCTCGGGAGTTTTCGGAGAGATTGCACCTCCTTGAAGCTCAGTCCCTATCAGAGGTACTGCAGTATGGCTCCACATGACCTCCAATGCAAGCCTCTAACTATCAGACCTACATTAGCCTTGAGTAATTTGGGTAATTTGCCTTGTTGCATAGCAAAACTAAACATGTCAAGCTATGTTTCTGCTGACTCAACTGAGCAATGGTTACAGATGTTAATTTTTAGGCAGTGAACTGGCAGAGACTGATGATATGTTTCCCTTTACTGTGAAGACAGATTTGTGGCCATTGGAGTAGTTTTTCTTCCCTTCTTTCTGTCTGCTCCTAAAAGCAGAGGGGTGATATGGTACATGGTTACCAAAAGTGGATAGGAAACTAAAACAATTGATACGTTAACATATTAACACAACAGACATTCCCAGAAACATCAGTAGTAGCACAGAACAATGAGGAGAGAGTATACCCAACAGTTGGGGCAAAACAACATTTCAGTCCTTTCATATCTGACAAAAAAGAAATCAAGTAACTGTGTAAAATGCTGTACTTCTAACTGGCTTAGATTTGGTGTCTGGTCTTCAAAGAGGACAAAACAATTCACTCTAAGAACAAAGTAAAATCATCTTTAATGAAATTCCTGTGTAAAACAATTGTTTAGTCCAAAGGTAAATATATATTTAATTCTCTTTCAAATGTCAACCCAAATTGAGAGCTACCAGTGGTCTTTGGAGAATGAACAGTAGTTAAGTTCCATCTTGCTAATGTTCAGAAACAGTGTATATATTACACCTTTAAAACAGCAGTTTCTATTGCACGTATCACAATTGGTCTCCATGTAGGCACCTAAAAAACTGATACCTCACTAAATAAATTAAAACAAATCCAGTTTCGTTAGCAACCATCTTAAACTGAACACAAATATCCTGGAAAAGTAATATTACTGCAGGCTTTTAATAAATACATTAAGAACAGAGTTATGACTCCTCACTGGCGTTTTATAACATGTTGAATTTTAAGTATGGACTTTATTTTTATAAAATCTTAAGTACCAAGTTGGTGGCACAATTTCCTTATTATTTTGGTACATAGGCTCTGTTAATCAGTATTTGTATTATATTTAAGTAAAATTGTCCATATACTGTATATACTTTACACAATGTGTTTGTGTGTGCATCAGTGTTATGAACTTAAATGGAAGACTGAGTCAAGCAACTCTTTGCAGACAGATGAAATAACTCTGCTTTTTGCAAAGAGTTAAACAGATTGAATTGAAGACAATACATCTTTTGGGAGGGATTTTCAAAAGCATTCAGCATTGGTCTAATTGCTCCTGGTGAAGTCAGTGGGAGCAAAGTTAGGCCAAACCTAAGTGCTTTTGAAGAACTCCCATTAGAAATCTTAGAAATATCTGTATACTGTTCTTTCAGCAGCAGTACAAGACCTTAAGCACCTCCCTGTAGTACAATAACTGTGGCTACTCTTTACAGTAGAATTAATTAATGCATTTATGCAAGAAGGGCAGATTTCATATGAAAAAATATACACAGTATGGTCATGTTTAGCTAGTATTAAGATATCAAAAACTTTCACCCTTCTTTTAAGCCCCAATTTTAAAACAATGAGCAGTTTCATAAGAGGTCTCCAAACCTCCCGAGTGTGTAGAATACATTACCCTAACATACAAAAACAAATATTTACACTTTCTTAAAGTACCAAATAATTAAAAAAAAAAGAATAAAGTATCTAGTAGCTCTCAGCGTGCAAAGTCAGCAGGAACTGATTATCCTGGATATTTACTATTTGTTCAGAAAGTCTTGGGATCAAGCATTCAGAAGCAGAGTGCAAAAGAATCAGCAATTCTCCAGGCCACTTCCTTTTTTCTGTTTTGAAATACATTTTGTTGGTCAAGCCTACAGTTCCCTTTTTAAACACTTATTGTCAGAGTAATATTCAGTTTAGTGCAAATCTAAAAACACCTAGGATCTGTAATCTTTTCGAACAGTGTGAGCCATCCAGTTCACTTTAGTAGTCCAACTTTCCCGGAGCGCTTCATCAAATTTTTGCTTAAATTGTTTTAGCGCTTCTTCCTCACTCTTCCCTAAAGCAAGAGAGTCCTAAAAAACAAAAAGGAAACAAAAAGGTACTGTTGGGAATTTAAAATCCAGTTATGTTCCCCCCCTTCCCAGCAATTTTAATTTTTCTAAATCACATTCTTCCTTTTCTACTATAAACTTCTTAAATCTATTAGTCTTTTATCAATATACAGTGATATTTTCTGGACTTAATGATAAAGTTAGAAAGAAAAAAAAAGAGGAAATCACAGGTGTTTTTGAGAAACTAACCAACTCTGGCCAGTGTTTACTGTTAAAGCAACAAAAAAACTACTGAAGAAGAACATGGCACTAATTTGCTGTTCAGTAACTAGAAGTTATGAGTAACATACAGGCAGATGGCAACTCAATGCTGGCAAAAAAGAAATGAACTGATGGAGAATCTAAAAAAGTGACAGCTGGTATGAAAAATGTACTTTTACCTGAGTGAAGCAATTTGCAACATGCTGTACTGTTCTGTTGTGAAAAACATTCCATTAGCCCTCTCATATGAACATGAACTACCTACCTAGATGATAAGATACTCTTGGTGCCAACTGGCAGAAGGCACAGGGGTTCATAAGAGTCACAGAGATCCCCCCAGGTCTGGTATCCACATACTAGTTTGACAAAGTGCGTCATGTAAGGTCTCTATTGAAAGCCTGAGTCACAATGGTCCCCATAATCATCACAAAATGTATGTATGGATAATATGTAAGCAGTTATGTATGCATACTGCAAATTATGTTCTTAAGATCTGTGCCTTGGGACCGGTCACCAGAAGGTTTTTAACAAGTTACTTTCAGTCAGGAGATGCTTATCTACCTGTCTGGCTATATGTATATTGTGTACTGTGTGCTTATCATAGAATCATAGAATCTCAGGGTTGGAAGGGACGTCAGGAGGTCATCTAGTCCAACCACCTGCTCAAAGCAGGACCAATCACCAACTAAATCATCCCAGACAGGGCTTTGTCAAGCCAGACCTTAAAAACCTCTAAGGAAGGAGATGAGGCCTCACCAATGCCAAATAGAGGGGAATAATCATATCTCTCGATCTGCTGGCAATACTCCTACTTATACAGCCTAAAATGCCGTTAGCCTTCTTGACAACAAGGGCACACTGTTGACTCATATCCAGCTTCTCATACACTGTAACCGCTAGGTCCTTTTCTGCAAAACTGCTGCCTAGCCACTCAGTCCCTAGTCTGTAGCAGTGCATGGGATTCTTAAGTGCAGGACTCTGCACTTGTTGAACCTCATCAGGTTTCTTTTGGCCCAATCCTCTACTTTGTCTAGGTCCCTCTGTATCCTATCCCTACCCTCCAGCATATCTACCACGCCTCCCAGTTTAGTGCCATCTGCATAATGAACAACTACATACAGTCTGTGAAAAATGCAAATCAAATGATAGTAATGTCTCCAGGGGAGCTTCTAGATAGGAAAAAACAAGCAGTGGGGGTTACCCATTTTACAAGTGAAGACAATGAATCATTGGAACTATATCTGGAGGTGCAGAGATGCACCCAGTTATCCTTCACTGAGAGAACAAGCTGCCAGCATGCTTGTCTTTTGAATGGAGGATCACAGCCTGTCTGGCTGTTTGACACTGGAGAGAAACTTTGGGTGAACTAACCTTTGAAACACATCGGAATGTCCTGTTAGTTAAGCTTAGGCTCTAGAAAGCATATTATAAAATATACAAACATATCAAATGAAATCATATATTCTACTAGCTTCTTGAATCTATTCTTTGCTAAATAAACGTATTGTTTTTACTGTAAACATATCTAAGTATTGTGTGGTAAGAAGAGCCATGGTCTAAGATGTAACTGATAAGCTGGCTGTACTGTACCTTTGGGAACAGAGTATTTGGGAGTTCTGTGAGTGTCTAGTGGATCATGGGCTGTGCACTCCATGGGTCTGCTCAGGGGTTAGAGTGTACCTATCATTAACCAGTAAAGGAGAGTGGGGCTGATGGAGGCCTGGAGGGCAGTGCTTGCATTGCCAGAGACTGGTGGAGTTGGGGAACTGACCCACAGCAGGCATACACAAGCATTACTCATACTAAGGCCTGGTGGTAGCAAGGTTCCTCAAAACTCTTGGTACCCCCAGGATGCATCACAGATCCTTTGAGAGACTGCAACTAGTCATTCCAGGATCTTACATACAAAATAGTTGAGGGAAATGGGTCTGTGCCTCAGTACTAGATACCACTTGAAGAAAGTTCTATTATATGGAAAGGAATCCTAGGGAAAGGGTTTAGAAAAGTAAGGAAATGCATTTGCTATGTGACCATAAATTCATGTACAGAAGAAATGCTAAGTCATACTGAGATGTAGTTCTGGTTTTTACCTTGAGATACTGGATATCCTTGACAGAAGTTAGCTCTGGAAGCCCTGCAGTTAACATCAGTGCAAAGAGTGTGATAAATAGATTTCCATGTCTTCGCAGAATCAAATATGCATCTTCACAACACTGGCGGAACCTGAACATCCATCACAAAACATACATATAATGGACATGAAGCAGGAGAAGATACAGTGAGATAGCTCTTCATAGGTCATCTGGCCCAATACATATTTTTTCAAATGAAATTAAGCTTAGTATACAATTACTGTCTGAAATGACACTTGTGAACTTTTATTTAGCCCTCCAGCTGTTCCACTTCCAACGCTGCATTTGTTTGCCAATATAAACACAGTAAATACTGACAGTATCAAATGGAACTGTGGGCTAACTACTTATTCTACAGTAGAAAAATGGCTCATTGGCATTCAGTTTGTTTTCCATTTATCCAGCAGCACCAACTACAGACAGCATTATGGCTCCACCTACCAGAAGCAAGGAGGCAAAAGGTGAGTCAAATTGAATGTATGAGCATCAATATGCCCACTTCTTTGCCAATATGGGCTTCTGTTGCAAAGTGATGACTTACATCAAAGTAAAATCTCTGAGAGACTCCTTCTAAGAGTACATCTCCACTGCACACTAAGTCCAGGTCTGTGGAACCTGGGCTTGTGGACTTGGTGTTTCCAAGCCCACACTTGACAGTCCACACTGCATTATAAACCTGGGTTTACAATTGCTGGACCTTGCTAATGCATCAATACTGCACTACACAGACCTTCTGACTTGGGTCTGTGGCTTGAGTTGCATCCACATTTCAAAATGACAGGGCCTGAACCCAAGTGACACCAGGACTCTATCATTGACTGCTTCCTCCCCCCCTCGCCCCTACCCCCAGCAGGATTCTAGGTCCTGAGTGCTTGTTGACCTGAGTCCAACTGATGTGTGTGTGGATAGAAGGGGGACAAGTCAGAGTGGGTAGGAGTCAGGAATGATGTAGAAAGGACTTTGACAAATAGTATTACTGGTGGGCAATTTTCCCTTGTTGCACGTACCTTACCTTTCATACTAGCCAATGACAGTAAACACAGTCAGTGGCTGTTGTAAGCAATGGGTCGAAGGACCGGCAGCCAATCTGAGGAGGCCCAAGCTGGAGAGGCACAAAAAATGGTCTCCACAACACTGATAGCCATGGGGGCTATGGAACTGGCCAGATTTCTGAGAGCCTGTTTGTGTGACAAGCTCTCAGGTAGGTAGAGAAGTCAGAGAGATGAAGTCGAACCTCAAGGACATTGCTGTGTCCCTGCCAATGAGATGGTTCAGAGCCCCTGAGTGGAAGATTTGGTCTGAAGGATAGTTTATTTCTGCTGGCTCCCTATAATTCTTGCCTACCAGCTACAGTCTTTTAGCTGTGAGCTGGCTTGGAGGTGTCCGTACAGACATTCCCTCCCTCTTCATTCTCCTGTAACTAGATTTTTTTCTTCCTTTTTCTCTTCTCTTTCTCATTTATTTAAATGAGTTGAAAGACATTAGAGAAGAAACAGAAGAGCTAAGAAAGTACTGTTACTTATCTGATAGTAACTATGGTTCTTTAAGAGGCATTGTCCAAGTGGATTCCCCTCTTGGGACACACACACCCCATGTAGCGTGCAGCAGTGCCTACACTCTATACATGTCCTGTGTACACTGGCCCAAAGAAATAAAAGGTGGAACGGGCCCAACCATCCCTCAGCTCCTTTGACAATCCATAATTCGAGAGGAGCAGGACTCTAAGTTGCAGGGAAGGAGGGTTGGCCTTGGAATCCATGTGAGTAACACATCTCAGAGAATCTCCATTCTTTCTTGTTCAAATGATTGTCCACATGTATTCCGTTCTTGGTAACCACCAACAGTTGTCTGTTTGCTTGGACCTGGATACTAGGAGTCAACAAATAATGAATGGAAGAAAGCCCTACCAAACGGGTATCCAATCTGGAAGCTTCTGCCAAGGAACAGTGTCTTGTAAAGATGTGGACCAGCTGCCTGTGCCCTAGAGGAATGACCTCTAACGTGGTAAGAGCTAACTTGGCTATCTCGTAACATGTTGTTATACAGTTGGAGACCCATTTTGATAATCTTCGTAAGGATACTGCCTGACCCTTAACACTATCAGGGAAAACTACTAGCAGTCTAGGTGTGTTACTGAATGATTTTGTCCAGTTAAGATAGTATGACAATGCCCTTACTACATTAAATATATGAAGTTGAGCTTTCCCTGGGTTTGAGTGAGGCTTAGGAAAGAAAACTGGGAGATTAATAAACTGGTTCATATGGAACTCTGAAAGAACTTTGGTCAGGAACTTGGGATGAAGCCTGAGAGTAATGTTGTCCTTATGAAAAACTAAATAAGAGACTCACCAGAAGGGCCTGATTTCCCCTACCCTTTGAGCTGATGCAATGGCTACTAAAAAAGAAGTCTTCAGTGATACACAGTATAGGGTACAGGTTGCTATGGGCTCAGAAAGGGAGCCATCAACATTTAATACTATATTGAAGTTCCAAGACGGACAGGGCTCCCAAACTGAGGGGAAAACATGAATAAGGCTCTTAAGGAATCTAGCTGCTGTAGGATGAGAAAATATTGTGTGACCCTGGATAAAGAGAGTGACGTGCAGATATTGCTGCTATACTGACCCTTCAGAAACTAAAAGTCCAGATTCTTTCTGGACTAACAAACAGTAAAATACTGCTGAAATGGATGCTGATGAAATGCCCACATAGAAATCCTTTTCCATTTAGCTTTATAGGACAGTCTATTTGATAACACTCTTTCTATTCAACTGGTATCTCAGGAGGATGCTTAACAGCAACTACTGAAGTTAGACATTTTTAAACCAGCAGGTCCAGATAACATGTATCCAAGAGTTTTAGAAGAGCTGGCTTGGAACACTGGGGAAGTCCCAGAAGACTGGAAGAAAGCTAATATTGTGTCAACGTTTAAAAAGGTTAAATGGGATGATTTGAGTAATTATAGGCCTGCCAATCTGGACATCAATTCTGGGCAAGGTAACAGAGCAAATGATACAGGAGTCAATTAATAAAGAATTAAAGGATGGCAATATAATTAATACAGATCAACATGGGTTTATGGAAAAGATTTCTTGTTTCCTTCATACTTTTTTTTTTGATGCGATTACAACTTTGGTTGATAAAAATAATAGTGTTGATGTAATATATTTAGACTCCTGAAAGGTGTTTGACTTGGTACCACTCAACATTTTCATTAAAAAACTAGAATGATATAAAATTAACATGGCACACATTAAATGGATTAAGAGCTGACTAACTCATAGGTCTCAAAACTTAATTGTAAATGAAGACTCATCATCAGGTAGGTATCTTTCTAATGGGGCCCTGCAGGGATTTGTTCTTGGTCCTACGCTATTTAACATTTTTATTAATGACCTGGAAGAAAACATAAAATCATCACTGATAAAGTTTGGAGATGACACAAAAACTGGGAGAGTGGTAAATAACAAAGAGGTCATTAATAACAGGTCATTAATACAGAGCGATCTTGATCACCTGGCAAACTGGTTGCAAACAAATGACCAAACAATATGCCTTTTGATATAGCTAAATGTAAATGTGTAGACCTGGGAACAAAGAATTTAGGCCATACTTACAGGATGGAGGACTCCATCCTGGGAAGCAGTGACTCTGAAAAAGGTTTGGCGGTGGGGAGGCGTGAATAATCAGCTAACCATGAACTCCCTGTGTAACGCTGGCCAAAAGGGCTAATGGGATCCTTGGATACAAAAACAGGGGAATCTTGAGTAGGAGTAGAGAGGTCATTTTGCTTCTGTATTTGGCACTGCAACCGCTGCTGGAATACTGTGTCCAGTTCTGGTGTGCACAATTCAAGAAAGATGTTAATAAACTGAAGAGGGTTCAGAGAAGAGCCACGAGAACGATTAAAAGTTTAGTAAACGAGCCACAAGGAGCTCAATCTATTTATCTTAAAAGGATAGTTAAGGTGTGAATTGATTACAATCAATAAAGTACCTATTTGGGAAACAAATAATTGACAATGGGCTCTGCAATCTAGCAGAAAAAGGTGCAACACGATCCAATGGATGGAAGTTGAATGTAGACAAATTAAGACTGGAAATAAGGTGTAAATTCTTAACAGTGAGAATAATTAACCACTGGAACAATTTACCAAGGATCACAGTGGATTCTCCATCACTGGCAATTTTTATATCAAGACTGGATGTTCTTCTAAAAGATCTGCTCTAAAATATTCTTTTGGGGAAATTCTATAGCCTGTTTCAGAGTAGCAGCCGTGTTAGTCTGTATCTGCAAAAAGAACAGGAGTACTTGTGGCACCTTAAAGACTAACAAATTTATTTTAGCATGAGCTTTCATGAGCTGCAGCTCACTTCTTCTGATGCATAGAATGGAACACACAGACAGGAGATATTTATACATACAGAGAACATGAAAAGGTGGAAGTATGCATACCAACAGGAAGAGTCTAATCAATTGAGATGAGCTATCATCAGCAGGAGGAAAAAAAACTTTTTGAAGTGATAATTAAGATGGCCCATAGAAGGTGTGAGGAGAACTTAACATAGGGAAATAGATTCAATTAGTGTAATGACCCAACCATTCCCAGTCTCTGTTTAGGCCACAGTTAATTGTATCTAGTTTGCATATTAATTCGAGTTCAGCAGTTTCTCTTTGGAGTCTGTTTTTGAAGTTTTTTTGTTGCAAAATTGCCACCTTCAAGTCTGTCACTGAGTGGTTAGAGAGGTTGAAGTGTTCTCCCACTGGTTTTTGAATGTTATGATTCCTGATGTCAGATTTGTGTCCATTTATTCTTTTGCGTAGAGACTGTCCGGTTTGGCCAATGTACATGGCAGAAGGGCATTGCTGGCACATGATGGCATATATCACATTGGTAGATGTGCAGGTGTACGAGCCCCTGATGGCGTGTCTGATGTGATTAGGTCCTATGATGGTGCCACTTGAATGGATATGTGGACAGAGCTGGCATCGGGCTTTGTTGCAAGGATAGGTTCTTGGGTTAGTGTTTATGTTGTATGGTGTGCGGTTGCTGGTGAGTATTTGCTTCAGGTTGGGAGGCTGTCTATAAGCAAGGACTGGCCTGTCTCCCAAGATCTGTGAGAGTGAGGGATCACCTTTAAGGATAGGTTGTAAATCTTTGATGATGCGCTGGAGAGTTTTTAGTTGGGGGCTGTAGGTGATGGCTAGTGGCGTTCTGTTATTTTCTTTTTTAGGCCTGTCCTGTAGTAGGTGGCTTCTGGGTACTCCTCTGGCTCTGTCAATCTGTTTTTTCACTTCAGCAGGTGGGTATTGTAGTTTTAAGAATGCTTGATAGAGATCTGGTAGGTGTTTATCTCTGTCTGAGGGATTGGAGCAAATACGGTTGTATCTTAGAGCTTGGCTGTAGACAATGGATTGTGTGGTGTGTCCAGGATGGAAGCTGGAGGCATGTAAGTATGTATAGCGGTCAGTGGGTTTCCGGTATAGGGTGGTATTTATGTGACCATCGTTTATTAGCACAGTAGTGTCTAGGAAATGGACCGCTTGTGTGGATTGGTCTAGGCTGAGGTTGATGGTGGGATGGAAATTGTTAAAATCACGGTGGAATTCCTCGAGGGCTTCTTTTCCATGAGTCCAGATGATGAAGATGTCATCAATGTAGCGCAAGTAGAGTAGGGGCATTAGGGAACGAGAGCTAAGGAAGCATTGTTATACAGGCCAGATGATCACAACAGGCCCTTCTAGCCTTGAAACTTATGAATTCAGTTGAAGGCTTCCTCCTTTGGACGGAATGTTCTGAACGCATGAGGAACAGGCACACAATGGAATCCATATGAACAATCACTAGAAGAAGAACTGGGGAATCACATTACCATCTATGCATTTAGGTCAGGTGACCAAAACAAATGGAAAGGAAGTGGAGCTTAAAATTAGTAGCCTTGGCTGACAGCTATATTATCTTTAGGATTCTGGGAGGCAGATCTAAAATGCTCTCAATAATTGCTTGTTGCCGAATACGATGGCACATACATTTACATTTAGCCATTTGGCAAAAATCAGTAGAAAATTAGTTTTAGAAATATCACCAAAACTGCTAAATAGTGCTATAAACCCAAGAATTTGATGACTCCAGAACTGCAGGATAATTTCTGACAGTGATAGAAACAGTGCTATTTCTACTTACACAGTACTCAAGAGGGGTGTTAAAATAATTGTGTGTGTTTTAACAATGGGTGGGTTTTAAATTCAGGAAAATCATTTATAAAAATATGAACATGAATCAGATCTATATACAACCAATTTATATTATAAAAGAAATCCTTCCTCATTTTTCTCTTACACCAAACTCCTCTTTCTCCCCCCCCCCCGCCCTCGGGGCAACAAATCAGTTATATCACATGGCTAAAGATAGCTATGTTTCATGGTTGAGACATCATTGCTGTGAATGCAGACTTAAGAATGTAAGAATGGCCACACTGGATCAGACGAAGGTCCATCTAGTCCAGTATCCTGTTTTCTGACAGTGGCCAGTTTCAGATGCTTCAGAGGCAATGAAAAGAACTAGGCAATTTTTGAGTGATCATCCTGTTGTCCAGCCCAGCTTCTGACAGTCAGAGGCTTCAGGTCACCCAGAGCATGGGGATGCATCCATGACTAACTTGGCTAATAGCCACTGATGGGCCTATCTTCTGTGATATTCGCTAATTCTTTTTTCAAAACATAGTTATGCTTTTGGCCTTTACAACATCCCTTGGCAATGAGTTCCACAAGTTGACTGTGCATTGTGTGAAGAAGTACTTCCTTATATTTGTTTTAAAGCTGCTGCCTATTAATTTCATTGGGTAACGCCTGGTTCTTGTGTTATGTGAAGAGGTAAATAATATTTCCTTATTAACTTCCTCCGCACCATTCATGATTTTGTAGACTTCTGTCATATCCCCCCATAATCATGTCTTTTCTAAACTGAACAATCCCAGTCTTTTTAATCTCTCTTGATACAGAAGCTGTTTCATACCCTTAATCATATTTTTGCACTTTTCTATACTTTTTCCAACTCTAGCATCTTTTTTGAAATGGGGTAAACAGAACTGCATGAAATATTCAAGGAGCGGGTGTACCATGGATTTATATAGTGGCATTATGATATTTTTCTGTCTTATCATAGAATCATAGAATATCAGGGTTGGAAGGGACCTCAGTAGGTCATCTAGTCCAATCCCCTGCTCAAAGTAGGACCAATTCCTAACTAAATCATCCCAGCCAGAGCTTTGTCAAGCCAGAACTTAAAAACCTCTAAGGAAGGCGATTCTACCACCTCCCTAAGTAACCCATTCCAGTGCTTCACCACTCTCCTAGTGAAAAAAAGTCTTTCCTAATATCCAACCTAAACCTCCCCCATTGCAAGTTGAGACCATTACTCCTTGTTCTGTCATCTGTTACCAATTAGAACAGTCTAAATCCATCCTCTTTGGAACCCCTTTCAGGTAGTTGAAAGCAGCTATCAAATCCCACTTCTTCTCTTCTGCAGACTAAATAATCCTAGTTCCCTCAGCCTCTCCTCATAAGTCATGTGCTCCAGCCCCCTAATCATTTTTGTGGCCCTCCGCTGGACTCTTTCCAATTTTTCCACATCCTTCTTGTAGTGTGGAGCCCAAAACTGGACACTCCAGATGAGGCCTCACCAATGTCGAATAGAGGGGAATGATCACATCCCTCGATCTGCTGGCAATGCCCTCACTTATACAGCCCAAAATGCTGTTAGCCTTCTTGGCAACAAGGGCACACTGTTGACTCATATCCAGCTTCTCATACACTGTAACCCCTAGGTTCTTTTCTGCAGAACTGCTTCCTGGCCATTCGGTCTCTAGTCTGTAACAGTGAATGGGATTCTTCTGTCCAAAGTGCAGGACTCTGCACTTGTCCTTGTTGAACCTCATCAAGTTTCTTTTGGCCCAATCCTCTAATTTGTCTAGGTTCCTCTATATCCTATCCCTACCCT
Organism: Mauremys reevesii; assembly: GCF_016161935.1. Taxonomy (NCBI): domain Eukaryota; kingdom Metazoa; phylum Chordata; order Testudines; family Geoemydidae; genus Mauremys; species Mauremys reevesii. The sequence goes on along the minus strand of NC_052631.1, from coordinate 41,523,239 downwards.
CCAGCATATCTACCACTCCTCCTAGTTTAGTGTCATCTGCAAACTTGCTGAGAGTGCAGTCCAAGCCATCCTCCAGATCATTAATGAAAATATTGAACAAAATCGGCCCCAGGACCGACCCTTGGGGCACTCCGCTTGAAACTAGCTGCCAACTAGACATGGAGCCATTGATCACTACCCGTTGAACCTGACAATCTAGCCAGCTTTCTATCCATCTTATAGTCCATTCATCCAGCCCATACTTCTTTAACTTGCCGGCAAGAATACTGTGGGAGACCGTATCAAAAGCTTTGCTAAAGTTAAGGAATAACACATCCACTGCTTTCCCCTCATCCACAGACCCAGTTATCTCCTCATAGAAGGCAATTAGGTTAGTCAGGCATGACTTGCCCTTGGTGAATCCATGCTGACTGTTCCTGATCACTTTCCTCTCCTCTAAGTGCTTCAGAATTGATTCCTTGGGGACCTGCTCCATGATTTTTCCAGGGACTGAGGTGAGGCTGACTGGCCTGTAGTTCCCTGGCTCCTCCTCCTTCCCTTTTTTTTAAAGATGGGCACTACATTAGCCTTTTTCCAGTCATCCGGGACCTCCCCCGATCGCCATGAGTTTTCAAAGATAATGGCCAATGGCTCTGCAATCACACCTGCCAACTCCTTTAGCACCCTCGGATGCAGCGCATCCAGCCCCATGGACTTGTGCTTGTCTAGTTTTTCTAAATAGTACCGAACCACTTCTTTCTCCACATAGGGCTGGTCACCTCCTCCCCATACTGTGCTGCCCAGTGCAGGAGTCTGGAAGCTGACCTTGTTTGTGAAGACAGAGGCAAAAAAAGCATTGAGTACATTAGCTTTTTCCACATACTCTGTCACTAGTTTGCCTCCCTCATTCAGTAAGGGGTCCACACTTTCCTTGACTTTCTTCTTGTTGCTAACATACCTGAAGAACCCTTCTTGTTATTCTTAACATCTCTTGCTAGCAGCAACTTCAAGTGTGATTTGTCCTTCCTGATTTCACTCCTGCATGCCTGAGCAATATTTTTATACTCCTCCCTGGTCATTTGTCCAATCTTCTACTTCTTGTAAGCTTCTTTTTTGCATTTAATCTCAGTAAGGATTTCACTGTTAAGCCAAGCTGGTCGCCTGCCATATTTACCATTCTTTCTACACATCGGGATGGTTTTTTCCTGCAAGCTCAATAAGGATTCTTTAAAATACAGCCAGCTCTCCTGGACTCCTTTCCCCCTCATGTTATTCTCCCAGGGGATCCTGCCCATCAGTTTCCTGAGGGAGTCAAAGTCTGCTTTTCTGAAGTCCAGGGTCCGTATTCTGCTGCTCTCCTTTCTTCTTTGTGTCAGGATCCTGAACTCGACCATCTCATGGTCACTGCCTCCCAGGTTCGCATCCACTTTTGCTTCCCCTACTAATTCTTCCCAGTTTGTGAGCAGCAGGTCTAGAAGAGCGCTGCCCCTAATTGGTTCCTCCAGCACTTGCACCAGGAAATTGTCCCCTACACTTTCCAAAAACTTCCTGGATTGTCTGTGCACCGCTGTATTGCTCTCCTAGCCAATAACAGGACGATTAAAGTCTCCCATGAGAACCAGGGCCTGAGATCTAGTAACTTCTGCTAGTTGCCGGAAGAAAGCCTTGTCCACCTCATCCCCCTGGTCTGGTGGTCTATAGCAGACACACTTCTAAACTTAATCCAGACACACTTGGGTTTTTCTGCAGTTTCATAACGGAGCTCTGAGCAGTCATACTCCTCTTACATACAATGCAAATCCTCCACCTTTTCTGCCCTGTCTGTCCTTTCTGAACAGTTTATCTCCATCCAGGACAGTACTCCAGTCATGTGAGTTATCTCACCAAGTCTCTGTTATTCCAATCACATCATAGTTCCTTGACTGTGTCCGGACTTCCAGTTCTCCCTTCTTGTTTCCCAGGCTTCTTGCATTTGTGTATAGGCACTTAAGATAACTCGCTGATTGTCCCGCTTTCTCAGTCTGAGACAGGAGTCCTCCCCTCTTGCATTCTCCTTATCTATCCCTTTCCTAATGGATCCTAAATATTTGGATAGCTTTTTTGAGTGCCAGTGCATATTGAGCAGCTGTTTTCAGAGAACTATGCACAATATCTCCAAGATCTCTTTACTGAGTGGTAACAGCTAATTTAGACCACATAATTTTGTATGTATAGTTGGGATTGTGTCTTTCACTTTGCATTACTTTACATTTATCAACAGTGAATTTCATTTGCCTTTTTGTTGCCCAGTCACCCAGTCTGTTTACCATTTTCCAGATCTTTTGCAAATATGTTGACCAGCACTGGCTCCAGCACAGATCCTTGGGGGACTTCATTATTTACCTCTCTTGACTGAAAACTGACCATTTATTCCTACCTTTTGTTTCCTCTCTTTTAATCAGTTACTGATCCATGAGAAAAACTTCCCTCTTGTCCCATTAGTACCTATTTTGCTTAAGAGCCTTTTGTGGGGGACCTTGTAAATGTTTCTGAAAGTCCAAGTACACTATATGCATTGGACCACCTTTGTCCACATGTTTGTTGACACGCTTAGCGAATTCTAATAGATTGGTGAGGCATGATTTCCCTTTACAAAAGCCATGTTCTTTCTTCCCCAACATATCATGTTAATCTATGTGTCTGATAATTCTATTCTTACCAGCAATACCAATTTGCTGGTATTGAAGGTAGGCTTACTGGCCTGTAATTGCCAGGATCAGCCATGGAGCCTTTTTTTTTTTTTTTTTTTAAATCAGTGTTGCATTAGCTATTTGCCAGTCATCTGGTACAGATGCTGACTTAAGGTATAGGTTACGTACCATAATGAGTTGTTCAGTTCATGTATATAAGAAAATACTGTACATCCTGTGTATATTAGAGGGGTAGCCGTGTTAGTCTGGTTCTGTAGAAGCAGCAAAGAATCCTGTGGCACCTTATAGACTAACAGACGTTTTGCAGCATGAGCTTTCGTGGGTGAATACCCACTTCTTCGGATGCAAGTAGTGGAAATTTCCAGGGGTAGGTTTATATAGGCAAACAAGAAGCAAGCTAGAGATAACGAGGTTAGTTCAATCAGGGACGATGAGGCCCTGTTCTAGCAGTTGAGTGAAAACCAAGGGAGGAGAAACTGGTTCTGTAGTTGGCAAGCCATTCACAGTCTTTGTTTAATCCTGAGCTGATGGTGTCAAATTTGCAGATGAACTGGAGCTCAGCAGTTTCTCTTTGAAGTCTGGTCCTGAAGTTTTTTTGCTGCAGGATGGCCACCTTAAGATCTGCTATTGTGTGGCCAGGGAGGTTGAAGTGTTCTCCTACAGGTTTTTGTATATTGCCATTCCTAATATCTGATTTGTGTCCATTTATCCTTTTCCTTAGAGACTGTCCAGTTTGGCCAATGTACATAGCAGAGGGGCATTGCTGGCATATGATGGCGTATATTACATTGGTGGACGTGCAGGTGAATGAACCGGTGATGGTGTGGCTGATCTGGTTAGGTCCTGTGATGGTGTCGCTGGTGTAGATATGTGGGCAGAGTTGGCATCGAGGTTTGTTGCATGGATTGGTTCCTGAGCTAGAGTTACTATGGTGCGGTGTGCAGTTACTGGTGAGAATATGCTTCAGGTTGGCAGGTTGTCTGTGGGCGAGGACTGGCCTGCCACCCAAGGCCTGTGAAAGTGTGGGGTCATTGTCCAGGATGGGTTGTAGATCCCTGATGATGCGCTGGAGGGGTTTTAGCTGGGGACTGTATGTGATGGCCAGTGGAGTCCTGTTGGTTTCTTTCTTGGGTTTGTCTTGCAGTAGGAGGCTTCTGGGTACACGTCTGGCTCTGTTGATCTGTTTCACCTGCACGTCCACCAATGTAATATACGCCATCATATGCCAGCAATGCCCCTCTATTACATTGATGGACGTGCAGGTGAAACAGATCAACAGACAACCTGCCAACCTGAAGCATATTCTCACCAGTAACTGCACACCGCACCATAGTAACTCTAGCTCAGGAACCAATCCATGCAACAAACCTCGATGCCAACTCTGCCCACATATCTACACCAGCGACACTATCACAGGACCTAACCAGATCAGCCACACCATCACCGGTTCATTCACCTGCACGTCCACCAATGTAATATACGCCATCATATGCCAGCAATGCCCCTCTGCTATGTACATCGGCCAAATTGGACAGTCTCTAAGGAAAAGGATAAATGGACACAAATCAGATATTAGGAATGGCAATATACAAAAACCTGTAGGAGAACACGTCAATCTCCCTGGCCACACAATAGCAGATCTTAAGGTGGCCATCCTGCAGCAAAAAAACTTCAGGACCAGACTTCAAAGAGAAACTGCTGAGCTCCAGTTCATCTGCAAATTTGACACCATCAGCTCAGGATTAAACAAAGACTGTGAATGGCTTGCCAACTACAGAACCAGTTTCTCCTCCCTTGGTTTTCACTCAACTGCTAGAACAGGGCCTCATCGTCCCTGATTGAACTAACCTCGTTATCTCTAGCTTGCTTCTTGCTTGCCTTTATAAACCTGCCCCTGGAAATTTCCACTACTTGCATCCGAAGAAGTGGGTATTCACCCACGAAAGCTCATGCTGCAAAACGTCTGTTAGTCTATAAGGTGCCACAGGATTCTTTGCTGCTTCTACAGTATTTTCTTAATACTTTGTTTTTAAATGAGTTAAAATTACTTCTTTCTTAAAAAGCAAAAATGTTTCAAGTTTGCTAAGGTGTATTTTTCTTTAGTCTAGGTCCACTTGGATGGGTGATCACCTTACATTATTTTACTGCAGGCTGATTATGCATAGAACTGTGTGCTGGAACTGATCAACATACTTTGTTCCAGCTATAAGATGATGAAAGAAGTTATGACTTTATCTTAGACATCAAAACAATACTTACCGGCCAAATTTCTCAGTATTCCCCGTTTTGCCTTGTTGAATGACATGAATGAAATCATAGGTAAGAATGAAAGGCACTCGTTCCCTTTTAATTCCAAATTTGGATTTGAAGTTCCCAAGAATGTGCCCAAAATCTATGTGAAAGAGCTAAACAAAAAGAAATAGAAATTAATTTCTCCAGACAAATATTCTATTTTTCTAATTTGTTTAAAAAAATTAAAGGGGACCTTGTCAGGAACGGTTAGCTAAAAATAAGACTCTCAGTGATCCCCCATCCTGTCCTCACACTTCATCTTTTGTCTCTCTCTGAAGGAGATGTAATTTCTTGTTTAGGTTTTTATTCTCAGTGTTTCAAAACTGAACAGAAAAATCAGTGCCAGCAGCCTGGCTCTTCTGGCCACTCTGAGTACAAAGCAATGTCCACACAGGAGGAAATATTGTCAGTCAGAAAGGAAATTTCAGTTTCAAGCTTCCAAGGTACAGCAATAAACATTATTTATCTATGTTAGGGCTTTACCATGATGCCCAACATCATAGTATCTGTGCTCTGGTCTACACTACGAGTTTAGGTTGAATTTAGCAGCATTAGATCGATTTAACCCTGCACCTGTCCACACGATGAAGCCATTTTTGTCGACTTCAAGGGCTCTTAAAATCTATTTCTGTACTCCTTCCTGATGAGGGGAGAAGTGCTGAAATCGACCTTGCTGGGTTGAATTTGGGGTAGTGTGGAAGCAATTTGACGGTACTGGCCTCCAGAAGCTATCCCAGAGTGCTCCATTGTGACCGCTCTGGACAATGCTCTCAACTCAGATGCACTGGCCAGGTAGACAGGAAAAGCCCTGCAAACTTTTGAATTTCATTTCCTGTTTGGCCAGCGTGGCGAGCTCAGAGGTGACCATGCAGATCTCATCAGCAGAGGTGACCATGGAGTCCCAGAAAAGCAAAAGAGCTCCAGCATGGACTGAACAGGAGGTACTGGATCTGATTGCTGATTGCGAGAGGAATCCGTGCTATCAGAACTCCATTCCAAAAGACGAAATGCCCAAATATTTGAAAAGAGTCTTGTGGCACCTTATAGACTAACAGACGTTTTGGAGCATGAGCTTTCGTGGGTGAATACCCACTTCGTCGGATGCATGTAGTGGCATGCATATTTGAAAAAGTCTCCAAGGGCATGAAGGACAGAGGCTATAACAGTGCAGCGTGAAACTTAAGGAGCTCAGGCAAGCCTACCAAAGAACCAGAGAGGCAAATGGCCGCTCCAGGTCAGAGCCCCAGATGTGCCACTTCTATGAACAGCTGCATGCCATTCTAGGGGTGCCCCTACAACTACCCCACCACTGTGCGTGGACTCCGTCAATGGATTCTCATGCAACAGGGATGCGGATTTTGGGGACAAGGAAGATGAGGAGGAAGTTGAAGACAGTGCACAGGAAGCAAGTGGTGAAACCGTTTTCCCCGACAGCCAGGAACTGTTTATCACCCTGTAACCAGTACCCTCCCAACCCACCCAAGGCAGGCTCAAGGGACCTCTGGTGAGTGCCTTGAGGACAGAGAAGGGACCTCTGGTGAGTGTACCTTTGTAAATATAATACATGGTTTAAAAGCAAGTGTATATAATGATTAATTTGCCCTGAAGACTTGGGATGCATTTGCGGCCAGTACAGCTAGTAGAAAAGTCTGTTAACGTGTATGGGGATGGAGCGGAAATTCTCCATGGACATCTCAATAAAGCTCTCCTAGATGTACTCCCAAAGCCTTTGCAAAAGGTTTCTGGGGAGGGCAGCCTTATTCTGTCCTCCATGGTAGGACACTTTACCACACCAGGCCAGTAGCACATAGTCTGGAATCATTGTTGTGGGTGGTTTTGGGTATATATCGTCAGGCCCCCCTTCCACCCTCATGTCCAAATTGCCAGGGCCTGTGCCTTGAGTGATGAGGACATGGACACAGATTTCTCTCATCACTGCGCTATCCTCGCCTGCTTTTGAAGTCTCTGGTGCTGCATATACTGCAGGATAATGCGCATGGTATTTACAGTGCTCATAACTGCCACGGTGATTTGAGCAGGCTCCATGCTTGCCGTGGTATGGCATCTACAGCAGAGTGGCAGTGGAAGCGGTCGTAGGTTTGTAGTCCTACTGCACTGTCTGCTGCCAGCAGCACCCAGGATACAACAGCGGCAGCTGAGCTGAGCTGAGCAGGCTGCACGCTTGCCGTGATATGGCGTCTGTGCAGAAAAAAGGTGCAAAACGATTGTCTGCCATTGCTCTCACAGAGGGAGGGGCGACTGACGACATGGCTTACAGGGTTGGCTTACAGGGAATTAAAATCAACAAAGGGGGCGGGTTTGCATCAAGGAGAAACATACACAACTGTCACACCGAAGCCTGGCCAGTCATGAAACTGGTTTTCAAAGCCTCTGTGATGCGCAGTACGCCTTGCTGTGCTCTTCTAATCACAAACAGTCTAGTCAGCAAACAGCACCAGCGAGCTTTTAAACGTCCAAAGGTACATTCTACCATCATTCTGCACTTGTTCAGCCTATAGTTGAACTGCTCCTTACTACTGTCCAGGCTTCACGAGCCATGGGAGCAAGGGGGAGGCTGGGGTAGGTGCGACCATGTGGTGCTGCTGGCTGGGAGAGCAGCCTAGGCAGAAGCCTCCAGCTCGCATGATATTCCAGGGAGAACTGAACCTTAAAGAAGAGAATGACCTGGAGTCACTCCCATTTATGTCGGTCAGGGGCGTCTGGACCTCACCGAGGTCTGCCAGGAGCACGCATGTCTGCCCAGGCGCCCCAACCGACCTCACTGAGGTCGGCCAGGAGCACCCAGGAGATAACGACAATGGCTAGCAGTCGTACTGCATTGTCTGCTGCTGCAAAGGCAAGAAGCTGCTGTGTAGCAATGCAGTACCGTGTCTGCCAGCAGCACCCAGGAGACGTATGGTGATGGTGAGCTGAGTGGGCTCCATGCTTGCCATGGTATGTCGTCTGCACAGGTAACCCAGGAAAAAAGGCGAGAAATGATTGTTTGCCATTGCTTTCACGGAGGGAGCGGGGCCTGATGACATGTACCCAAAACCACACGCGACAACGTTTTTGCCCCATCAGGCATTGGGAGCTCAACCCAGAATTCCAATGGGTGGTGGAGACTACGGGAACTGTGGGATAGTTACCCACAGTGCAACACTCTGAAAGTCGAGGCTAGCCTTGGTACTGTGGACGCACTCCGCCGACTGAATGTGCTTAGTGGGGACACACAATCAATTGTATAAAATCGATTTCTAAAAAATCAACTTCTATAAAATTGACCTAATTTCATAGTGTAAACATACCCTGAATGTGTTTCACATGAAGTCCCCTGTAGACTTCAAGGAGTCTCTAGCATTCTACCTTTTCAGGGTTGAAACTCTGTCAGGTAAGGTTTTTTTAAATAAATAAATAAATAAATAAATATTAAAATTTAATTTATTTAATGTTTTTGGTGATGGGGCAGTGTCAGGGATATTAGAGGAAAAATTGTTCTACAAATTAATAAAATACTGACAGCATTGTTCTAAAAATGAGAAAATGTTTTGTAGATGGAGGAGTGATTTCACTGAAATCTGGATAAAGCTAGACTAGAAATAAAAAAATATTCATTATGAATAACAGTTTTTATTGAGAGTATTCTTCATGTCTAACCCTGATGGAATCATACAGTTCAAAACTCTATACTTGGATTTTCTAGGTGGTCATTTGCAAGATACACTGAGATCTGACCATAGCTATAATCATCTAGGGCAGGGATAGGCTACCTATGGCAAACGTGCCAAAGGCGGCACGCGAGTTGATTTTCAGTGGCACTCACACTGCCTGGGTCCTGGCCACCCGTCCAGGGGGCTCTGCAATTTAATTTTAAATGAAGCTTCTCAAACATTTTAAAAATCTTATTTACTTTACATACAACAATAGTTTAGTTATATATTATAGACTTATAGAAAGAGACCTTCTAAAAACGTTAAAATGTATTACTGGCACACTAAACCTTAAATGATAGTGAATAAATGAAGACTTGGCACACCACTTCTGAAAGGTTGCCAACCCCTGCTCTAGGGCCATAAGGAGTAGCACCGTGTACATAATTGATTTTTCTGCTTTGGTGGCCAAACCAGCAGGGATAGCTCAGTGGTTTGAGCATTGGCCTGCTAAACCCAGGGTTGTGAGTTCAATCCTTGAGGGAGCCACCTAGGGATCTGGGGGCAAAAATTGGTCCTGCTAGTGAAGGCAGGGGGCTGGACTCAATGACCTTTCAAGGTCCCTTCCAGTTCTAGGAGATTGGTATATCTCCTATTTAAAAACCAAAAACAAAAGAAACCCACTATGTTTCCTGGCTTAAAATTCTGTTTGGGCTGACCCAAAACACAAATGTTTCAGTTTTTCTGGAGAAACAAAGAAGATGGAAAAAAAATCTGTTTTAGGTTGAACAAAACATTTTGCTCAACCTGAAACTAAAGTGTTTTGTTTTCAAGATTACCTTTTCAAATTAAAAAAAAAAAACAGTGAAATTCTGAAACAAAATGTCTTTCTGAAATAAGAAGTTAAAATATTACATTGTAGAAATGCTGAAAATGAACTGTTTGCATATTTCACAATATATACAGTTGACCAAAAATTTTTCTGAAATAGACTTGAATATGCATTTCGGTTAAATAGAATCAGCATTTTTCAGTGAAAAAATGATTAGCATGAAAAAAAATTGTCCAGCTCTAATAAGGAGACTTATTGGGTTTTAGGGAAGTGATGAATTATTCAGAACAATCTTACTTGAAAAATAATTATTTACAGTATCTGCAGTGGTCTCTAAGCTGCTATCCTCTCTTGATTAAAATCTTTCCTCAAGATTCACTTTCTCTCCCCATCTACCGGAACTGAGTTAACCATAATGACTACTATTTACATACTGAGTTCCATATTTATATGTTTTATTCTAATAAGACACCAAAACTAGAATAAGACAAAGGTACCTGGAAAAAAACCCCTCTCAAATAAGCTTTGTACAAGAAATACAATGGCGAAGACTTTTTTTTTTAAATAGAGTTCATCTAACTGCTAACAGGATTCTTACCTGACCATTCTTCCTGACCATGATATTGTCACTATGTCTGTCACCAATGCCCAGTACGTAAGTAGCTACACAGTAGCCAGCACAAGACAGGGTGAACTCCTCGATGGCTCGATCCAGGTCATCTCTAAAAAACACAAAGGCAAACAATAATTCTGCACATTAGCAATAATTCACCTTCTATTTTCACATTAAGAAAACACACAATTTTGCTTAAACTAGGATCAGAGATGGTTAATTTAAAACAGCCTAACTGCAGGATTATTAAACCATTTCACTATGTAGACATGAAATGATTACAGTAGGCAATGGCACTGAGCCATTAGGTATGTGTAATTATTATTTTCTTTAAACTATGTTTCATGGCTTATCCAATGATGCTGCCAATGTTAGAATGCAGTGTTTGGACTGCTGTTTGAACTCCAAGAGCAAGCTGAATCTGAATATGGATCCGGTATCTAAAAAGAAAAAGGCAACAAACTTGCGAAGACAGCTATATATGTGTGTACTTGTGCATACCTGCATGCACATAATGGGAGAGATTATCACTCCACTCAATCCTTTTACATTGAGTAAAAGGGACAGAGCAAAGTCTTGGATGCAGCCAAGGGAAGACTCTCAAGGCACAGAAACAGTGAGAGACAGCAATGAGACTTCTGTCTGAGGACTCCCTGGCAGGCCCTGGCATACAGGGAGTGCTGGAGGCAGGGCTACAGCACACAGTGCTTGGAGATTCCAGACAGCGCTATGGCCCAACGGGTCCCAGACAAGTCCTGAGGGATGTCTAAATTATGCTTGAGACTACAGAGTTTACAGCCACCTTAGCCTCTCCCAATCCCTGGGCTGTGAGTTTTCTGCTGTGCCTCTTAGAGGTGCAGTGCAGAATCTCACCCAATCCTTTTGGATATGCATTATGGTGATGCTATAATGGCTCCAGAATTAAGGTTGCTTTGAATTTAAAGAGGGGATCAAACCTATTTATTATGTGAGAATAATACAGTGTATGCTCTACTAATTCTGAATACAGACTACATTTTCTGAAAATTTACTTGAAAAAGGGGTGCTCTGCATCACCGTGCAGGATTGGACCCTAAAATGGGATTTGTGATTTTTTTCTTAATCCTCAAAACAGAATTTCACCTTGTAGGAAATTTTAAAACATAAGTTATAAGCAAGAAATACACATGAAAATTTACCCTAAATTGTATTCCTTTAGCCAGTTTAAGAGAGCATCTTTGTTGAATGCAGCAGCAGCAGCAACATTGCTACTATTTAACTGAATATCTGCAATGGTTTCTGCAGCAGAAACAGCCTCAATAAGGCCAGAATGGTCTCCTGTTGCTAAACAACCATATGGCAACATCCTGAAACAAAACAGAGACACTATTAAAAAAAAATTAGGAAGACTGTTTCTTTCAACACAAACATTCTTGGGCTGCATGTCTATGCTAATTTTAAGTTAATAAATGGACATGTCTCCAGAGTGAAAACGTCAATGCTTTATTTAAAAATAGTATTGTCCCTCCACTACATAAATACAGAAACTGCTGTAGAAGCTCACTTTTACAAATACCAATCTTACAAGTTACAAATGGCCACTTATATGAAACGATTTCCTGATTTATTTATTGGGGGGAAGGGAGAGAAGGGCAGGGAGGGAGGATATCACATAACAAAAATCATGTAGCTGAAGAACAAGTCAACATTCTTTCACATTTTGATGCCTTTAGTGTATTGGAAATTGTTTTGAAATGCTTGGAAGGACAAGAAAAAAAATGATGCAGTGCACAATACTACAATTTATACACTGTACCTACTGTAATTCTTAGTGCTTAAAAGGTCTTAAAGACCTTTTCCACTTTGCACACTCCTCAGTCCCCAATTAGTCTGCAAAACAGGGATTCTACTATATGGGAAATTGGCAACACTTTGCTTTCTACAGAAGTGTAATTCTGTTAGAAAAACAATAGAGGGAGCCATTTCATGTCAGTTGCTAGTTTAGAATGTAAACAGGCTGTAAAGAGGAAGTAAATTACATTCACACTCACTTTAAGATTCCTTTATACTGTCAGAGAGGTTTAAAGATGCCTGAGTGCCAATGAAAATCCAGCCCCTCTATATTTTAGCACAGTATTTATCGGATTTCCATTCTTCCTAGTTCAATTAAAAAGTTTCAAGAAATTAATAAAGAGGTAGCACAGTATCTCCTCCAAAGTGTTTAAGAATGACCACTGTAGGTTGCTTGGGTGCATTACAAAGAGATAGAAAACCCAAATCTGGAATTTATTTTCCAGGACCACCACCACACTAATTTAAAATCAAGAAAATTGTCAAAGACAAGGAAGTGCACACCATAGGCACTGATGTTGATAGCAAAGACCATCTAGAGACGAGCCTATTGGCAACACATAATTACGTTATACTCAACAATGGTAATATATTCTGTTTTCAGTTTTGATAATTCATATTGAAGTAAATTAGAGCTAAGGTTGAACTGGACCACACAAATGCAACCAATATGGTAAGGAGGTATGGATGGGGAATACAAAAAACAGGATTAAGATTATTTAATGCAGAACTAATTTAATTGAGGTATTTACAAATATGGAGAATAGGGTCATATAGATGCTAGCAATATTTACAACTCAAATAAATATGAAGCAGTTTAATCAAATCTGGTGTTCTAGTTGTACACTATTTCCATCACTAACCCTAAGAAGACTGCTATTTTATACATCTTCATTAAAGTAACAGATTCTAAAACTGAAATTTACTATATTAACTATAACAGAAATTACAAAATATTCATAAATATTAAAAAGCTGGTTACTGATTTTAGGATTTATTTAATTAGACCAAAATATGGCACCAAATATAGCGGACATGAGCTGAAAAGTATATAGTTAACATTACTACCCACTGGTCTTGAAAGGTGAACTGACCTTCTTGTCCGTTAGGGTGAGGGCAGAAGCTAAATTAATGTTCCTCTACTTTCCCACCCACACCTTTCCCTTCTTCTCACTCCTAGCCGCAGAACAGTCTCCTCCGCTCACAACTTCTCTAGCCCTCTCTCACTATGTTAGGGTGACCAGATGTTCCGATTTTATAGGGACAGTCCTGATATTTGAAGCTTTTTTTTTTTTTTTTTAAAAATATGGCCTTCTATTACCCCCCCTCCCCTGTCCTGATTTTTCACACTTGCTATATGGTCACCCTACGCTATGTAAATGTTTGAACTCTGGACTGCTATGAGCAGGTAGAATGCCTCCTGCTGCCAATCACCCATGTTCTCTCTTCATGCAGGACCATTTCAGAATCTGGGTCACGAATTCACCGCTGAAAGCCACCAACCCCTTTTATGGTTTCCTAGTTAAGGGCAGGGATAGGACCAGCAGAAGGACAAGTTGGGGCAAAGCTAGAAGGCAGGCTGAAGAGAATACATGGATTGAGAATCCCAACCCTGGCCCGGCCACAGACTATCCCCCCACAGTAAACATCTCTTTACTGCCCCTACACAATTCAGGAAACTGATTGTGTTTTGGGGACATATAAAATTGAACCTGGGTAAGCACTAAAAAAAACATACTGTCAGGAATAATCTTCCTTTGGCAGCGAGAAGCGCTGCTACTTTTTCCATCTCTACCATTCAGTGGAATAACAGAATCATATATATGTAATACAATCTGTCTGAGAACCATAAAATAAAGCCTAAATGTAGATGATTTGGTTATAATATATATCCAGATTATTGCTCAGTATTTCAGAAATCTGTTTTTAAAATAAACTAAAAAAAAATTCAGATTTGTAACCTTTTCTTTTTTATTACAGTCTCTTTCCTAGTTAAAAAACAACAACATCCAAGACAGAGTTTTCACACTGGAATTAAAGAATACATATAACAACTGCATAACACCAGGGTTCATGATGCAAGGAACACTTCCCATCCTTATCACGACATGAAAATGTAAGCCAAGTATTGCCAGGTTAAAGTGCAAGCTGGCGCTCTTCCATGGCATTTCAACCTACCTTACTTGCAGCTAAACTTGGCACATATCCAACAACTTCCCCTTCAAAAGCAAGCAATGATGAAAGCTATTCAGCCCCTGGAGGACTGTGTGCTTACAACTGGAGGAAAAAACATTCTTGTCAGAGAGACAGTTTGACAGGAGTCAAATTGGGGACAAATCCTCAGGGCTCTGTCCATCTCCTTCTAGCCTTTTTGCCTTCAACATCTGTCAGTAGGATACCTTCCTCCTTTTTTAAGACTATGTAAAGATTACTGACAGATCTATAAGCAATCTTTGGCAATAAATGTAATGTTCTTTCCACACGATATTTTCACTAGTATTTTTCACTCCCTAACTATTTCAAAAGCTTAATTCTTCAAAAGGGATCTCTTCCAAATAAATGGGAGAGTATTGGTACTTCATTACATCAGCAAGTTCTTCTATTTCAGGTATAGCATTCAGTTTACTAAATGATTGAAATCCTACAAACTTTAAAGAAAGATTTTCTTTGTTATTTTTTTAAAAATAAACTTTCCCTTAATTTACTTGTAGTACCCACAATGCCACTGCCAGACGTCACACCTATCAATACAGGTAAAAATGAAAATCCACTGTAGGCTTCTAGACAAGAAAGGTAAATATATGTATATAACTCTCTTTGCCTATCAATGTACCAAACACTGTAATATGTAGGTTTTGGATTAAAGCATTTTGATTTATATGTGAAAGTTCAATTGAGTCCTAGAAAAAAATACACAGCCTTTGAAACCATTTGTGTACATTGGGAAAATGGGTGGTATTTTAAAGTTGTGTTGACTAACATTCACTGCCCTCTAACAGTTAATCATGACCAGGTAGCATGTTTTTTAAACTTAATTATCTTTACCTACAATCCTATGGCAAAATGCTGTTTAAAAATGTGTTGGATAACATATTTTAAAATACCACTCATTTCCCTAGTGTAGACAAACCTGAAGTTATGAGATAAGCTGACTGTAAAGCAAGTTAATATATCCAGGTGAAAGGTTGGTCTCTAAATCTCCTGAAGATGATCTGCTGGGGTTTCTTTCCTTGTGTAGACCCCAAGCAGAAGAGAAGAACTGGGCTGAGCCTCCATTTAGAATTGCTATAAAATAAACATTCAGGCTTATGGTGGTTATAAGAGAAGTCTGGCCCCCATCCCAGATTGCTCATCTGCTGCGTAGCACTTTCCGCATGAGGGCCAGTTCACTGAAGCTGCAACATCTGTGGTGGCAGGGGCCCCCAGATTGGATAAGGCTCCCATGAGAAGATTCGATTGAGGCAGTAAGCATGTGCTCCTGCTCTTTTAAAAGGAAAGGTGGAGAAAGGAAGCAATAGAGCAACTGAAGCCTTGCTGTTTTCACAGGAGTGTGGTTGGTGGCTAAGGATCCAGAGGTCCCAGGTGAAGTAGGAGAAGCTGGGAAGCCTAGGGCCTTCTGTGCACCCAGGACAGCACAAGGGGCAGCAGCGAAAGGGAGACCTATTGTTCAAAGAAATGTGGGGCAGGAGGATTGGAGGGGAAGGGGCAGAACTGACTGGACTGGAGGGGTAGGTGTGATTTTTTTCAACCAGATTGAATTGCTTTATTTGGGGGATTGAAGATGTGTCAGTGGAATTTAAATATGGTTAGACTTCAGTTGTGTGGCAGTACCAGTATTTTCACCCTATGCTAATAGCTTTAGTCCTCAAGCAAATAAATTGAGGACATATTTTTCAAAGCCTGCTATTCATCCTTTCCTTAGGCTCTATGCCTCATGAACAGCAGACACACCCAACCCCTGACCTTCACAAGAGCCCAGCCTGGTTATTTTTATATTTTCTGATGAGACACATGTGCTGGAGAAATAGGGTTATTTACATTTGATTTTGCTGTAGGTTCTCTCCCCTGCTTCCAGCATATGCTACTGTGGGGGCTGGATGCTGTTACTGTCATAACTAAGGCTATTTCAGTGTGCCTGGATCACCATCTGGATGCTGCTGCCTGAATACTTCTTAATTCTTTTTGCAGGCTCTACACCCCCTCAGAATTTTGTTTATAAGCATGAATTATAAAGGATGGATGAAAGCAGGGTTCCCAATCAAACAGATCCACAGGTTCAGCTCTCTCTGGGGGTTCCCCTTACGACTCTTTCTGAGAGTTTATGGGGACAATCTTTGGACTGCATGGCATCTCTCTTCATCTCCTTTTGACGACCTTATAAAGTAGGTCAATCAGAGAAAACATATCTAATAACCCAGCAAATTAATTCCCAATTGCCAGACGCTGTGTGTGGGGCTGGGCTGGAGTCATAGAGTCTATTCCTGAGAAGGGAGTAACTGAGGAATGCCTGATCTGGTGCTCTCCAGCAGCCAGGAAGGCAGTCCTTGCCCCCAAGTATTAGAGCAACCTCTTGTAGGCTATTCATAATAGTATAAATTATCTGCAAATATTTTTCCTCTTTTCAAAAAAAAATTAACTTAAATGTTCAACTTTACAGCAACTAAGCAAACATTTAATTACCCTAAAGCAAACATACACTTCCTGAAGTAATTTGTCTATTTAAATTCTTCTTCTATCTTAGACTTTACTAAAAGGAATCTTCTCATAAATAGCATATTTTCCTGATGGGTAACTTGTTTATAACTTTCCATATCTGTGCGGTTTGATGCGATGTGCCTTTGCAAATCATACTATGAGTCTTCAACTACAAATGTTTAAATGATGAGATCAAATTCTCCAGCTGGTGCAGCCTGAATGTTATTTAAAAATATGCTGACTTCTAGCTTACTGCAAAGATGTACATAGTTTAGCAATTAAAATCACAAACTGTAACGATTACAGCTCTGTACCTCACATGGTTTCAAGTTATGGATAATGTTAGGGCATGGAATGCTAAATTGCAAGACTGTTAAAAAAAATCAACCTATTGTTAGAAATATTAGTTCCAAAGATGTTCTTAGAAATCAGTCTTTTTTTTTTAAGGGGTGTGGGGAGTAATCAACTAAAACTAACATTTGTGTGTTTGTATATGTATCCGCAGCAGTAGGTGAAGTGGCAGAGGCAGCTGCCTAATAGCTAGTGTCCTGCACTATAATGCTATATTCCTTATCTTGTATTTCAATTCTTGGAACTGGTACTAGTGCACAGTTATGTTCAGTGCTGTAGTGAGTGGGTGGAAGGAGGTGAGTTCTTTATGTTGCTCTGTAACAAAGACTGGAAGATATAAAGAGCAGGACCTACTAGCTCTGAAAGGAATTCTGTGCTGTCCAGTCCAGTCATCAATGAGGAGAAGGAGGGTGACTACGATCTGGGGATGTATGTTAAAGATGGTAATAATGGGAGCAACTCTTAAGCTTTAAGAGGGGTACTAAAGATGAACCTTAGGAAGAAAAACATGGAGGGTATATAAAAGAAGTGTCAAGTTCATGACTATTTACATAGATTAAAAAGTTTGCCCTCTTCATTAGGTACATTATGGTAAATCGTATGTCAGAAGTCTACAGCAGTTAAGCAACCATCATTACCGCTCTTTAGGTGCAGGAAATTATGTTTATGCCTTCCTTAGCATAAACCCATGATAATAACTAGATCAACAATATATTCTATTCCACTGGCATTCAGAAATAGCATTTCAAAACTGGTCCAAAATGAGTGATAGCTCCAATCCCTAAATTATTGAAAATCATGTACGTTTTCATTGCAGCACATTGAGTTACTTTTAAACATTTACAGTGTCTTATTTTATTATTAACTTTACTCAGATGAACTGTGGCATTTTCCTATACTTCAAATATAATACAGCAATGAAGGATTTATAGCATGGTAAAGTAAATATACACTTTTTAAAAGATCCCCCCTAATGTATACCAAGAAGTGAAACAGACAAACTGCTTTGCAGATTTATTACATCATGTTTCTCCCTCTCACCCTTTGTTCCCTTTATCATCAGGGAACAAGTGGTAAGAAAGCAATTATTACAGGGATCTCATACTTAATTAGTCCTTCTTGTCTTTAATATAAAATTTGTTTGTTCTCTTTTTTTTAATTGTTGTCTGCGCAGAAGTCAAAAGCATTTTCTGAAAATTTTCATGAGAATCAGTTATAATCCAATTATAAGAATAAATGAAAGAGCACTTTTTCAGGGCTCAGTGCAGGAACTAAACCTCAATGACACTATATACATCATCTATGAGATGTAGTAATTATTCACATTGGAGGTATGTTCCAGGTCAGAAGAACTGAGTTTAAAGCCTGCCATATATAAACCGTTTAACTTGAAAAACTGCCATTAGGAAATAAAGGCAAACGTAACACGTAAGGAAATGTAATTTTTTGAAAATTATGCTAACAGCTCTAGTAAAAAAGAGCATTTAAGAGTTAACTCACTGGAGGTTTATTTAAACAAAGCACAGAAGTAGAAAAAAATTAGGCAAAGAAAGTTACTTTCACCAGGCATGCATTACCTTACATCAAACAGAAACTAGGCTTATTTGTAACAGTCCCACATCTTGTTGCCTCTGTTCGTTTTGCCTTCAGGCTATATTAGACTGTGCTAAATATGCTTCAAATTTGACTAGAATGAATACAAAACTACATTAAAAAAGTTAAAGTTCTGACTTAAACTTATAAAATTAGGCAGAGTGAAAATGATCAGTCTAAGTATTGTACCTCGTAGCATGAATCATCATACACAACTGAGATACCTGTATAAAAGGTTGAAGAGAGATCAGATTGATGATCTTAACGCTAATATTCCTTTATTTACCCAACTTAAGTCAGACACGTATTTAAATATACCACAGAAAGCTGAGAGAAGATTTTTGCCTAAATGCCTTTAAGAGGATAGGTTTCAATTTCAGCACAGAAATTCACAAGGGCAATTTCCTGCAGTGATAGGCAGTATTCTCTTAACTGGGAGATTTGGCAAATTCCATTTCCTCCTCAACACTGCGAAATTCCTTGGCTTTATTTAATTAAAAATTACAGTATTAACTATTTTTAGATTACTCCTTTTAAATAATTAGATTACCTGTGTCTACTTTTGGGTCATTGTATATAAGGTCTTAAAATGTATTTGGTTTCTATGCTAGAGACTTTTCACTGTGAAAAACATCCCACAATTATGCAGAATTAGGATATACTGCACTAGTGCAAACTGTTTCCAAACAAATGAGTTGAAATACTTACTCCAGGCAAGGGAGAGGAAGGAGTGGATGGGGGATAGTAATCTTTCCTAGTCCTGTCTTGAACCTTTGTCTACATTCTTCTTTCCCTCTACTATAACACTTGCCAGTTTAAATTTTAAGTAACAATCCAATGTAATACAAATTACCAAATAAAATAAAATACAGAACTCAGTTTCAGTTTGGGTTAAAAAGGATAAATATTAACATTTAAAGACAGTGGTACATTAATATGCTGTGCAATAAACAAAATTCTGTTCTTCAGTGAGTAATTTCAATAATGAACTACAAGTGCATATACAGGAACATAATTTGCTCCCAAAGCACTTTGTGATTGTTTCCTTTGTGGCCATTTTTGCACTCTACAGAAATGTTGAGCCTCTGCTATTAATGAAAGTAGCTGCACGGGTTATAACTATATGCAGGCGATGGTCATAAGCCAACTTTTTGGGATGAAGAAGCAGTAGGAAACCTACTTCCAGTAATATCAACTAATAGACATGAATGCCAGTAAAACAACGAATCAAAGAGGACTCCGATCCAGTAAAAATATTTGAATTATGAAAAATACTAAAATGAGATGCTGTGATGGCCATATCTAGCCTGATTTTATCAGTCTGTAAATTTGGATGATTTTAATAATGTGTGTAACATTTATATTAGAGACACGATGTCTATATCCTGAATGATACTCTATGTAAAGAGCCTGCCTCCCTCCAGATTGTAACCAAGCACTGTTCAAGGTGATGTCTTGAGTCCTTGAAAAGTAATAGTTAACTGATATGTATGCATGAATTCTGTGTACTGGACATTGTGGGAAAAGCCACCCTACTAATAGAAACCTGTCTTGAAGACGTGAAGGATGATTTATACCGGGGGAAGGTGTACCTACAGAGACAATGGCCTCATACTTATGTATTTTTTGGAGATACAGAGAAAAGACAAGTCAACGGAACTTGGTATTCAAACATTCTATCCCATTCAGCATTGCCCCAGAATGACCATTAAGGGCAATTAAGGATAGCAGAGGAAACAAATGACCTCAAAGGTGCTCAACACAGCTATGCCATATATTTGCCACATAAATGTATTCTCAGTTTGAGAGCTGCACAAGGGCTGTCTGAGATTAAAGTGCTTAACTGGAGTTGGCTGGTCAGTGATACAATAACTCTAAGTACATCAAAATGACAATTCACACTGCCTTGAGATATTTTTTTTTTTTTAAAACCATCAGGGGAAGAATCTTTATTTCCTTCCATGGCCTTTGGGTCTCCAACAGACCTAATACTTCTCAGTCAGATACTGAAATCCTCCTGTAAGGGATCCATATGGATATCTACTCATGAATAGCTTAATGTGTCTAATTTCCAATTTTTTTCTGCTTGCCACTTAGGTCTGGTTATTAGAGAACTGCAAAGTTGTATTGCAGATCCACACACTCCCACAATTCAACACAGTAGCTAGCCCCGCCTCCAGCTAGTTCACAGCTCAACCAGTGGCTAGCCCCCTAGATAATTCATGGCTTAGCCAATGGCTAGCCTCCTAGCTATAGCCAAACATAAGTATGCTCTTTGTTCAAAATTCTCTACTCTGGCTGGCAAACAGAGATTTGCCTTCTAAGTTTTTACCTCACTTGGACATACACAGTATTGAATGCTAACTAGGACTACCACTTCCTGGACCAGAACACAAAGCATATTTATATTAGATCTGAAAGGCCAAATTAACAGATAATCCACAAAATCATTACATCACAGAATATCACAGACAATGTTTTCCAGATCTATATATTCCTGACATATACCAAAGGATCATAAAAATTGTCTGCTGTACCCTCATTCGAGTGTTTCCTGTCACCAAAAGATTAAGGCCAAGATTTTTAAAAGGTATTTAGGCCTTGCTGTGTTCAGTGCTACAATGCCTAGATGACTTAGGAGCCTAAATCTCACTTATAATACTGATTTAGGGACTTAGGAGCCTAAATCCCATTGACAGATGATGGGATTTAGGCTCCTAATTCGGTTAGGCATTTTAATGCTGAATGCAGCAATGCCTAACTACCTTTAAAAATCTGGGCCTAAGTTCCAAAAGAAAGCCAAACAGACACAGCAATTGATGGCATGAAAGCTGTCATATAAATGCGAGACAGAAATGTGTGCAAATAACATGACAACGAGACTTCACCATGGCAAAGGTGACAGCATATTTGCTTGGTACACAACAAAAAAAGTACATAATTTTCCATTCACTGCACTACTTCCATTATTTCTTTCCCACAATAATTTGGACCATTTTGAGTCAGAAACCAAAAAATGCTGAGAACCACCGGTTAGGAGATTCCTGAAGATAGCACTGACTTCTCTGGCAAAAATGGAATTATCAAAACTTTTGGCCACTGCGGAATTCACCTTTATATGGGTATAAATCCTTAAATTTGCACCTGTCCACCAGCAATCTGCAGTTTGAAGGAGTTAATTGTGAGTGCAAAGTGGAAGTTTGGCACTGTTTGACTATTATGAATCAATATTTTGGATAAGCTGGGTGGAGGGGTGCAGGCATTATTAGGTTTCAAGGAGGATAAATCTATGTGGAGTGCCTTTGAGAGTTGTGCGAGTCAGTGTTAGTAATTTTGAGGTGTTTCTTTGTAACACTGAATGGTCTTTGAGGACAAAATGCAGGGAATGGTTGGGGATGCTTTCTTGGACTCCTCCCTTAGTTGAAAAGTCAGATTCATTTACTGCGGGTCCATATTGCCCGAGGTTGGGACAATGAGCAGCAGAAAGGTCATCTGAATTTTAATCACTAGCAAGTGAAATTTCATCAGAAAAAGACTGAAAAAGCGAAGACAATCCTAGCTGGCACAGCAGGTGAGCTGTGAATGATGAACCTCTTTCTTTTAAGTGCTCAGTGGGCATTGAGGCTGTTTTAGTCAGATGCATTCTTGTCACTAAAAAGCCCTTGTCCAGTGGAGAAGATAAGTTTGGGACAAGGAAAACAGTCACATCCTCAATGGTCAATTCCGTTTGTTAAAGCTTAAGGTACCTGGTTCCCAGATTCTAGGCTTGTTGAAGACTAATCCTCACTATCTGGTGTAGAGACTGTGCTGAAGACCCTGGGTTAACAGTTAAGATTTCTGGCACAAGAGAAAGACAGACTTAGTCAGACTGGAGTGTACTACCTTGCCACAAAGGCAGCACTAATCTGTTTTTCCCAAAGCCTTCTCAACTTTATCAGTCTTTATCAGCACACTGAACTGCAGGAAAACTAAGCAAAAGAACTCAGAAAAGCAAAGTAAGAGTTCAGGTTAAAGACTGCATAGCAGAACAAGACCTCAGACCTTTATAGTGGACCATGTCTGATTGCACAAAAAGACACAATCAAATAACTGCTTGAATATGCATATAACTTGTGAATACATTTAGAACAACTGCATGTGAAACCATGATAACTGCAGCCACATTTGTTAACCAGAAGGCCTGAAAACTTGGGAAAAAATTCTGTGATTTCATTAGTCACATCACTGCTGATATGAGAAGTGAAAATGTATCACATTAGAGTACCTTATCTACTCAGGGAACTGGGTTCTCTTTGCACTGGATTCAGTAAAAATTCTTACCGGAGATCAAGACCAGCTTCTTTCCAAAGTAAGTCCATCAAACGCAAAATTTGGAGTGTCAACATGTCTTGTCGTAGATCTGCAAGGGGAAAGATAAAAAATTGCTACTTTAATTAAATAATTTCCTGTTGTTTGTATTAAAGGCATTAAAAAGTCAGTAGTTAATTACATCAAAACATACAGAGTAAACATTATAACATTCTATTCAAAGAATACTGCCCAATCAAATACTACATCAGTTCCAAAGGTTAAATGGGGTGAATAAATAATATGGAGCCCTAACATATAAACTGACACATGGATGGGTTTCTAATGGGATAGGCTTAATAGTATCTGCTTATCGAGCCATAGGAAGGCATGGGTAACTTACGGTAATAAAAAAAGCCATACAGTCGAAATGCAAAAAAAAAAAAAGGAGCAAAAAAAAAAATTTTTAATATCACTTACCATCGCCATTTTTAAAGATGACTCCTAAGAGATCCCCTCCAAACATCTTATTGTTGTATACTATCCATAAAGGCTTCATTTTAGAATCCATATATTTACACTTCTCAACGCTGGAGGGAAATACAACAACTATTTTACTCAATTAAGTAAACACTCTTTATTTGTAAGAATGAAGGGCAATAAAAACTTTTAGAGTTCTAGTGTGGAATTGTATTATACTTTGGTTGAATGCCATTCCAAACTTTCATTTCAGCACTATCGTGTCAGTTATACTTGGCAAATTTACGTTACTTATTTATCTATATCTATATAAATTTATATCTGGAAATTACTAAACCTAATGCCTGAAATAGCTTTCTGTATTTTCTAAGAAAATACATTACCTTCTTTAAATCCAACCCAGTAAAATTTTAGTTTTATGCTCGTATTTAACTGCCGAGCATAGTGTTCTAATGGCTAGCGTGTTTATTATTGTGAACAGATGCCAAGACTGTACTCTGACTCACTTTTAGGTTTATATATATTGTGATGGGTTGGATAACAGAAACCCCCTTGGGGCTGTCAACTGATGTGCCAAGACTACTTCTGCCCCTGCTTTCCCTGCCAGCTTGAGACTCCAGCACCTTGTCTTGTTGAGCCAGACACACTCGTCTGCTCCAACACAGACCCAGGGTCTGAACCACGTGCCCCAAAGCTGCAGACTTAACTGAAAGCAGCTTAAGAAGTGTTCCCATCTTTAACACTCAGATGCCCAACTCCCAGTGGGGTTCAAACCCCAAATAAATCCGTTTTACCCCGTATAAAGCTTATACAGGGTAAACTCAAATTGTTCGCCCTCTATAACACTGATAGAGAGATATGCACAGCTGTTTGACGCCCCCCCCCAGGTATTAATACATACTCTGGGTTAATAAATAAGTAAAAAGTGATTTTATTAAATACAGAAAGTAGGATTTAAGTGGTTCCAAGTAGTAACAGGCAGAACAAAGTGAATTACTAAGCAAAATAAAATAAAACACCCAAGTCTAAGCCTAGTACAGTAATAAAACTGAACACAGATAAAAATCTCACCCTCAGAGATGTTTCAATAAGTTTCTTTCACAGACTGGATGTCTTCCTAGTATGGGCACAATCCTTTCCCCTGGTACAGCCCTTGTTCCAGATCAGGTGGTAGCTAGGGGATTTCTCATGATGGCTCCCCCCTTTGTTGTGTTCCACCCACTTATATATCTTTTGCATAACGTGGGAATCCTTTGTCCCTCTGGGTTCCCACCCCTCCTTCTCAATGGAAAAACACCAAGTTAAAGATGGATTCCAGTTCAAGTGACATGATCACATGTCACTGTAAGGCCCCAAGCCTTCATTCCTCCCAGCCTGACTCACAGGAAGGCCTGCCTGCAAACAGAGCCATCCACAGTCAATTGTCCTGGATGATGGGATCCAAACCACCATTAATGGCCCACACTTTGCATAATTACAATAGGCCCTCAGAGTTATATTTCATATTTCTAGTTTTAGATACAAATAGGATGACCATACTCAATAGATTATTAAGCTTTGTAATGATACCTTACAAGAGACCTTTTCCATGAAGCATATTTTAGTTACATTATATTCACTCATAAACATACTTTCATAAAATCATACAGAGTGCAACATCACACACACATATTTAAATAAGAGATCAGAAAGAGTTTTAAGGTGGATAGCAAAAATCTTCAACCCCAAACTAAAACTGACATTTTAACCTTAAGAAAGCAGAAATTTGCTTACACAGATAGGATGATACCAGACAGACAGACCTTCTCCCACCCTTGAAAACGTACTCTGTGTCAGAGCGCCTGCTGAGTTGCACAGACAACAGAAATCAAAGTGTTTCTGTATTAAAGTTACGGTGAAAATGTAAACAGACAATCGTATATAACTTACTATAGTTCTGATAGTATAACAGAGGGATTCAAAGGAGACTGGAGGTCAGAAAGTGCTTCTCTATATGCATTTTGTTTTAAACAGGTGTGCATTGTATCTTTTCCTTTTGCTTTGCTTTGCTTCATGGCATTCAGTTTTATTATACTATTTAAGGTCTTCAATTTATTGAGGGCTTCAACCTGAAATAGATTTTTTAAAGTATTAATTTCTGAATCATTTATGAAATTCTAAATAAAAGGATAATTTGAAATCCATATTATACAACTACAAATGCAAAATCTCATTTTCAAAATAAAAGGCCAATTAAAGATTTGGTTAAAATATTAAAGCCAGCAATAGTAACAGTTTCTTTCAATACAGTAAGAGTCGATTGTAATGAAGATGCCATTTCTGAAAAGAGAGTAAAATTTTCAAGAGCACCTAAGTGCCTGAGACTTCTAAGTCGCATTTTCAAAAGTGACAAGTCCCACACACTTTCAATGAGACAAGCTCCTAAATTATTTTTTAAAATAAAACGGTGTTTTTGAAAAATTTCCCCATAAAACTTATTTTACTGTATGGTCTATATACATGCATTATCTCTACAATGTACTTCTAAGAACTCTGGCCAAATTTCAAACTAGATGCCTAAAATTTGGCACCTAAATTCATACTGAAGTCAGTGGGAGCAGTGGGCATTCATCACCTCTGAAAAAAACAAATTTATTTAAGAATCTAAATGTGGATTCAGGCACCTTGCTTTAACTGGCTTATATCAGTTCAGTACAATCATGCCACTCATCCCACAAAAAATTAAGCACATGCTTAAGTTTAAGTTTTTGCAGAACTGGGGCCATAGTGAACACTGGTTTAATAAAATTGTGCTAAAACCCTCCATTTCACCCACCATTATAACAAACACTTGAAAACTACCCTATTATAAACATTAAAATAGGACTTATCTGTTTGGTTTGCCTATCTTCACTGACTATGTAAAAAGTGAAATGCTGGCTCCACTGAAGTGAACAGCAGTTTGTCATTGATTTAAATGGGACCAGGAATTCACTCTAAATATTTTTGTTAGTTATTCACTATAGTTGACTCACTTTCAAATGAACTGAGGGGAGGACACAAAAAGCTACCCCGTTAGAAATGGTTTGTCTGAGGTAAGTTTTTTTCCCTTGCTAATGACACCCTTTGCAAATAATCCAGATCTTAATCCAAATCATGAACCAGAGAGCTATAAAGACTGGGAAGGCTATGGAATATATACAGTTTGCCAGCTATTTAGTAAAGAAACTTTGCTAACTTATTTAGAGATCAAAACTAACTAGCCTACTATCCCATAATACCACTACTTTCAAGTCAGACATCATGTTTCTCATCTTTCTAGAAAAACTCTTTCATGCAGAAAGCTAACTAATAGAAGCAATGGCATCTGGTCAATTAGGAAACAAACAAACAAAAAATCTAACTAGTTTGTATCAGTCTTTGCAGACAACTTTCCTAAAAAAAAAATGCCCATGTATGACATGCTGGGAAAAGGATCTGGATAGACAAATTACCCCCAGAAGAATAGAGTTTGATCTGGAAAAGAGGACCAGTAATCTCACTCTGTAGCACAATAAAAGAAAATTTCTTTTAAAGATATTATTTAATGGGTACCTCACACCAGACAGGTTAAAGAATATAGATTGAATGGGGATAAATTGGAGAAATTGTGATGGAAAAGGAGACTATGTATTCATGGTGGACATGTCCAGTCATTAGAAAGTACTAGGGTTTTCAGGCATCCGGTTTTCGACCAGAACGCCCAGTCGAAAAGGGAAACTGGCAGCTCTGGTCAGTGCTGTTGTCTGGGCCATTAAAGTCCTGTCAGCAGCACAGCAGGGCTAAGGCAGGCTCCTGGCCTGCCCTGGCTCTGCATGACTTCTGAAAGTGGCCGGCATTTCCCTCAGGCTTCTAGGCAGAGGCACGGCTACTGGGGCTCCACGTGCTGTCTCTGCCCTGAGAGTGACCAGGGAACCGGAGCCAATGAGAACTGCAGGAGCGGCGCTTAAGGACACGGGCAGCATGCAGAGCCGCCTGGCCACACCTCTGCCTAGGAGCCAGAGGGAAATGCCAGCTGCTTCAAGGAGCTGCTGGAGGTGAGTGCTGCCAGAGCTTGCACTCCAAACCCTGTCCTGCACCCCATCCCCCTGCCCAGCCCAGTGAAAATGAGTGAGGCTGGGGGAGAGCAAGTGATAGAGGGAGGGGGGAATGGAGTGAACAGAGGCAGGGCCCTGGAGAAGGGGTTGGGTAGGGGGCAGGGCCTCAGGAAGGGGCGAGGCAGGGGTGGGGTTTGGAAAGCTGTCAACCCCAGAAAGTACTGGGATGCAATCAGTAGTCAAATATCACAAATTGATGGGTATTACTAAATTATCCTTTGGTAATCTCCTGGGGCTTCCAGAAATGGTCACACAAAAGGAAATGAAGAATTAGTCTCTCGTCTCCTAGTAGCTGCTCAGCTACTGAAAGCATCTCATTGGAAAAAGAAAAATAGCCCAATTCTAGAGGAATGGTTAAAAAAAAACATATGGGAAGTTGTGGTTATGCTAATTTTTCCATACCAATACCCAGAAAAAACAGACAGAGGATAAACTGGTACTTAGATAATTGGCTACATTTTATTCAATACTCAGACAAAGTACATTCACCTGCAAAAAACCCAGCACATCTGTCCAATTATTTTGGAATATTAACATTTGATAGACATGCCTGGTCTGTTAAATATGTGTTATCACTCAATTTAATAAAATCACTAGAAATGACATGTCATTGGTGGTGTAGTAATGCTCACTCTGTTAATATGGTAGCACCCTGTTAACAGAGAGATCTGATTACTGTATTTCTGTATAATGTCTCTTTAAGTAAAAGTTCAGTTGTAATGATTCTGTTTCCTATATTTATATGGCAAAGATCTGTAAAACTGTTAATACTCCCTAATCAAATAATTAAGGGGGGAGGGGGGAAATGTCTCTCTGATCACAATTGTTTGACCTCAGCCACACAGGTAAGGCATATTGTATATCTGTGGGAAATTCAAGAAAATCAAGTATGGTTTTTATTTTATTAAATCCTCGTTGCAATGAAACTTTAATGTGACCAAGAATGAGTTAAAAGTGCTTTGAGAACTATGGAAGAAAAGTGCTATATGGCCCACAATCAACTGTACTTAACCACGTCCCTAACCTTTAAGCATTTGAGCAGTCCCATTAACTTCAACTGACTTCGCTCACATGAGGAAGTTAGGCACATACTTAAATATCTTGATTACTAGGAGTTTATAAGAGATTATTATTATTTAACCAACAACTTTAAATCTTGTTGCTTGTAACTGAACAATTATTTGTAACCAATATCGTATTATTCCTTGTGATGTTCATGGAACTATTTATTTCTTTGTGGCAATCTTTTTGAGGAAAGACACTGAAGAAAATGCCGTGACATTACAGCACCAAATGTCAATATAGCAAAGCCCTTTGTACATTCTCTCTAGGCTTGCTACTGATTAACACATTAACATGTGCATGCTGTATTTTAATCTCAACTAGAGATAAATGGTTATAAAATGGATCTTTATTATAATTGTATACATAAAATCCTCCTTAAACCAAAGCTAACTTGCTCAATAATCTAAGGCTGATTATTATGTACTCAAGGATATTCTACTTTCACATTTGCAAAGTTAGTTTCTATACAAGGAAACTTCAGCCTAATCTATAAGGTGTTGAGTTAGAGTTCAAAATTTCTATAGATAAACTGTCAGACAGGATGCTGTGGAAGCTGTATGCAGTATGATTATAAAACTGAGGCAGTGGAGGACCTGCCAGGTCAGCCATCTGTCAAAACCAAAAGCACTCTGCTTTTCCACAGGAGCTGTACAAACACCAGTGACAAGGGGACAAAATGGAACCTGTACTGAACAAACAGGAACTTTTTGAAGTATTTCTACTTTGAATTTCTTCCGTGTTTGCACAGTTGGGAACTTTTTTGCCCCTTCTTTGATTGTGTTGACATTTGTTTCCTGAGAAGTGCATAGAAAACTTCACTGACCTTAAGTCTCTTACTGACAGCATTTCATCACCTAGTCTTTTTATGATTTTAACAATACTAACAAGCACATTTGTGAGAGATGGCTTTTTCAATGCTTTCTGAACAGCACTAAGAGACAAGAACAATGGTACATTCCTATTTCATTTACTTCTTGAGATACAGTTGTAACCCAGATGTGATCAGTACTAAAAGAAAATTTTGATCAGACAATTTCTAATTGGGTTGCTTTTTGTTGCCTCCTCTCAGTTTATGTTTTCGCTGTGCATTAAATAAATCAGAGATATTACCTCTGTTTTTCAGAAATGTGTATTACTGCTAGCAGCCCAGCTCTTAAGCCAATGCAATTTTAACACATTAAACTCTTCAGAACAAGCTTTGCAATGTAAACATTGGCAGATCATTAACAGCAACACACTATAATATATTTAGAATTGAACCTCACCTTTTCTCTTGACTGGTACCCCCACAGTGATAGCAAAAATTATGTCTGTCATCATTTCTCTTTATAGCGATCTATGTAGATTTATTAAACTTGTTAAGGCATTATTTCAGCCTCTTTATTAAAGCAACAGTTTGAATTACCTTTTAACAAAAGCCAAAGCTGCAGGAAGTGACTTTTTAGAGTAAATCCATTGTTCCCCAGGGATGCATGCACCCTATTTGCAAGTATCAGGAATAGTTAAATGGCTGCCATGCAGGAGAGCTTTCCTCCTCTGGGGCTCCCCAACCCCTTGCTACTTCCTGTGTCAGTGGCTTGGGGCAGGGGTTCCCCATTCCTATGTCTCTCACTAGCTTTTTCTTCTCTTTCACACACAGCAGTTCTTACGGAAGGAGCTTGCAGCTGAACCCCATATCATCGATGGAATAGATATTTCACTTGCAAGTCAGGAATAAGAGAAGACAAATATTTAAACGATCAATACCTGTTTGGAAAGCACTTTCATGTGAGCAATACTTCCTCGGCAGTAAGCTTCAAGTATTACACCAAACTGTATTGAGACAGCGGGTATGTGCACCTCTGACCTACAGGAAGCATCATGTGAAAACAGAAAAAAAAAATCACAGAGTTGCAAAGATAGATTGTATCCATTTTACAGATAAGAAATCTTCAAGCTATTACAATAGGAATTTATTACTACCGTAATTAAACACAAAACATAATACTCTGACTTAACTAAAATGCAAAACTACATTTGAAAAAAACAAAATCCTAATGCAGGGCCACTTTTCCTAAGGACAGCAGCATAGTTTAATGGCTAGGTGCTAGACTTTGAAGCAGAAGAGTTGATTTCTATTGGAGTTTCCTCATTCTTTGGCCTAGGAATATTTCAGAGGCATTTTAAATCACTAGGAAGGAAGGAATGCCTTTATATCAGTCTTCAGTACCTCTTTGGCCAGAAATGTTGCTGATAAACTATGGAGGGAATGATGCTGGAGTTATGCTAGAGTGGCAGGGGTATTGTGAGGAAAAATGGAGGCAGTCTCAAGGGTTCACGAGGAATGTGGAAATTTTCCAAAGGAGTCCCCCTTCCTCCAAAACAAACCATTTTAAAGGTATTAGGACAAAAGCTAATTATCCTCCACACAAAAATTATATATGTAGTACTGTATTTACTTTATTTTTAGGTAAAAGCTTGAGACAAACTAAAGCTCTTCCTACAAGGTATTTGTCATTCACAGAAAGGCCATTCTACTCTTGCCTTCAAAAAGTGGCAACTGAGAATCAAAGAAATTTAATGTCTCAACAAGAATTCAAATAAAAGTGAAATTCATTCAAACTTGTGAGGTATAAATGTTGTATTTCCAATGCAAACAAAACAAGCATTTAAATTTATATGCAGAACAAATTATAGAAATAAGACTTCCAAATTATGACAATATTAATTCCAAAATGGAGCAATTTAATATTTTTTTAAATGTAGCTTTTGTTTTGGAGATTGCGCTACTGTTATTACATTTTCTGATTTTTCAGCCATTTTATGAAGAATTTAATATTATCAACATCAAAGTTAAGAAATCACAAGATCAAGAAATACATAATACTGGGGAATAGCTAAAATTAAAAATCCTCAAGAACGTGTATTTGGTATGAAAGAGTTTATTCTGCCTGCTGAGGATACACACCACCCACACTAGTAAAAAGGGGAAATTCTTACCTTAGATGCCAAAATAGCATCTGCCCAATCCTCCTATTAGCAAGTGCTCTCTCTACCAGGAATCTGGAGAGGGCACAATCGAGAAAAGGTTCATATTTCAGAACTTGCACAAGCTGGAGAAGATACTGAGAGAGCTCTTCATCACTGGAAGGAGATAATAAAATCTCGTAAACAGCCAGGTAACTAGATTGATCGATTCTTGAGACACACAGTCTGTAACAATGGTAAGAGCCACATCTAACAGGAAAGGTTTCCACCTTTCCGGCAAATGAGGAAGAAAAAATAATGCATGTAGGCTGAGTGTGAAACTGCCAAAGAGGTTCTAGAAGACCTTGAATAATAAGGAGTGACACCGTTATGGTTAGAGCAGAAACTTCTGATGGAAATCAAGGGACATAAACCGCTTTGGGTGAAATCTACTGAAATCAACAGGAATTTTTTCCAGTGTGTGTGTGAAGTCAGATTAACTGCCTTCAACGCTTCATAACAGATCATTGGCCCCTCTTTCAATTACTCTGACTGTGGAGATGGATCTAAGGCAACAGCTCAGGCTCACCCTGCCCCCTCACGTAGTGCAAGAGGTATGACAGGAATGGACATTGAAATCACCTAAGAAAATAAACTTCAGCAACTCCCAATCCAGGTCAGTGAAACGCAGTAAGCTTACTTAGGGATGCCAGGTAAGGGTGACTAAATGGCCAAACTTTGTCTTTAGGGAAAGAATAAATTCTTAGTGGTCCCAGGTCGAAGGAAGTGCACTAAGTACAGTTCTGCCATTCCCAAGGATTTGATCCTTCACGGTTATCCAAATGTTGAGGTCATTCCTATGGCTCTAATGAGACAGTCAAGGTGAGCTACAAGATCTCTGTGGGGCCTTACAATTCTGCCAGCCCTCTGCAAGGTTGCATCTGCATCTGAAGTTAAATGGGTAGCTCTATATTTATGCAACCACAGCACCCAAGATCTGAATTAAAATTTCCGCCTACAATTATTTGAGGTTCAGCACCAATTTCACCTGGATAATTTTGCAATCAGGTAGCTCTAAAAATGAAAATATGGCATGTTGGTTTAGAATGGCTCTCATAAAAAGATGTCAAGAGCAACCAAAATTTAAAACAAAAAAGTAAACAAACCAAAAAACTCCAGAACTAAAGTATTCAATAATTCATTCAAAAAGCCACCCAAATAACCTTTCAGGTCCCCCTTGTTATAACTTAATTGTTCTGTATAATTGAAAAAAAATTATTCCTTCTCAAACATAACATACATCTTTCTAGGAAACCATCTATTTCCAAGAGAAATAAACACTTGCATTCTCTATTTTTTATGTAGTAACTTTGTTGCTTAAGCGATGTCAGGATATATCTGAACTCCCCCGCTGAACTTTCTAGATTTTACACTTCTGAATTGCCTATAGAACTCTTTACCCAAAAGAGACACAAAAGTAAAAATTAAAACTTTACAAGTTACTGAAAACTCAATCGTGACAGTTAGTAGAATGCTTAAGGTTTAATTTGGATAAAAGTATTGTAATCTGTTGTAGCATAAATTCCAACAAAAATAATACTTTATTTATAACTATTATTTTTTGTAAGAAAGCCTAGAATACAAGTATTTTTCTGCTGTCTGGTATGTTTAGCCTTGAAAAAAAACAACTAAGAGGTGACATCCTAACAGTCTTCAAATATGTAAAGGGTTGTTATAAAGAGGATGGTGATCAGTTGTTGTTCATATCCACTGAAGGTAGGACAAGAAGTAATCAGGTTAATTGGCAGCAAGGGAGATTTAGGTTAGATATTAGGAAAAACTTTCTAACTAGAATAGGTTACTAAGAAAGGTTGTGGAACCCCCATCATTGGAGGCTGTTAAGAACAGGTAGACAAACACTTGTCAGGGATGGTCTAGATATACTTGCTTCTGCTTCAGCATGGGGGTGATTGACTAGATGACCTCTTAAGGTCCCTTCCATCCATTCTATTATTAACCACCATTTAGATTACATTTTCTTTACATTTTTACTTGAGGTATTTTATCAGGCATATAAAAAAAATCTGAAACGGAGTTCTTATATCCTGTTGAAGGGAATGCTGCTTTGGAGACATTACTAAGAATAATCATTCCAGATAACCAATTTAGCATTATTAGGTGAGACAGGGTTAACAGAGCAATTACTTGTTTACATTTGAAAGAAGTCAAAATATTTTGTCAATAACCTAGCCTTGACAATAAAAAGCTGTTCATCACATA
This sequence comes from Mauremys reevesii, assembly GCF_016161935.1. Taxonomy (NCBI): domain Eukaryota; kingdom Metazoa; phylum Chordata; order Testudines; family Geoemydidae; genus Mauremys; species Mauremys reevesii. Next base: position 41,489,541 of record NC_052631.1, on the reverse strand, counting down.
CAAAGTTCAAGAGTCAAGGACAAGAGAAATGCAGTAATTCTGCAAATGATAAAGTTCAACTTATTGTGGAGCAAAATTTTTACAACAGCAGAAACGTACACTATAAAGGAAGAACTGCAAGCAGGAGAAACTACCTCTGTGAAGAAACTGAAGTCAACAACTCTATCAAATCTTAGCTTTTTATTAAATGGTACAGTGAGTAATTGGGCCACTATTTTCAGACGCAGAGTAGCTGGTTTGTGATCCTCACAGTATTTCACTATCCATGTACTTCTCCCCATCATCAAAGGCCCCACATTATAGTGATTCTCCCATTGACTAAGGCCTTGTCTACACTACGGGGGGTAAGTCAACCTAAGTTGCGCAACTCTAACTATGTGAATAACGTAGCTGGAGTCGACGTAGCTTAGGTTGACTTACTGTGGTGTCTACACCACGCTGCATTGACGGGAGACACTCTCCCGTTGACTTCCCTTACTCTTCTCATTCTGGTGGAGTACTGAGTCAATGGGAGAAAGCTCTGCGGTCAATTTAGCAGGTCTTTACTAAACCTGCTAAATCGACCCCTGGTGCATCGATCGCAGCATGGATCCCCAGTAAGTGTAGATGCCCTAGGTGGGGAGGAAAGACATTTCCTTTCTTTGGGATGAGGACACTGTCAGCCTCTTCTTGGAAGAGAAGGACATGAACCTTGTTCCCAGAATGGCAGTATACTGAGGTGTTAATGGGTTGCCAGACTAGACTATAATTGGGCCATTCTAAAAGAGTTTATCTAATTGTTTGTATGTATTATTTTACTTGGGGATCCTTGTGCGGGAAATAGTGTGTTCTTAGACCATTTTTGAGTCTGAGTCCTTTCTTCTCTTGTAAAAAAGTAGAATGCAATTCCCTCCCCCCCGTCAATAATACTTTTACAGCGGAACAATTACCATTACTTACCTCATTTGCTGTAAACAGCCCACTGCATACTCTCTCACATACTGGTCCGGATAATTGAAATCCAGCAATTCTAATGCTTCTCTAGGAGGCAGTTTTGACCATATTTGAAGAAGAGCCTGAAGCTGTTTTAAAAACAATATCATCTACAGTCAGTCACCTGTTCAATACATAGCTGAGAAATGAGATGGACAGATTTTCCTGATGATAATTATTTGGAAGAAGATTATGGGGCTAACTGGTTCAAAACCCAGGAAAACAACTTTTTGAAAAATTTCCCATTTTTCAGCTGTTCTTCTGGGGTTCTTTTGGTGGAGTTTTGTTTTCTGAAAACCTGGTTTTCAGTAAGTAAACAGTGGTTTTAGCAAACAAAAAAATCAGATAACTAAAAATAAGATAAATGTTCTAAATGATTTCAGTAAAAAAATTTTGTAAAGTTTTGTGGAAAATTTCTTGAAAACATGAAAATTTTGAAGAAGAAAAAGAAAAACTTTTTGTGAAAAATTAAGCGGTTTTTTTTTTGGGGGGTGGCGGGGTGGACAAAAAAGCTTTTCAGATTATACATTTTGGCCCGTTCAAATTATGCAGCACATCTTTGGATGTAATCTGACTGCTCTGTACTAATGTCATTTTGGCTGCGAGTATAAGTGACCCAGGGAAGAACACCACAGTGAAGGATGATCCTGTAATGGTGTGCAGATGACCTGGGTACTCAAATTCCATACACACTCCCTGCTACCAGCATAGTGGGAAAAGGAAGCTATAGCCCATAGACCTAAAGCTACAGAACGTGGTTAATGAAAAGAGGGCATGGTCTGGATCCTGGGTTAGATTTTCACCCCCTAAAATGATCAGAGTAGCATTCAGTCTAACAGACCACAAGAAAGAAAAAATATGCACACCACCACAAAGATCAGGGCAGTACAAATGAAAGCTTTAACCCAACTCAAAACATACCCCTTGACTTCGGTTCTGTACATTTTAGCTGTACTCCCGGGATCTGACCCTACAAGTTTAAATTAGTTATCTAGTAAGGTGCACAATTTTCCTGAGGGCTGCTTTTGTTAAAAATATACACTTCATCATTATAAACTTCATAGTAGTGTCTAAAGGTCCCAAATGTGGGATCAGGACCCCACTGTGCTAGGCACTGTATATATACTCAGTAAAAAACTGTCACCTGCTCCACAAATATCAGTGGGAGAAAAGGAATATAGATCCCCATTAAAGCTCAGGAACAGACAGATTAATCGACTTGCCCAAAGTCACATAAGAAGCCTGTGACATCACTGGGAGTTGATTCCAGCTGCCTTAACCACAAGACTATCCTCCTTCCCTAATTCATGCTACAGCTGCAGAATTGATCTAAACTGCTACATGCCTGCAAACAGAAGCATTACTTCTCAAACTGGTTAAGGGGCATTTATTTCTATAATTTGAAAATATGAAATATTTATTAAAATAGCAAAAGTTGATCCACTTCTAGCTCACAGTCACCTGTAACACTATGAGTGATTAGTAAAATTAGTGAAGTTTTACTGCCTTTGTTATTTTTATCCCTTATGGTAGATCTAGCCCTGACCAAGTATAATAAAGATCTGTTAGTACAAGAAACACTAGAGCACATATTAGAATAATTGAGGAAATAGATCTATAAAAGTCTCTGAAAAGAAGTGATCATAATATCAGAACACTGATTTGCTTTTATTAAATTAAAATATAAGTACTTTTAAAATTAATCTGCCACCTGAAAATACCTTTCCTAATGCATATATCCATGTAGTAGTGAGACAGTAGGCCTGATTTCAGTATTAAATCAGCAACCCAGCGGGGATCTAAATGGGATATCAACATTACATTTTTTTTATTTTTTATTTTTATTTATTTATTTATTTTTACTTTTCTTTAGTGGTAAGCAGCATCTATACTAAAAAACCTTTCCTGTTAGTAGGAGAATACAAATATTTCACAATGAAAAGGACCACTTATTCGGTAAATGCTGAATGATGAAAGTAATTTACATGTTCTCGCTCCGATTAGTGAATCCGTTTATCCACAAAGTGAGATTTCCACTTTCCACTGCATGTCAGATCAGAGCTGAATGGTTTCACTCAAATATGCCAAATGTGCACTTATTTTGTAATGTTAATTACTATCCAAGGCCATCATTTAAAATTTAAGTGGCCACATTCCATGCTGATTTATATTCTGTGCAATCTCATTGACAGGGTTGCCGGGGATGCACATCAATTAAAAAAAAAATTAGCTCAAATGCCCATGTTACAATCCCTGAGGGAAAAAAATCAATGTTTCAGTCAGTGAGGTTATTTTCAGTAACACAGACTGATGAGAAGAATTGATATTTGTAGGTTTCAGAATGATTGAAAGATAGTACAAAAATTATCTGGAATATAAATACTGCTTTGCCACAGAAATATATATTCAAACTACCTGATGTACCAGATATTCAGCCCAGAGATGGGAATATCCAGTCATACTATTTCCTTCCGTCAGGGAGCAGCACGACACAGGAGCTGAAGTACCACAACCACTTGTGCTGGAACTCTAAAAATATAGTGATGCTGACACACCAAAGCAAGGGCTGAGCACCAACAAACACAGGTACTGAAGCATTGACAACATAGGCATCTCATCACTTAAACACCAAAACAAATATGCCAGAGCACCAGTGCAGGTACTGAACCATCAAAAGCACAGAGACCTACATGTTGAAGCAGATAAAAATCCCAGATGCTGATATGTCATGGCTGAATGTTGATCTCAATGGTACTTATACCCCTATACTACCCAAATCTTAGCTTAAGCAATAATTTAAAATATTTTTTTCCTACAGCTTAGACTATGACTGCATTAAATTGTTAAAATTAAAGACAATGGGTATTAAAGCAGGAAATGTTAACTGATGTGACCTTAGAGGAAGCAAGAGCTAGATGACTTGTGAAAGAGCCAAGAAAATTCCAAAAATACAGCCTGCTCTTGTTTACATTCCTCCTCTGAATCTGCATGAGGAGGGAAGTGTAGGCCAACTAGCTCAATGTCCCAGGTGAGCATCTGCTGATCAAAATGTGAAGGTCAAAGGACATCAGACGTACTAGTCACATCTGGATAATTTTTCCTTTCTTAAATCCATTTTTAAAAAACACATCTGCAGAACTATTAGAACTATGGGGAAGTTTATTTGGAAGTTTTCCAAACATTTAAGAATCCTTACATCTACAGTACTGGATTTTTATTTAAATGTGCTCTTTTCAATATCAACCATGTTCACAAATACAAAACAAAACAAATCAGTTCATGAAAACTAAATGAGATTAAGCACTCATTCCTGTGTCAGAAAGGCTCTATTCACACTGCAGCTGGGAGGTGTGATTCCTAGTGCGGGTAGACAGACTCGTGCTAGCTCAGCTTGAGGTAGCACACTAAAATAGCTGTGTGGAGGTTGTAGAACTGGCAGTGGCTCATGCTACCAGCCCAAGCTCAGACCCAGGGAGTTGAGCAGGCTTGGACTTGGACAGCTAGCCTGAGCCACCAGCCGTTCTGCAACATCCGCACTGGCACACTAGCTCAACTCCAGCCAGTGAGAGTCTATCTACCTCTTGTTGGGAATCACACCTCCCTGCTGCATTGTAGACATGCCTTAGAATCTCACATACATGAAGACTATACCAGGAGCATTACACCAAGAAGTGAGGATTCTCAACTCTCAGTGCTGCTAAGGTTCTAGAAGAGATACAAAAAAGGATTGAATGACACCTGAAATCTGATTGGTCTTTATATAGGTTTGAAACTCTTGCTTTTCACTAGTCAATGAACATATGCACCAAGAATTCTTTCCAAGTGAGACTTCTTTACCACATTAAGCAATATGGTTGAATTAAAAATTCTATATTTTTATTTAAAATTGTTTGACATTTCAAAATACCCAATTGAGTTGTCTTTTTTTTATCTCCTCCCAGAGGGTGACATCCTACTGAGAGTGGATGGGTTAACTTGGATGATCTGTTTAATCAGATCTGGCATCTGCTTTCCACACACATTCTCTACAAATCCCTCACTTAACCAAGTTCTCCCATCCTGCTGCTGGGCCAAGGAAAGAGCCTTTGGTATTCACGAGGCACCTCAGCAACAATAAGGGCAATTACTTGGACAAATTCATTCTAGATGACTGTTCTGCTGTAACAGTTACAAGAATGTAGTATGTAAAAGAAATAGTAAAATTAAATTACATTATTTTCTGAGACTTGCTGTTGGTGTACAGTATTTTATTTGCTATTTTCAGAACATCTAAAATAATTTATTACAGTAAGATGTTCTGCTGTTAACAATATTACACAATTTCTTGAGACTAGATTCTGACTGCAAATAGCAAAATTTAAAAAAACCCAGAAAAATAGTTTTGATCACATTTAGTGACAACTGCTGTTAAAAATCTTCTTTGCACCACATGTCAGACTCAGTGCAATGTTTGTTGCCAGTAAAAGACATTATTCAAACATCTAATGCCAAGAAATTACTGTATTTTACACAGCGGGAATTAGTTGATGCTTTTGTAATGGTCCTTGGCCATAACATAACATTTATTTTAAAATTGGCGAACATTAACTACTATAAGATACAACTTTTGAGGTACGGTAGAACCTCTAATTTTTGGAATTCATACAAAAGTGGCAGTCTCCCCTTTAACAGATTTAATAATATAGGCCAGTAATGAGGAATCATAAGTAATACTTTATTACTTTTGTAAAATATACTACAGTATATTTATTAACACATTAATTATTATAACCAATATTACTAAACTACAACTGTGAAATTAAATAAGCTAAATACATTTTGGGATGCATTACTTGTCCTTTTTTATTTGAATTATTTTCCAAAACTCAATTCAGGAGACTAAATTTGACAATGTCCTTTTAATATCAATCAACAAATTGGAAATTCAGATGTTCATCCAAAATGCTTCAGTATTTTTTTAAAATGTGCTTCACAAAGAGAGCGTGTGGGGTATTAGTATTTGCAATATTGCTAGTATTTGTAACCTACAAATACCTCTTATCTTTATTTTGTACAAATACATTTACTGTGTATAGCTCTGGAAGTCTTATATGCACAAAACACTCTTTAGATAAAGAAGCCTTCTTAAAATACATTGTGTATGCAAAAAGAACAGAAGTACTTGTGGCACCTTATAGACTAACAAATTTATTTCAGCATAAGCTTTCGTGAGCTACAGCTCACTTCTTTGGATGCACAGAATGGAACACACAGACAGGAGATATTTATACATACAGAGAACATGAAAAGGTGGAAGTATGCATACCAACAGGAAGAGTGTGTATGCAATTTGAGTGAAACTGATCTGAGTGCAGAGGGACCACACAAGGTCCTGTATACCACATAAATGTGACAAACCTTTAATGAATATCTTATGTGGTGCCCGAGACCTTGCATAGTTCCCCTGTATGGAATCTATTACAACCTAATCGAGTAAGGGTCCTGTTCAAACAACTGTTTCATTTTTAATCCAAATTGAAGTTATATTATCCTGAAAAGAGATTTTTAATAATTATTTTTCCATTCAGTGCAAGGTCCCTACTACATGTCTGAGGCAGTGCACAAGGTCTGCACAAACATGTAACAAACATTCACGAACGCCACACAACATTCTTTTATGGGCCAAATGTGATTTATAATTTATAAAACTCATTTAGCCACTACCACAGGGCTAACTCTCCCACCTTTCCACCACTGAGAGGCCCTATCCAAAGCAGATCAATATGATTCTGCTGCATTGGGGATAGGGTGGCAGGATTCTGGGACTACGTGCAGGGGAGCCCTTGACTTCTGCATGCCAACAAGCTCAGCTCTTTATCACTGACCCAGCATAAAAGGAAAGCACGGGAGTGAGAGAAATACTAACAGATACACAGCTCTGTGGATTTCAGAGCCATTTCTCTTCACGGAAATGTGCTTCAAGTGTTGTGGATGCTATTGCAGCCACAGAGTATGGCATGGAGGATTCCTTCCTCCCACTCCAGGGGACTCCACTGAGCCAAGCCTGATTTAAGACTGGCATGGGGGACAGAATCTGCTCTTTATTTCTTATTCTTAATATAAACACATAACAGAGTAATAACAAAAAATATACATATTTCACAGCAAAGTATGCCCCTGCTTCTGCAAACACTTGCCCAGTGAGTAACTTTAGGCACATGAGAACTCCCATTGAATTAAATGGAACTATTCACGCGGATGAATGCTTGCAGGAAACATCATCTTAAACATTTTAGAATAGAAAAAACGGTTACCTACCTTTTTGTAACTGTTGTTCTTCGAGATGTGTTGCTCACGCCCATTCCATTCTAGGTGTACATGCACCCACATGTGCAGTCGTCGGAGATTTTTGCCTTAACGGTATCTGTAGGGCCAGCTGTGGCACCCTTTTGAGTGTTGCACTCATACGTCAGTATATCCGGCGCCGCTGGTCCTATGCTCTCTCAGTTCCTTCTTGCCAGGAACTCTGACGGAGGGGTAGGAGGGCGGGTAATGGAATGGAACGGACATGAGTAACGCATCTCAAAGAACAGTTACGAAACATAGGTAACCATTTTTCTTCTTCATGTGCTTGCTCATGTCGATTCCATTCTAGGTGACTCACAAGCAGTATCCATGGAGGTGGGCTCGGAGTTCATCGTCTTGAGCTTGCTGGGTAAGCGCATAATGAGACGTGAATGTGTGGACAGACAACCAGGTAGCAACTCTACAGATCTCTTGGATTGGTACTTGTGCCAGGAAGGGTGCTGACAACGCTTGTGCCCTAGTCAAGTGTGCTGTCAGGAGCGCTGGCGGAGGCACCTTCGCCAGCTCATAGCAGTAGCAGATGCAGGCTGTGATCCAGGATGAAATCCTCTGAGCAGACACTGGGTGACCTTTCATTCTGTCTGTCACCACAAAGAACAATTGTGTTGACTTATGGAACAGCTTTATTCTGTCTACGTAGAAGGCCAGTGAAGATTGACCTGCCTTGCAACAGAGGATGGAAAGCCGAGATAGCAGCCAGTTGGACCTTGATCAATGACAGGGACAAACCTTGGAGTTTGAAGTGCAGCAGATAATCCAGGATCTCCTACAGTGGGACTTGCTCGGCCCGAATATGCCATTCTGAGGCCCAGCACGTGAACTTTTTCCATTTGGACAGGTAAGTCACTCTGGTGGAGGGTTTCCTGTTACCCAGCAAGACCTGCTGAACAAGGGAAGAGCATGCTTGTTGGTCCGGCTTAGCCATGCAGTAGTCAAGCCATCAAGTGCAGCACCACCAAAAGGCTGCCGTGGTTCTGGGACAGCAGATCTGGCCAGATGCAGTGGGGCGGCTACTGAAAGACTCAGCAACGGTGCCGAACCAGTGCTGGCAAGGCCACGTGGGGGCTATTAGGATAATTCTTGCCCTGTCTTGCTCGATCTTCAGAAGGACCCTATGAATCATCAGCACTGGCCAAAAGGCATACATCAGTGCCCCTGAACAAGGAATGAGAAAGACGTCTGACAGGGAAGCCCTGTCCATCCCCCGGATCGAACAGAATACCAGTTCTGCTTGGAGTCCCTCACCTCTGGGAAATTATGCTGACCGCCTCCAGATGGAGCAACCACTCATGAAGAGATGAGCAAGTCCTGTTGAGGTGATGTGCCAAGACATTCCTGGTCCTGTTGGGATCCAGGAAGTGGGTGGGCAGAAAGGACCTCCCCCAGCCTAAGGGGAGGACCCACAAGGTCCGGGATCTCAATTAAGTACGTGGGACAACTAAAGCTATAACAGGGACAGGAGTGAGGTCACAGGGCTAAGCGAAGGGAACCTGATAGGGACACTGAGCAGAGAACCCTGGACTTCGCCCACTGCTCACTGAAGGTATCAAGGGAGTCAGCAGACACTGCCCAGAGGAACTCTGCCAGGATGTGTGAGCGGATGGAGGATCAGAAATAGGCCCTGCAGTCGCAGTAAACCCCGTCAGCCAACCTCCTCTCTCTGGTCTAGATGGCCAATTTGGCCAGTGTTAGGAGGTTGACAAAGAGGTCCTGTGACTTTGTGGGAACACGGATAGGGAGTGCATAGATAAGGAGGTGAGGGGAAAAATGCAGCCAAAAGTGTAACAGGATATCTAAGAGGAGACGGAAGAGGGGCTGCAACCTGGCGCACTCCAGATACACATGCGCCAGGTCTCCCTCACGCTGCAGAAAAGGCAGGTATCCGGGACAGGAGTGAACTGCACCAAGAACATGCTTGTGCTCACGGCTCTATGAAGGAGCCGCCAACTAATATACCCAGTGGGCTTCGGGACCACAGTGGGATATAGGCTAGCCCACCGGGGTTCCTCACCCTCCAGAGGTGGTAGGAGGTCCCCCACTTCATGTTGGGGTGGAACACAAGGGTGAGGACATGAAGGGTGTTGAGCATATACAGATGTTTCCTCGGCACAGTCCGGAAACAGGCTGGCTGCAAGTTGTGCAGCCAGCTCACAGTGAAGGGGTGGAATGGTCAGGTGGGGACACAGGGCAGGGGCCTGATGAGAAGGTCCGGAGGGCCCGGGGTGTAGGGTGGGCTGGGGGTGCCCTCCCGCAGGACCCGGTCAAGATATGCCCGAGCAGTGGGCAGTAAAGCAGCCCTCACCTCCTGAAGTATACGCGGGGGAGTACGAGGTCTGGAGAACTCCATGAGCTGAGCGAGCGTCAGGGGAGCCAGCCAGCCCGTCTCCCCGGTCGTAGTCCAGGAGGTCTCCAAGTCTGGTGACTTCTGCCAGGACCAGCCTCTGTTGCACCAAGGTGAACTTTTTAACCCATGCAACCTCACATCAGTCTACTCTGAAAAGAGACTGTTCCCATTGAATGGGAGGTCCTGGATAGAGGTCTGCATCTCTTGAGACAGGCCGGCGGTCTGAAGCCAGGAGCTGTGCCTCATGACCACCGCTGCCATGACTACCCTAGCCACTGTGTCCCATGCCATCTGGAGAAAGCACCTCAGTGCCCTCCTCCACCAGGGTGCCGAATTCTTGGACCAGACCCTGAGGGAGGAACTCCTTGAACTTACGGGAGAGAGTCCCATAAGTTAAAATTGTACCTGCCTAAGAGGGCCTGATGGTTCACCACCCGGAATTGCAGGCTGTTTGTTGAATAAATTTTTCTCCCCAAAAGGTCCAGTCTTTTGGCCTCTTTATTTTTGGGAGTTGAACTAGTTTGCCCCTACTTGTCCTTTTCACTGGCCACGGAGACAACCAGCGAACCTGGAGGTGGGTGGGTATAAAGGTACTTGAACCTTTGGCCAGGACAAAGTACTTCTTTTTGGCCCTTTTGGAGGTGGGAGGGATGGATGATGGGGTTTTCCAGAGGGCCTTGACAATTTTCAGGACCGTCATGCACTGGTAGTGCAACACGTGCCGGAGTAGAGGCAGAGAAGATATTGAACAAGATGTCCGCTCGCTCTGCCATCTCCTCCCCCATCCTCTCCACCTCTAGGCCCAAGTTCTTGGCCACCGTTGAAGCAGGGCCTGGTGTTCCTTAAAATCATCCAGCCGGCTGGCCCCTTGAGGGTCCCATGACCGCCTCATCCAAGGATGAGAACAACGACTGTACCGCTGGGGTAGGCTCTGGGTCATCATCCCTCATGGGGTAGGGGATTTTTGGGGTGGGTTCTGTCTCCTCTGGCCCGACCTCTGAGCGGGTCTCATGCATGGAGCCCGGTACCGCCAGTTGTTGCTCCGAGGCAGCGGCAGATGAGTGGTGTGAAAGGGGCATCATCATCACCAGCATGTCCCATGCACTCCAATAAGGCCACTGTGCTGGCCACTGGCCATGCTGCCAAGGCGGCGCCATAGATGCTGATACGGCCTCAGGTGCCCATTCACACCGGTGGAGTCTTGGCGGAGGGCTGAATTGCCTTTCTGTGCCGGAGGCAGCTGCTGTGGGGGTCACTTACAGGCATAGGCCTATTACAGTCTACACAGGGCTTAAACCCCGGAGACCAGGGCATGCCCCACCTAGGGCAAAGTCCCCACTGGGACTCTTACCTTCTGACTCCTAACTACACTTAACACCTACTTAACACTGACTACTATAAACCACTATTTACAAGACCCTAAGGCTCAAAGTCAGAAGAGACAAAACCGCTAGCCCTTGCTATGCAAGGAAAGGTGCTCCAACTAACCATCATGGGAGGTAAGTAGGAACTGAGAGTTCATAGGGTTGGTGGCGCCTGATATACCAATGCATAAGCATTGCACTCAAGGGGGGCACCACAGCTGGACCTACAAATACCGCTAAGGCTAAATCTCCAATGACTGTGCATGTGGGCATGCGCACACCTAGAACGGAATGGACATGAGCAAGCACTTGAAGAAGAGAGTTTTGTCTTCCTCACAAATATAGGTTACTAATGTTGCCAAATACATTACTCAATTGCCAAATCATCCTCTTCTCTACATTAGCAAAAAGAAATACCACATTCCTTCCAGAAAGTGCACATTAAGATACATGATAAATGGCTAAAATACACAACGTTATCTATATTATCTTAGGCATTTTATTTTAAAATATTTTTAAAATGAAGTGCCATAATGTCATTTAATCTATTTTTCTCTAATCTTTATTTCCAAATAAAAAACCTATTCTAAGTAATGTGGACCTGTCAATTCATTTCCTACAATTGTTTAGTCATTGACTTGTGGTGAGCGTACCCCAAAGCCCCTTCCTTACATTTTCATCTTTATGGGTAAATATATACCAGTTTAAATATTCTTAACATACTAAATAAAAACAAATCAAAAGCTTAAGTGAACAGTAGATGTGCAAGAGCATACTGGAATGAATAAACAATGTGAGAAAATTCATGTGTACAAAAGAATGCAAGAGGGTGAAGAATGAGTGGGTGATGCATATGACTAGTCTCGAGTTCACTGCTGTAAACCATTCAACTGCAAGTTTAGAGAGTGAAAATCAAATTACTTTAATAGCTTCAAGAGTAACTTAAGGCATGTTGGAAAGAAGGATATAATGGAAGAAAATAGATCTTCCAGAATAGTGTATATGTTTTCCTTAGGCTCTTTGCTACCTAGACCCTGGGACAACATTTTAACTGGACTGTCCAATCAAAAGGGCCGCATGATGAGTAAAGTCGACAGAAGTTGGTGATGGTGGTGGGGGGAAGGGGGTTTCCACATAGTGGATGAATGGGTTTCCCAGTCTCCTAAAAAAGGTTACAAGTTTTATAGTTAGTAAGTGGAGGAGTACCAGATTTGATTCAGATACTATTTGGAACACATGTTTATACTGTGATCATTATGCTCCATAAAACATAGTTGATTTTTAGCACAAACATTTTAAAGGTAAATAGTTTCTCTTTCAAATTATTAGTATGGTAGGTTAGTATGATAACTTACTATAATACTGCCAATTATATCCACAGATGACAGATACAATCTTAGTGTGATGGTCTCTAAAATCACAAATGCCATTCAATGCATGGCTCCAGTAACAGTAAATTTTAAATTAAAGCAAGCAGACATACTGCAGCAAGCATCTGGTTCTCTGTTAGTGTGTTGGATCTGTTAAAGCTGTCTGGGTCTGTATAGTTTTGCCCTGCCCACTGCAATAGTAAGCTTTTTTGAGTACACAGAAGGTCTACGCAAAATTCCCCCAAAAATACAGAAATCCATTATTTTTACTACATTTACACTTTTAAATCAGTCTGAGAAACAGAAATATTATGACGACTATGAAATCCATATACTTTTCCTATACAAAGTTACAAACATTGTTCCACAACTTAAAAATTTCAATGGCCTACAGCTATCTAGCTATTACTAGATAGCTCCATAACAGAGGAGTACCTCACATTATAATCACCTCAGAAAAATAAACATTTCATTCAGAAACCAGAATTCCACAAGTATCAGTTCATTTCAATAACTCAGAGGATATAGCAACTGAATTCAGGACAATTATATACTCCACTAATATTAAACACTGACAAAGTATAGTTTTTTAGTCATGAATCCAGTTGTGTATTGCTATGCAAATTGAGGAGAGTCATTCTAAAGCTATCACACACATTTCTACCAATTTTCAACAAGCATTACAGGACTAGGATTCTATTTGGGATGATGTGAAAAATGTAGACATATGAATTACAGTAATAAAACAGACTCGTATACCTATATATCTGATACATTGCATCATCCTCATTTTAGTTTCAATCTGTTTGGCAAAATGGAATCTTAGTTTGATATTAACATCAAAACTTGAAGCCCCTAATTATCTCTATAGCAGCTTTAGGAACAGCTTACTCAAGCAAGTAGTCTCACTGAAGTGAGTGACACTATACTTTGTAGCAAGATATTTAATTGAAAATTAATTGTTCTCTTCAATAACTATATATTAGCTGGTTTGAACCATCAGTTTTTCCACAAAGTTCCAAAGGTTTTACCATCTGAAAAAGTACAGTCAATCTGAATCTAAGTTTTTGGACTTGCAGTTTTAATCAAGGCCCTGATCCTGGAAATGCTTAGGCACATGCTCAAAGTTGACCAGATGTATGTTTTTAGGATCACGGCCTAAAATTGGGACATGGAGCGAACTAAAGAAACTATGGAGGGGAATAGAACAATTTAACTGTGTCAATCTTATTTCTCTTTTGCGTCCTTGGGCTTGTCTACCACTCTCCTTTCCAGTCGGTGGTGGATTATGGAGACATCCTCTTAGAAGTAATTTGAAAGCTTTGTCAACTCAGAGGGAATTCAAGCACACACTCTGCCTGAAGTTTTTTGAGAAAAAAGTGCTTGGAAACTGGTTTTTCATGTTTAACTTTTAAATTAGTATTAAAATCTGGCTCGAGACATAGGTTCTTTGAAAGCAAAAGAGTTATGGCCCAGATCCACAAAGGTATTTAGGCTCCCAACCTCCACTGAAATCAATGGCCTAAATGCCTATTTTTATAAACCAAAGTTTAGCACAACACTTCAATGTTTCTGTGTACAAGAAAAATTTTGCTCATGATTTGCCTGCCATATTTTTACATTGCCTTTGCCATTTGCCTTACCTGAGCAACATCTTCAAGTTTGTTCCATTTTATAGACAGCAGCAGTTTTGGCAGTGATTGTGGGAAATTCTCACGACAGTCATACCGCAAAGTCCATATAAGATCCATTTCATTTTCGCATAGTTGAGTCAAGGGGTCCCTTTCCATGATTTCTTTTATTTCAATATAGAACTTTTTGCCACCTCGACCCTAGGTAAATTAAAGTTAGCAAAGTAAGTTAAAGAATCACCAAATTTATGTTATACTGGACGTAGACTGACTAGCTTGCTCTAATAGTCTATGATAAAGCTATATTAGGAAAATAGTAGTATTAAGTGAACTGGATTCATTTCTTAGATCACAGTGGGATAATTATCAGGCTTTTACTTCGAACCTCAAATTTCTGGTGATGGTAGAACATATTTATACAGCAGAATCTAAATTAAATTTACAAAATTATTTGAAAAAAGTTATGCTTCTGCATAAATAACACTAGATGGCGATATTGCTGTTTTCCCATTTAAATTGGGGAATTCTTGTTTTGACAGCAAGTACTTTTCCCATTTATTTGTCAGCTAAATATTGTCATGGCAGCGTAAGGGTAAAAGTCAAATTAAAATCAAATGTTAAGGATGCACTTCCAACTATAACAAAAAAGACTGGTTTTGTATGTAAATACTAACACACATTATGTTTTCTAATACAGATTTGTTTTATTCTCACAATTCTCATTTTAACGCAGAATCAAAATAAATGTAGGGCAGGAAGGGACCTTTAGAAGTCATCTACTTTCTGCCAGCACTGAGGCAGAATTAAGTATACACAGACCATCCCTGAGAGGTGTTTTTCTGACCTGTTCTAATCCTCTAATGACAGGGATTCCATAACCTCCCTAGGTGACTTGTTCCAGTGCTTAACTATCCTATGTCAATTACTATAACAGGTTAAAAGTTAACATAACTTTGATTACTAGAACTTGGAAATCAACATTACTTTTAAAAATTAGGTTTACTAAGAACGAATCTTCATTTAAAAGACACGCTGGTCAGAGGATGCATCCTTACTATGCAAACTGCAAGGAAAGAAATAAAGCTGACCAACATAATTTGAAAGCCATATAGACACATAATTAAATGTAATAGATGCTCCTGCTTCTAGACAAAGATGTACTCTATGCTGAGACGTTGATAATCTATTTTCACTGTGTATTATATGAAGCTCTGAAGCAACCTGAAAACTTGAGCAATTAGTATGGAAACTTCCTTGGATCTTGTGAAATTAAAAAAAAAACTGAATCTTCTCTAAAGTGGTATTCTTTTTGTATGAAAACCTTTTTCCTTCCTTGTAAAAGTTCAGTTAAAATTATAGGCCAAATTGAAGACAATATTGTTTATGTATCATAAACAATTTCACTTCATAGTAACATTCTGTAGAGAGTTCCTAGTTGACAAAATAATTCAAATGCTACACACATTACTACTTTCAAATTTAGCTCTTACTGGACAGGGTGAGTGCCTGAGCCTTGCATTGTGCTGAAAAGTAAATATCTTCAAGCAAAAATATCATTTAAGAATAAATTGTTTAAGATAATAGACTTAAAATAGCTGGTGTAATTGAAATGTTTGTTTAGTGAGCTAAGAAAATTATGTACTTTTTTCTTATGTCAAAATATACAGTAAATGAGAAAGTCTTGAAAATAAAGTGATTTTGTAACTGAAAGCTTTATTCAAGAAAGCTGTTTTCATGTTCCTAAAAGATAATAAATAAAAGGTCTTGATTACAAATAATGTCAAGCTGACATTCTACTGTGTAAGTGGTAATCTCATTTACATATTCAGTTGCTTGTAACAGAACAAGTTATGAGTTTTCAGTGTTTTGGAACACTGCATAATGTTTAAAGTGCTCTATTCAGTGTTATTTATACTTGATGTACTTGTTGACAAACATCTGTATTCTAAAACATCATACAGTTTTTACTGTAGATCAGTAAGTAGAACAGATACTTTCCAGTAGCAGACTGGAGAACTAGCAGGATTGTAGTTTTCTGTATTTTTTTTATTTTTTCCCTCAACATTAGGTGGGTATGTATTAAGAAAGCAATTTCAAGTTAAAGACTTCATATAAAAAGTACAACCTCTGTTCCAGAACTGTTCACCTCCTTCAGAAGATCAACTATCTCCACTCCATGGGTGTACAAAAAATTAAGGAATTTATTGTTGTCAAA
Source organism: Mauremys reevesii (assembly GCF_016161935.1). Taxonomy (NCBI): domain Eukaryota; kingdom Metazoa; phylum Chordata; order Testudines; family Geoemydidae; genus Mauremys; species Mauremys reevesii. Next base: position 41,473,300 of record NC_052631.1, on the reverse strand, counting down.
GATCAATCCAGCTCAAAAATGGTCATTATTGGGAAGCTTCTGACAACAAGACAGATTATCTTGCTACAAATAACTATTAATTAAATTTGTATGCTTTATGAAACCAAATTTCAGACATAGATGAGGTATAATCCATAAAATATATTCAGCCACAGCATCCCTTGTCCACTCTGTAGCCTGACTAGTGTCCAATACAGAAAATATATGCTTGATTTGAAGGAAATGCTAAGGCCCACAAAAGTGGGTGGTCATTTAAAAACAAACAAACAACCTAAAAAACCTAGAGGGTTTTAATGTTACCTGAATACATATATTTATTTTCTATTAGAATAATATAAGCATGAAGTGTCAGAGAAATAGGATATTGGGATTTTCTAATTTTGAAGATGCTATTTTCAGGTTGGATACTTACTGCCATGCCAGCATTCTCACTGCTTTTTGCAATCTCAGCCGCCTTTTCAAGTATCTGAAAAAGGATAATAGTTTAAGTTTAAGATTGAAATAAAGAACTGGACTACATTTTGAAGGAAAAATGTTATAAATGTGAAGTGGGGAAACAATACAGCAGAAGTTCTCTCTTTAGTTACAGAACTGATTATTTACCCATATTTATTAATTCTTTATACTGTATGTGTGGTATACAAATGTGTTTATGTATGATGTTACATCACAACCTTATGTGTATTATTACTCTTCCATAAAATGTGTTCTTATGAATATAGATAGCTAATTTAATAAAATAGATTCTGGTCTAGAAAATGCACAAAGGAGTGCTACATACCAGCTGCCCATGTGAAGAATGCAAGTACTAGTGGAATGCACCTAAAGCAAAAGGATTTCTCAAGCAATTTGGTGTTCTCTTAAGATGTCATCCTTGCATAAATGTATGTTCTTTGGTTCCACTTCAGGGCATGTAAGTACAATATTTTCCCCTCATCTTTACAATTATACATGTGAATTAAATCTGTGAAAAGCTGCAAGTTAACATTCTTGGAGACTGATGCCCGCTATCTATCCACAAAACACATCTTCTATAATGTCAGCTTCCCTACACTGTCCCTTCAGTAATCTAATGGGTACTTCAATTTCCATGTCCATCCAATTTTTGGTGGCTGTGCTCAGTGCTCAGCACCTTCAAAATTATTGTCAAGTAGCATCCATTGTATGAGATGTTCTATGATTTAGATACATATCCCCAGAGGTGAAAGTAAGCTGGTCCGGTCCAGTCCGGCATAGCAGCAAGAGCTGGTATGCCATGCCAGACCGGACCAGCTTCCCAGGCTGGAGATTTAAAGGGCCCAGGGCTCCCTGCAGCGGCCGGAGCACCTGGCCCTTTAAATCACCGCAGGAGCCCCGCTGCCACTACTCCAGTAGCTCGGGGGTGATTTAAAGGCCCCGGGGCTCCCAGCCTCTTTAAAGGCCCCGCCTCTTCCAGTTGAGGCTACGCCCCTGCTTAGGACTTCAGCGTACCGATAAGTCCTTTAATTTACTTTCACCCCGCCTAGTCCACTGCAAATTAGATTGAGACCTACAACCTATTTTGCATAGTTCGCTGAACATACAGTAACATTTGGTTTTTACTGACCTGGGCTGGATTTGAATCAACAGCACTTATTCCTTTACAAATATCCTGAGCCATTCTGCACCCAAGCATGAACAGTACTTTGAAAGTTCAGATATCTAGAAATAGCACCATGAAGGTGGCAGCCCTGAGCAAGGGGAAGGAGATAGTGGATCATGTCCTGCCCAACATATTTTATATATATTTACTTAAAGCCACAAAAGCTTTGGTTGATGCACCTCAGTGGAACAATGCACATAACTATAAGCAGGTAACTTATCCTCTCTAGGTTATTTAATAGTTCTCCATAGACAGTATTCAGTATAAGAAAGCTGTGTATTCAAACCAGATGTTTTTCATGTTTAAGAATATCTAAAAATTACATCAGCAATCAGCTTATAGTAGCAATCAAATACACATCACAAATCAAATACAAATCAACATCCACTATACAATGATTATAGGTGGAGTCAGTAGCAATGCCTATAGTTAAGGCTGCCTGATGCTTTCTATTATAAGATTCTGTTTTCAGTTGCATGCAACTTTTTCCAAATTGTTTTAGTTGAAATTTTCTGCAGTGGATCTCTGCCTGACATTGAGTTTTTTGTTTTGAAAGTTTCAGCAAAAATGGTTCAGCCATTTCCCAAAGTGAAATTAAGAGGAAAATACATCTTTGGTCATGTTAAAAATATTTTTATCATTTTATTGAGAAGCTCTTGCACCTTCATGCTTTGGGGGTGGTCTTGGAATATGGCAGGCCTGGGCCTTTTTCTGCTTCTATGGAAAACCTCCCATTCTAATTATAAACCTTTGGAAATAAAATCTCAGTTTTCACATGCTCAGTAAAGCCTTGTGTCATAAATAAACAGATCAGGGTTAAGGTCTCTTTTCCCTGGAAAGGGTTAACAAGCTCAGTAACCTGAGAAACACCTGACCAGATGACCAATCAAGGAACAGGATAATTTCAAATCTCTGTGGAGGGAAGCCTTTGTCTGTGTTCCTTGTTTGCTCAGAGCTTTCTTTGGATCTAAAAGAGGCCAGTCATGTCTCCAAGTTCTCCTGGAGTAGTTCCTACTATTTAATAGTGAGTATTAATTAGAAAGGCGGATTAGTCTTTTGAGTTGCTTTCTATATTTGCAATTGTGTGTTTGCTAAAGGAAATTCTTTATTCCTATTTGCTGATATTGCTTTTACTGAGAAAGGGGGAGGGGGAATTCTCTCCAGAGATTGATAAGTTTAGACCCTGTGTATTGTTCCAGCTTGGTATCACAGAGACAGTTACTTTCTTTTTATTCTTTAATAAATTCTTTTTTCTTTTCTTTGGACTTGGTGACTTCCTTCTTTTGTGGAGATTCAAGGGGAGGGGAGGGGGAGGTGAGTCCCTCTTTGTGTTGAGTCAAGGATTTGACTCGGTGTAATCTCTCCAAAGCAGGCTGGAGAGAGGGAAGGGGGGAGGGGAACTGGCTGTTTCTCTCTCTCTGGTGAGATTCAAGGTGTTTGGATCTGTGTTCCCCAGGGGAAGTTTTTGGGGGCACAGGGAGTGTGTCAGACACTTAAAAACTGACTGGTGGCAGCGAGAACCAGATCTAAACTAGGATTTTAGTTTAGAGGGAAACCAAGGCAGGTCCCCACATTGGAACCCGACAGCTTCAAGTGGGGGTGAGACCTATGACACCTTGTTACAGTTTAGCAGCTAACTTCTCCAAAGGTTTTATCTGTACTGAGCAAACTCTGGCCTAGTGCTGCAATGGCAGGACATTACCTATAATTGTTGCTCTTGGCAGTCACAAGGCTACTCTGATTCAAATGCAAAGAGGACAGGAGCCACACAGAGGCTGGCAACAGCAGAGAGAGAGAGAAAGTAGTTTGGAACAAAGAGTTGGGAGAGGGGAGAAAATGGAATAGGAGCTGATGGAGGGAATGGAAGCCAGTATGCTAAAGGGAAAAAAAAGGAGAAGATTGAGATAATACAAAGAGCCGGTCGAGGGGGGTGGGGAGCGGCAATGGATGAACCAGTGCCGTTTAGTGAAGGAAGTCCTTATCTGTTGGGTCCCTGCCTCTTTTGTTGCAGAAATTGGAAGGGATCTAGTGAAGGAGGCAGGGGTTTGCAGGAAGAGAAAAGCATGGTCTTATAGTTAAGGCTGCTGAATGCTGCCCTGGAGAACTGGATTCTATCTCTATCTCTGCCACTGAGTTTTGATGTGATTCTCAACCAGTCACATACTACAAAACTTTCACAGGTGGCCACTGTGTTCCCTCTATTTTCTGGACACTTGGGTCTAATTTGCAGAAGTGCTAAGCATGTACAATGGCTACTATGTTCAATGGGGGCTCTGCTCTGAATATATAAAGTGCCATAAAATGCTTAAGTGCTCTGAAAATCAGGTCCTAGGCATCTAAAATTGGGCAGTCAAAATTAGTGCATACTTTTGACCTTTCTCTCTCTGTCCTTAGGTCCCCATTTGTAAAATGGGAATAATACTACCTCCTCACCTCACAGGAGTGTTGTGAAAAGAAATTTATCAGTTTTTGTGAAGCACTCATAATACAGTGATGAGTGCTAAAGAAGAGCCTATGAAGAAATTAATAATTTTGTCCTCATAGCAGGACTTGAACAGTGTGCAATAAATAAGCCATGATGTCACATTTGAACAATGAGGATAAAAGAAATATCAAATTGTCATTGATTGAGCACCATCCATTCTGTGAACTGAATAAGGAAGGGGCCCGGTGGAAATAGTAGTATGTGATAATGGAATGAAAGACTGTATTAATGTGTATGCATAACAGGGCTGAATTCAAGCAGCACAGCCAACCATCTTAATTCTGGCATTTCCTATCTTTTGAGCACTTGACTTTGCAACCTTAACATGCTTTTAATGCAATTTGTGAGTAATTTCAGCTATAAACTCCACCACAATACAATAAATAAAACACAAGATACAATCATCTCAAGTAAAGTGGTGAGAGCTTGACTTCCTAGCACAGAAATAGATCTTAGAGAGCAGATGAGGCAAATCTGGATTAGTGTTGTGGCTCAGGGGGACTCAGTTTCAGAGGACTTCTGAATTAATTCTACTTAAATACAGTCTAACATTTACAGCAGGCACATGATTAACAACATTAAATAATTAGCTGCTGCTTCAGTGAAGATGGCTAAAGTGAGGTATCAATTTGCATCTATAATGAGGGTCTTTGTATATTCTACTAACAGGTGGACTGATGCTATGATCTTTATATCATTTTAAGATATAAATATATTTAAGATATAAATAAAAGAGAGAGAAAGAGAGAGAGAGTTAGATCCTGAAGATGAAACTGAGACTCTCAAACCATGATCACGCATCTAATTTTGTCTAATGCCTTCAACCAACACTGAAAACTGGAACAATTAAAACAAATTATGTATTTGCTAAATCTTACTTGCAAATTTAAACAAATATTGAGGGTCCAAATCCTCAGCTGGTATAAAACAGGTAGCTACAAATATAATTTATGCCAGATGAGGATGTGGCCCATTGTCTCCATCATTTTGGTCCAAAGGGGCCTTCATTCAAAGAGGGGAGCTTTATTCCTTCACAAAAAGATTAATTACTATACCATCCTGATCTCAGCAATTCATCCTCAGCAGCTCTGATCTCAGTTCGTTCTCAATATTGGAACTTAATATCTGAGGCAAAATATTCTGATGCTTCTAGTTTCCCATTGATGTTATAAAACATTACTCAACTCTAGAGAATTAAAAGCAGCAGAATGTTTTGAGCAACCAAGAACCGCCAAAAAAGGACTTGTATCTAAGTTCTCCAATACTGAGTGCTTCCAGTGAACATTTCTTCTACGAGCTGTGAAATCACTTCACATAAAAGCACAAGAATTTCCCCACGTTTGATGTACAGAACTGCTCAGGTACAGTTGAAGAAGAGGATAAAGTTCTCCAACAAGAGTTATGACAGACAGGGGAAGATCATCACACTAAACAACTGTGACTATATAATGTACTGCACTCAATAAAATCCTCTGACCATGTTTATGACAATGTTTGAACATGCCTGAATATTTGAATTTTTCAATTGTAAGTCATTAAAAGCACAAAAGAAAAACTGAACACAAAACCAAAAATATTAACTAGTAAAGGTAGTATATATTCTAAATTATCTCAGGAACACAAATACATATGATTTTAAATATTTTTAGAAATGAATGTATACAAGATAATTAACAGAAAAAGAACAAGAATTATAATTAAAAGGTGATAAAATTGCCAAAATATTTTTAAACAAGAGAAATAACTTCTTCAGCAATTGGTAATAAGATTTCCCACTACTCTCAGGAAAATGGTACCAACTGCTTAGTGCTGCGAAACTGCACTTACATTATTATTGTCACCTGGGATCAGCTTTATTTGCTGGTTTGTGAATAGACTAGCGTTCTAGTATTTACACTGTAGATGCATCAGCTATACTCTGAACACACACTCACATATACTTCCTGTCCCTAGGCAGATATTCTTGTTTGTATCTGTGACATTGTATAGTACAACTAAAGGTAATTTTGTTCAAGAGCAAACTAAAGAAGTGTTTTAGTATAGTAACAGACATAAAAAGTGTATTTCTCCAGAAAAGGACTTTAATTGTTGAAGGGAACAGAAAATGGATAAAATATAGTCTTAAACGTGAAATGTCAGATCCTTTTCAGTCCTGGTTAAGTACAGTTTGATATCACTGAATGTGTTTATACTGAGGTTTACAGAAATGCAACTGTGGTATATTATTGTCAAAGGCAGTTCTAATATTAAAAATAGACAGTGTTTTTTCTGACACTCAAAATAACATGCACTAGAAGTGCAGACTGTTTAAAAAATTCTGTTCAACATGTTCTCAAAAGATACTGAAGCCAGAATACTGAGGTTTAGTTATATGTTCCAAGTTTTAGTAACTACAATATGTAAGCTAAAAAGCAGGAAGGGTGGATTTAATCAAAAGCCAGTGTTTAAGGGGAAGAAAGTAAATACCAGATAGCCATTTATATACTAGCATTCATGGCTTCTCTTTATTTAATATATTATATCTTACCTTATCAAAGGGAGGGTAATAAATGGGCAGTTTTGAATATTCTTGAAATTTAATGTGCAAAGCCGTTGCATTTTCTGTGTAAGGATTAGTTCGTACTGTTCCCATTGGATTCAACATTTCTTCAAGTTCATCTAAAATATCAGAACAATTTATGTTATAGAACAAAGTGTCTTTGGATAAGGCAGCAATGCCATGAGAAACTGCTTCCTGTGTTGATTGTAAAAATATACATAGCTGTTCACAGAGGGCCAGATTCTCTCCTACTTTGCAATGAATCTCTAGCACAATCTATTCCTAATATCAACATGTCTGATGCCCAAGAGGATCATCCAATGAAAGGAAGACAGGTTAAAGAACCAGCTTGGCTCTTATGACACGTCCACTTGTTACTGTTTCAGAAAACGGAAGGTAGGCAGTAAGAATTGTCCCTGTAGCATGACAATCTCTAGCTGTGGTTTCAACCCCGTGGATAGGTTCCCATAACTTTGTCCAAGGGGGAATGATCCAGCATCTAACAGGAGTTCTAAGCCACTGAAGACAAGACTGCCTCGTGTTGCTGAATTGCTTCTCTAATGAAAGAGCAAGATTAATAAGCTCAAAAGGGCATTTTGTCCAGTTTTCCTCACGCAGATGGAAGGTGACTACGATGTGGGGCTTTATGGGAGAGAACAGCACAAGTCAAGAATGCACAAGGATATCCTTAGGACTTCGGATGTTCTGTTTCTGGTTCTGTCACTTATTTAATGCAAGTCTTGAGCAATTCACTTCTCTGTACCTCATTTTCCCTACTGACAAAATAGGCATAACAGTTACCTACTTCACAGGTGGGTTGTGAGGTTTAATAAGCTTCTTATAAACACAGATCCTTGGAATAAAAAGGCTCCCCAAAACTTCAGAGGCAGTTACAAGTAGTTGGGATTTACTGACAGAGGCTATTCTATGCACTTCGCATATTCAGCATAAACCACCACATTATAATTCCCATTTTCCACAGAAAAGGTTACTGAATTAAACAAAATAGATGGCCAAATCCTCAGCAGCTATAAACTGGCATATCGCCACGATCCTCAATCAAGCCAAGCAGATTTACCAGCTGCGGATCTAATCCAGAATGAATATCTTTAGCATGATTTTTAAAATAAATATTTAAAAGCTGCTCTTTATTTAAAGAAAAAATAATGTATAAATCAAAATTAATGTAGATTAAGCTCTCTAATTTGCCGGAACAGATTCTCTGTAATATATATGACATGACAATGCAATTAACTCTCAGTCAATAAAAACCACATGGATTGAAATTTATTATAATAACGTTTCCTCCACTGAAATATACAGGTTGCTTATAAAACAATATGAAATCTAGATGCCACTCTTCATTCTAACCAAAACAATCATCTGCTTTTTATGGCATAGGAATCTGAACCAACAGAAGCAATGAAAATATAATGGCATCTTAAAGATGGCAAACATTATAAATAGCTAGAAATAATAGTCATTGTCATTTTAAAGGGTCCTTATTCAGTAATGGATAACACTTCAAGGATATAACGGATTTCCAAACTAAACAAGAAACAACCCCAAGAAATTTGGTATTTTTTGAGAGAAGGATTGAAGTTTAACAAACACCAGACTAAGGAGACTGCATAGAATATCAGAAGGAAAACAGAGCTAACTACTGAGGGGACATAGACATATTTTATGCAATAATAATGTTAGCTCTCTCTTTCCCTATTTGGAACAGTGATAATGGCAGCCAAAAACAATTAATATTCCATTATCCTAAATTAATGTTGTTCTTTAGTCTCTTGAGTACGAGTATACAGCAAATCCCAGGATTACAAAATCAAACCTTACCAGGAAATGATGTCCAACTGTGCAGTAAGAAGTCTCCACTCTTCAACTGTCCTTTAAAATCAAATACCATGGTATTTACCCAGGCTACAGGATAGTGCTGTTGAAGGGAAGACTTTATTGTTTAAATAGAACCTAACAATAAATCTGAAACTTTAAAATGGTAAATGGCATAAAACTAGAAAAATAAATAGTAAAAAAAGATTGTTCTAGACTAAGACTCTGATTCAGAAAAGCAATTCAGCATATGCTCAACTTTCAGCATGTACCTAAGTCCCATTGTCTTTAGTTCAATAATGAAAGTTAAAGATGTGATTTTCTGGATAGGGTCTAGGAATAAAAACAAAAAACCAAAAACCTATCCTGTTCAGAGCTCAAAAGATGTGAATACAATTTCACAAATACTAATAATTTTTAAAGCTTCAGCTCATTTAAAAAGAGACATTGCCAACTACTTTAAGTTTATGGCCTTTTTCTGTGTGTGGGGAGGGCCAAAAGCTTTTACAAAACCCAATAAGAACAGAATATTCCTCTGCGTTGGGGAATGTAAACAGCCTTGGTCTGAGTACATGGAAACCAAAAATTGAATAGTAAAATGCAAAAAGTAAACAAAAATGATGTGAAATAAATTATTTTTTTTTAAAAAATCGTTTACTTTTAATATAAGATGCCGTTAATAATACACATGAAGATTTTAAAATGTGATTTTCACAATACCCCTTTATTTAAAAATTTTTTTGCTAGAATAAAAAGGATAAAGAAAAAATAAACACTAATAATTAACAAAAGGAGGGAAAATTATTCTTTTTTGTTTAAATAAGCTCCCTGAGACTAGACAGTTCATAAATAAGTTGCTTTTTTAACTGAGCACTACTTCAATTTAAGGTCACCCATTTTTTTCATTTGTGTTTCAGATTTCCAAGGTGAGAAAATAAAATGCCTACAAATACACTGCTCAGTACATTAAGAGGTACATTACGGGAAAACAAATAAAAACATTACCACTTTTCCAGCTTTCCTGATGGTCTGGTATTTCGAGGGATTAATGGTCTTGGTTGACTTTTTAGTTTTCATTTTATCCATCACAGCATAAACTGCAAAGCACAGCCTAGCCATTCTTGGCAAGTCACAGACATTGATTTCAAATTCCAGTGTTTCATTCCAAACATGTTCACTTCTCCCAGATATTTCTGCACTTACAATTGGCTTACAAAGGAGTTCAGTTCCATGGAAAAGACCAGCCCTGACATGAACCTATAATAGAGGTGTGACAGAAAAGTATCCAAAAACATTCCACGAAGCCAGGAATATTACTTAAAAACATAAGACCTAGTTGAAAAAGTTTTTCTTTGAAATGATTCTCTGATGAAAAAAGCCCTTTTCACAAAATCCGAGTTTTCCATGGGAAAATTTCCTTTTTATCAGGAAAATCAAGTTGACAGCTCCAATGTTGTTCTCCTAGAAGGCTCTCGTCATTTCATTTGAAACTGAAAAAAAGCTTTCCCAGAGGGCTGCTGAGGCCAAGCACCAGGGCTCTTTGCATCACAGCTTCTCCAGCCCTGGAGATAAGGGGAGGGGAAGGGAGGCTGAGCACTGGGGCTCTCTGTCTCGCTGTCAGGCTCTTGTCAATTTCTTGTCAATTGAAATGGGCCTTCTAAGAAGGCAGCTGGGAAGCCAAAAACCATACCCATGAGAAATTTTGCATTTTGATGTTTTGTCCTGATTTAGAATTACATTTTTATTTCAAAAACCCAGATTTTTTTTTTTGCAGGAAGTGACTTCCATATCCTGGCCAGGTCTATTAAAAACATAGAGTATTTATTAACCTAAAAGCATACACTGTACAGGAAACTAAATCAAATCTTGAAAAAAATTACTTCACTTTTGGTGTCTATTACTGTTGGTGCTCACACATAGCTCATGTTGGCAGAATAAGTATTAAACTGAACGTGTAGTGATAAAGTTATATGTATTTAGCTATGTGAAGAAAAGTGCTGACTGTATTTTATAATTGCTTCTTTTCTGAGCCTATAATGAGTAAGAGGATTGACTTCACTTCTTCCCTTTAAAATATTTCCTGGAAAGGAGTCAGGTCCAAAATACTACCCTTGTTTTCTATTTTCTACTTGAATTCAAGGTAAGCCTTTTGTTCTATACAAAGCCCACATGCTAAAGCAAAACAACTACAAAATCTGGATACAAAAAAGTAAACTCATGGTGGGGTGTTTTCCCCCTTTTTATTCTAAAAATCTTATATATTCCTATTGAAACTGTTGCCCTGAAAACCCATTAGAAAAAAGCAAAAATATATATGTGGATTTACAATTCAGTTCTGGACAGAATTAAATGCATGGTAAGTGTAGTGATGACTTGGGTGAATGTCAAAAAGTTCAGATGCTTATCCAAATTATTCAGGTCTGTAAAACTGTGAAGGAAATCTTAAAGGCTCCCTGGTGAGATTTCTGACAATTCCTTATTTCCGGTCCAGAAAGAAATACCAGAATAACAGCCTCTCCCACAGTATTATGCCACTTCCTTTGCAGCAATTGCATGTAAACAGAAATACAATTTTTAAATCAAACTTAAGTTAATCTAATTTTCTTGAACCTATAAACATTTTCTTTAGACTTTTGGGTAAGACCATGTCTACAGGGACTACAGTAGCATATTTAGGGCACCATAGCTATGCTGGCATAACCCAGTAGCATAGATGCAGCCTAAACCAACAGAACAGGGTTTTCTGTTGCTATAGGAACATCAGCTCCCTCAGTGCTGGTAGCTAGGTCGACATAAATGTTCTTCTATCAACATACCTGCGTCTTCACTGGGGTTATGTCAACCTAAATTTTAAGGGTAGACCAGGCCTCAGAGTTCAGGCTGGTTCATTCTTTATTTCACCTACTTAGATCTACAGCACTGAAAAGGAAATCTTAGAGCTGCCCGGTGAGATTTCTGGTAATTCTTTACTTCTAATCAGGAAAACAAATACCAGGTAAGCATTCAATATGGTCAGCCACAGAACTCTATTGTCCCAACTCAGACACATGGCAGAGGCTAGAGGAATTGTATTGAGATGGTGTAACCCACGCACCTTCTGGGTGTGGTGTTTTGTCCCATCTAGTGGCACTGAGACTACTTAAAGAGAGAAATAGTGAGTCTGCTCTACAGCCTTTGCTAACAGACAGTTGGCTTTTAGCTCATGCTGAAGAGCCTCATGCACTAAGCTCCAGAGGTCCCCCACCAACAACCAGGGGTCTGTCGGCGTTACAAGTGGGGGCTCATCCGGGATTTCAACTGGGAAGTCTCTGAAGCTCGGGCTGCGCTTCCTCAGCTATGGGAAGTATGTAACTCACACACCTTCTGGGTGTGGTGTTCTGTCCCATCTAGAGACCTCTTAAAGAGAGAGATAAAATGAGTCTGCTCTACAGACTATTATTGTTGTGGTAGAGGCTCATGATTAAATCCCTGTTCCTCTCTCGGGATATGTCTACACAGCAAAGAAAAACCTGTATCTGGCCTCAGCCAGCTGACTTGGGCTTACGGACCTCAAGTCATGGGGCTCTCTCATTGTTGAGTAGAGTTCCGGCTTTATCTTCCAGGTGCTCAATAGCTTGGGCTTGTGTACCTAAAAGATCGCCTAAAGCTCTGAGATGAGAACCATGGTGAACAACTCAGCGCCTCAGCCACTATGGAACTTTGTACTATAAAGGCACAGTTTATCTGTGCAGGAGACTGCTTTCTCAGGGGCTGGTTGGAGACTGTGGAATGAACTCCCACATGAATTAAGGACCTTTACAACCCACATCACCTTCCGTTCCAATTGCAAGCCTTAATCTCACTTTCTCTCAAGACACAGGAAAATAAAACCTCAAACAAAACCTTACCAAAACCCTGAACAGCACACACAATTTTCCTTCTAGGGCAGTGGTGGGCAAACTTTTTGGCCCGAGGGCCACATCTGGGTGAGGAAATTGCATGCAGGGCTGGAGTAGGGGGCTGGGGTGCAGGAGGGAGTGCAGAGTGTCAGAGGTGGTATGGTGTGCAGGAAGGGGCTCAGAGAAAGGGGTTGGGGCAGAGGAGAGGTGAGGGGTGTATAAGGGGGCTCAGGGGAGGGGGGCAGAGTGCAGGAGAGGTGTGGGGTGCAGCAGGAGGCTCAGGGCAGTAGGTTGGGGTACAGGAGAGGTGTGAGGTGTGGCAGGGAGCTCAGGGCACAGGAGAGGTGCAGCAAGGGGCTCAGGGCAGGGAGGTGGGGTACAGGAGGGGTTTGGGCTCCAGCCCGGTGCCACATACCTGGAACAGCTCTGGGATGGCCCTGCACTGCTTCCGGAAGCAGCCAGCACCATGTCTCTGAGGTCCCTGGGAGGGGGGGGGGGCAGAGGGCTCCACGTGCTGCTCTTGCCTATGGGTACCTCCCCTGAAGCTCCCACTGGCCATGGTTCCCCGTTCCCGGCCAATGGGAGCTTCGGGGGAGATACCCACAGGCAAGAGCAGTGCGCAGAGCCCTCTGCAACCCCTCCTCCAGGGGCTGCAGGGACATGGTGCCCATCACTTCCTGGAGCGGCACGGGGCCTGCGGTGCCACGGAGGTGGCAATCCCGCAGGCCAGATCCAAAGCCCTGAGGGGTCGGATCCGGCCCACTGGGTGTAGTTTGCCCACCCCTACTCTAGGGAGAAAGAGAACAAACCACATATGACAGATGATAGTGCACTATTGGAAAGCATTCAGATTCTACAGTGATAGGAGTTGCATAAGAATCTATAGAATAGAGTGGGATCGTGAAACTAGTGTCAAAATCTCAGTGCAAATCTGGCCTAATCTAATTAAAGAACTGGAACTTTAAAGACAAAATTGAAATTTTGAAACTGTGGAAAAACCAAACAGAGGTTAGAGCCTATAAGAGGAAGAAGATATTGACATTTGGTCAATAGAAACTATACCTGTGTCTTCCTTATTTTCTAGCATTTAAACTGAAGATATAGAATTGTACCCCAATTCTGTATTTGTGGAAGAGTCTGTCACAATTTGTTATATCAAAGTTGTGAAAAAACAAATAATCCAAAATTACAGAAGTCAGACTTTTTTCTATTTTTAAAATCTAGACTTCTGTTCAGCCTGCTCGCCATGAGTTAAATGTATTTTTAGCATGTTCAGAATAATTTAATCTAAACTTTGCAGTAAATTAGGCCATGAAAAAGCAATGTAATAAAACACTGTGCATACATGCATGAATCAGCAACAGCTGAGCTACTGAAACAGCAACACTAGCAAGCTCCTCCTCCTCCATGTGTGATAAGAAATGACCTAGGATCACTGAAATTATCAGAAAGTTCAGGGAGCATTCCGTTGTAACAAAAAATCAAAATTTCAAGATAAGAGTATATTTCAGTCATTCATTAGAAGCAAAGAACCAGGAATATGGACCTATTTCAAGGCAACTTAGAAGCTGTTGTCATAGTATTTGTGTTCATGCCAAAATGAAGAAATGCCAGAAATTTCAAAATAGATCCTTACCTCTGAAGGTTCCCAGTCCAAGCCCCAAAGGTTCAGATAAGCATAGAAGCTTTGAGGATTTTATTAGCACCATATCATCAAATCTTTTGAGATTTACTAATGACTCATTTTAAGAATGAAGAGATGAGAAGTTGGTTTTGCTTAAAGCTCCATAATTAAAATGTAGAAAGCGGTTTTCTGAAGTTTTCAGCCAATTATGAGGTCTATGATACTTTATGAGGCGCTATGGTGTGTATCTAAGTACATGAATGAAATTAAAATAAGTTTGAGAAGTTGGACAGTCAGTAGTTGTGAATTAGTTTTTAACAGAAACTATCTTGCTTTGGATAGAAAATTTCCTCTTATATTTGGCTCTAAAAATATAAATAAATCTCTATTTAAACCTAAAATGGAAGAAGAGCCAGAGACTGCATAATGTTGACAAGAGAATTTACTATTGATATTCATTGTACAAGTAAGGTGCTCAGATACTTAAGGCAGCTTACATTAACCTAACTCTATAGTGTAGACCAGGCCTCAGTATGATTATTCTTTATTTAATTGTCATCCAAACAAATTAGGAAAATTCATGCTGTTCTATTTCAGAAGCAAAGAGTTTGTAAGGTCTTTATGTAATTGTGTGGGACTGTGCAATAAATTCCCATGTGTTAACAACTTGTGGTCTGTGATGTAGCCATCTACAGTTTTACCGGAAGTGCTGTTGCAATTTTTGCTATGTTCAGCATGTTTAGAATATTAAAAACAGGATAGATTACACAGCAGCATGTGATCTAGACCCTTAGCTTTTATACAAGATACAGTTTAATCAGAGCTACATAAAACACTATATATCTAGTGTTGAATCAGAAGTGCATTCATATTTAATCTGTGCTCATGTATAAGGCATACATGTCTATATCACAATAGCTTGATCTGAATGCATACCTTTTGTGCCGAGATCACACCAAACATTAGACAAAAATTTGCTGAAAATCAGGGACAAATTAGACACGGCACTAAAGCATGCATCTTACTTTAGGCAGGTGGGTAGTGCAACTGGGACTATTCATGTGCATATTGCTTAAAGCCCTTGCTGAACTGGAGCTTTTATGAGCTGACATTCAGTAAACACTTTGCAAATTAATATGATCAGTCAGAAGAACGTCTCCTGATACTAGGCTCTACATTACTTACTTTGGCAGTTTCTTCTGTGTTCAACTTATTACCCTTTAACAGCATAATCTTGAAAGGGTTGCTAATATCCCACACACTCTGAGTCAGCTGCTGCAAGTAAAACAGAAATGTGGAAGTCTTTTTTTAAATGCAATTTAGTGATCTAGTATTTTACGTGTTAAATATTTTTGCAATATTCATGGATAAAGCTAAAAATGCATGATTAAATATTTAAACTAATTAATAAGAATTTTAAAAAAATGAATGAATGAATGAATGAATGAAAATTCAGCTATCATAGCCACAAGACCATTTCAGATGCCCTGAGGGAGCAGGAGAGGAATGAACCCATGTAAACCACATCTTGGGACTAAAATATGCCTGCTGTGATGGTTGACAAATCAGAATAATAAATGTTACCTCCTGTAAGTTTCAAACCTATTCATCTCGCATACATACAAGCCGTTTAAAAACAAAAACACAAAAAACTATGCAGTAATTAACTACTGTATCACTGAACAAAGTCTCTCCTTGTTCCCAGGATTCACACATATATAAATTGCAATCACATTCTGAGGATAGCAGTTTAATTAACATAGACTGATAACATTTAAAAAAAAATCCAATTGTCAGACATGATATTAAGAATTAGTAAAAATATTTCAGAGTTTATTGAAGTGGCAGCACTGTGCAGCAAATCTGGATTAAGAAGCAGACGCAAGACTGCAGCTGATGAAGAGCAGGCATGCAGTTGAAGCTGTGGACTCAATCGTTCCCCTCATGTAACCTCTCCACTGGTTAGTTACAGGTAATCACCTGCTCTTCTGGCTTGTAGTAAAAAGTAGTGACAGTAGTAGTGGAAAAGAGGCATTAATTTGGAAAAGGGTAAAAGAATCAAAATGGAAAGGACAGGGTAAAGGCTACAATGACTCTTATTCTTGATGTAATATCTTG
This sequence comes from Mauremys reevesii, assembly GCF_016161935.1. Classification (NCBI taxonomy): domain Eukaryota; kingdom Metazoa; phylum Chordata; order Testudines; family Geoemydidae; genus Mauremys; species Mauremys reevesii. The sequence goes on along the minus strand of NC_052631.1, from coordinate 41,457,199 downwards.
AGCAACAATAGGAGACTCTTGGGAAAGAAGTATGAGAGGAAAAACACACAAAGAAAAAAGTCATCAGTGGCGTGTCTTAAGTTATTTTTGTTAGTAAATGTTCTCCATATCAACTTACAGTAACGGTTCGTGTTTTTTTTGGTGGCAGAGGAAGAGGAAGATTGGATGATTTTTGGTTTATGGCACCTTCTATGGCAATCATTTCCTGTTCACACATTTTCTTTATGCTGCAACACTCAACCAGTGTCAGGTGAGGAAGAATCCTGTTCATCACACACTTACGGATATACTGAAGCCAGACAGAAAATAGTTGTTACAAGCTGATACTTCCTCTCCTGATAAACCTAACACCTCTGTGATTTCTAAATATTATGTGATGTCACAAGCTATGTCAGACCCAAATTTGGAGCAATTAACTCCTGAAAATTATTGCATTTAGAAGGAAACTTCATAGAAAAAGGATATTAGTTTAAGCACTAATGTGAAATTTCTCTCATTACCATGAGAGTCACAGAGAATGCACTTGAAGTGTATGTAATGAGACAGCAGCAGTGCAGATACACTATTGTTTTACAGGAAGAAAAAGAGCCTTTGGCATGAATTATTATTATAAATTTGAGAGGTATTGTCACCTGAGAAACAAAATAACCATCCAAATAAAGCTGATTTTATAGTTATATATATTAAAAATAATGGGCCAGATTCTCAACTGATGTAAACTTGCATAGTTCCACTAAAGTCAGTGGAGCTTTACTGATTAACACCAGCTGAAAATTTGGCTCATTATGTCTAAAATTTAAAGTTGAGACAAACTGACTAAAAAAAATGTCTAAGCTCATGACAACACTTCAATCTGAACTAGTGTGATTATGGAGAGAGGAAAAAAAGCAGTCAGCCTTATTTTTAATATTCTAATGTTGTCCTTATTTTCTGAATCATGATATAATGCTACATTGGCTCTAATAAGCAAGATAAAATAGCTTTGTGTGGAAAATACATTCTACTTCTCAGCATGATAATCCTTGTGAAATTTTCTTTGAAACAACAATTTATTTTTGTGGTCAACAACACTTCTAAAATAAATAACCCAGCTCTTCCAAAAAAGTTAATTCCTCAACCAGAAGTTATTCCAGCATAATTGTGAATTAATTTTCCTTGTTTCCAGGCAAAACCCACTTTTGTCTTAAATTTAGAATTCAAAAAATTTCAATACCTGGAACTGAATTAATGGGTGGTCACCAAAAATATATTCCAGTCTTCCACTAATTTGCAACACATAGTCAGAAGGATCAACTTCGTCTTCCTTTCCATGGATAGTCAAACGTTTTCGGATTGCCAATTCATTCAGCTTGACAGGATTTATGTTAGGAGACACTTGAAAACTAAATACATCCTAACAACATAAAAAAGAAAGACTATTTAACACACAACTTTTCAGAGAAATGTATTAAAAGTAAGGAAAAATATAAAGTTTCATACCATGCTGTACACATATAAGTGAGAGCTTTCAGAAGCACCTAAGTGAATTAGGAGCCTAAATCACTTTCATGCTTTTGAAAATTTTGCTCAATATATTTCAAGTGGAGTGGATATTAGTTGTATTGATAAATGTCGCAAAAGTATCTGTCATAGTTGGATTCATAACCTGATACAAGGCTTGTGTATAGGTTTTTATTATTACTATTTTAAGTTATTTCATTTCTCTCAAGGAAAGGTTACTTCAGATATACAGATAACCTCATTTGGCATGTATCTAAGTTTCATATTTGCACTTTCCACAAAAAATGAAAAAAATTATGAAAATCTATGTTTAATATTATCATTAAGGCAACTATGGTTAATCTGTATTCAACTATTGCGAGTGAAACAGTAACCCTCCTAGATGCTATGAGATGGTTATCTCCTAATCCTAGCTATCAACAAGACAACTTTTAAGAGCACGAAAGCTTAAGTAGAAATATTAGTCTACCAAAACTGAATACACAATCAACATTTTAGTGTTTTCTATTTATGATTTTTATTTTTAAATTTTACCACAAAGGGATCAATAATATGAGAACAGTGTTTCTGGGAGCCCTTGACTTGCAGCCAAGCTCAAATAAGAAAAACATAAAACAAAGTCTATATTTGTAATATCTATCGGTTTTAAGCTTGCGAGTTTGAATGCTTTAAATCATAAAATTACTTGCCTTATTATTATTTGTCATGCAGCAGTGCCTAGTGGGTTCAACCAGGTCAAGACAAATAGCAAGTGACAGACCCTGCCCAAAGAGATTATAATCTAAGACCCAACACTGCACGTTCTTAATGGAACTGGTCACAGTGAATAAAGTTAAGCATGTACATAGGTCTTTGCAGGACTGGGACCCAAGGACTAAAACATGCAACTGCCTCTGCACAAGCTACCCATGAAGTCAGTTTCAGGATTATGGCCTAAATACAAGACGCAACAAGTGGGCAAAACAGATGCAACATAACACAGAGATATTTATCAAATTGTCCTGTAAGTAAAATCTTGCACAGAAAAAAAAAAAAAACAGGCGGGCAGTTAAAAAATTAGGCTATGCTAGCAGAATTATATTTCAAAAAAATATATTTGATTTTTTTGGGGGGAAGTGGCAGATACCGGATGAGATTATGTACAGAATATTGGAAGAACCTGAATTTTTCAGTGAAACATTTTAGATTGATTTCAGAGATTATATGCATATTCCCCATGCTGTTCTAAACTATTTTTTGATCTAAAAGCTAAAGTTATGTAGTTACTGTACCTAAATTAGTTTCTTTGAGACTATCACAGATACAAGTTACGGTGAAATTAAAGAGTCTCAAAAAGTAGAAATATTTCTTCCATAGAAACCTTCCCTCTCTCCCTTCTCAACATATGTTATACACAAGTTGATTTGTAACAACACACACAGAGTTTTCATTTAAAAAATACGCTAGAAAAATGTAATCACTCTAAAAGCAATTTACAAATGTACTGTGGTCTAGCTTGCATTATTTTGTCTTGCATCTTATTTATATATAGATTTCTTGGTAAAAAGCCAAGCCTCTCAAATGGAAAATTATAACCATAATAAACTAAATTAAAATCAATTCAACGTTTTCTCAATTTTAAAATGGTATGGTCCACATCAGCCTCCCTTCCTACAGCTGTTGCCAGACCCCAGGGGCCTCTTTTGTCCCCTTACCCTCACCATAACTAATGTGAGGGAGCCATGGAGTGAAGCGATCTCTCCCCACAATTGCTGAAGCTGTATTACAGACTCTTATTTGGGGGGTATCTTTACATGTATTTAAATGTGTGAGAGAGGTGGTTTCTCTCTCGATCAAGGAGCCAATTTGATTAATGTCATAGTTGGTTGATGTATTCTAGGCAGCTAATCTTGGGGATTATTAGATAATTATTTTGGGGATAACCCTTTTTGTAATTCCTCAGTTTGCTCTCCCTGGTTGAAAGGAGATGCCACTCTTCATTCTTTATTTTTTTAATTCTCTTTTGATTATTGCTTTTATAAAACTAACAAAGCACAAACAGAAACATCCATATAGCGCTAATGTACCAAAGTAGAACTATTAATGGCTGTTGGAACCAACTGGCATCAGAAATGGACTGGGAAGCAATGGAGGGACCATAAGACAGATTTGATGTGTTCACAGCAGCCTAAGCCATGGAGAAGGCAGGCAGCCACATTCTGCACTAGCTACAATTTTCACAGTGTTTTTGTAACAGCTTCAGATACAAAGAATTACAGTAAATTAATCTGGAAGTGACAAATACATGAGCCTCTGGAGCCAGGCCTTTGTTGGGAAGGTACGAGAGAAAATTCGTATTAAGCTGGACGTGGAAGAATGTTGTTATTGTTGTTTTGTCACTGATTACCCAGCCTCAACTATGTAGTCAGGCTTATTCTTTTTCACCAGATCAGCAAAGTTCTTCTTTACTGTTTCCAATCAATCACTTTTCAATCAGAGAGATTTCATTAGTATCAAGTTTAAAATCAGAACAGTTGATTTAAGAGTATGAATAGCTAAGAACTGGGTCAGAATTTGCACCATATGTACTCAATGGTTCTGAGAACTCTCTTTTAAAATCAGCCATCCTGATTCATTCTAGTGCTGTAAAAACAAAGGGAGCCAGACTCTAAGAAGTCATTCCTTCAGAGAACATTTGGGTACAAATGGGAAACAAATTCTATAAAATGCCTGGGGATTCAAATCTCAGACAGTCATGAAAAGCTCTACAATTTAAATGTCACTACTTCAACAAAAAGATCTGGAGTGCTGGAGGAAGTATGCAATTTCTTGGCTGGGAAGAACAGTCACAGTCAAAATGAATATTTTGCCAATATTATCTTTCTTGTTTCAAACTCTTTCTAGTGATCATCCCAGATAAAACCCTAGCAGGAACACAGAGGATATTTTTAGAATTAATATGGAATAAGAAAAGACTACAAGTGAGTGCGGATACTTTGTACAGAACTACTCGAACAGAATGGAGACTAGCTAATCCAAATATTCTATAGTATTATTAAAACAAATCAAAGCGGTGGTGGCTTGGGAGAGCTCTAACTCAGCCAAACACTGGGTTATAGAACAATTGTGGCAATGTAAACACTGCTAGACTACCATGGATTAATACAATATTATGCTTTCCAGAAATTTATACACATCCTTTAGCAAAGGCTACTCTATGGGTTTGGGATAGAACTAGGGATAAGTGCTTTCCCCTTACCAATGACACCCATTTACAAAAATCCAGACCTTAACCTAATCACAAACCAGAGAGCTTTAAAGATTGGGAGAGATGGAATACAAATAGTTGGTCACCTATTCAGTAAAGAAACTTTTCTAACTTGTTTAGAACTCAAAGCTAGCTTTAACTTGCCCACTTTCCCTGGGTATGACTACTTTCAAAGTTAGGTATTATGTTTCTCAGCTTTCTAAAAAAACTTTTATACCGAAAATTAACTTTAATACAAGTAATAGTATCAACCATGATTAAGAAACAAATTTTTAAAACTAATTCATAACCAATGTTGGCAGACAAATTTCCTAGCGCCCCCCCCCACCCAATCCACATATGAAAGGACCATGACAAATTACGACAGAGGAATAGAATTTGATCTAGAAAAGAGAACCAGTGACCTCAGTCTGTAGCACCATAGAAGAAAATGTCTTTAGGGTACTGTTTCAGTGGTTCCTCATGCCAGTCATGTTAAAAAAAAAATAGAGAGATTGAATGGGGATAAGTGTTGGAGAGATTTTCTTTAAAAATGACACTTTGTGCATATATGGTAGATATGTCCTGTCATGAGAGAGTATTGGGATGCAATCTGTAATCAAATATCACAAGTGGATGGACAATTTATTACTAATCCCCCATGGACTTCCTAGCAGAAACAGTTGTGCAAAAAGAAGAATGAATCTCTTATCTTCTGGTAGCTGCTTGGACACTCAAAGGATCTCACTGGAAAAGGAAAAATATTCTAACGGCAGAGGTATGGTTTAGAAAAATATGGGAGGTTATGAAAAAGTTAACTACCAATTATGTACCCAGCAAAATAGAGGACAAATAGATACTTAGATAATGGGGTACCATGTATTCACTACTCAAAGTACATTCACCTCCAAAAAATTAGCACATCTGCCCAGTTTTTTGTTTTTTTAATATTTGATAAACATGCCTGCCCTGTTAAATGTATAATCAGAGATTTTATTCAATTTTATAAAATTAGTAGAAATGATATCATATATGTGATGTAATTATGCTCATTCTGTAAAAAGGTAACACCGTGTTAAATAGGCAGATTATTCCTGTATGTTTCTTTAAATAACTCACTGTTATAATGATTATTGTTTTGTTTCTAATATTTAAATGGCAAGATTTGTAAACCTGTTAATATTTATTAATTAAATAAAAGTAGTTTATAAAAAAAAGCAAAGGGAGAACAGTTGGAAGCATGAGATAAGACCTCTTTGTGCTGGACGCCTAAAAGTAACTCTTCATGCTTGTGAAAGCAATAATCCAAAGAGAATTAAAATAAAACTGGCTTGAAACTAGTGCTTTTTTCCCTTCTGGACAGGAAGTGCAATTTCTGGGTTATTAGCTGGATTACACTTAAATTTCAACATTAACTATTTTTTAAATAAAGTTTTTTGTTTGTGCATGAGCACTATTATTTACAAGACAAAGAGAAATCTAGTGCCTTATGCTTTTCCGAGGGTAGTTATACACTGTAATTCACAACCTGATTGCTACTAAATTAAGCCCAAAGATGTTCAACAGTGAAGAGCAGATTGTTTGGTGCTCACACCAAAGCCAACATGAAGTGTAGTTCACATATGAACTGTGATCCCAAATCAAAAAGTACATGTATGTAAAAAGACTCCTATTCTGGCATCTAGTAACTCTACCTGGCACTTATCAAAATGAATGGCCACTACAAGATTTCCACCATAGAGTTTATCTTGGAAGTTTTCTGGGATTGAGAGTTCTTGTTCTGGTGGATAGCTGTGCTTTAGCCAGTCAACCCAGGACAGGCCCACAAGCGACAGGAGTTTCTCTTCACTGATTCGCCGCATTTTACTACGGAATTCTTTCACTTCAGGGTCCTGTAAGGCATCAAACTCATGGAGGCCTAAAAAGATTCAATCAAACAAGGAATATTTAGTTGCATAAATATTGTATAGCTATTTTCACCCACTCACCCTCAAAACCTTTGTTAACCGAGTTAAGACTGCTTATGTGCTTTTTTTTTTAAATCAATATAATCACTAAAAACAAAGAAAAGCACCAGTTAAGGCTCAATGAACATGCCATTAACCTCAGTTTTCCCACCTAAACATTTTTTGCTTCCAAAATAGCACAGAAAATTCTAATCTCTCCAGGACAGTTTTTGTACCAGACCTGGAATTCAAATCAGTAATGCAAAGAAGAACTTTAGTCCTGCTCTAAAAGAAAACCACAATGCAATGTTAATCATGGACTCACTACCACAACCTATGTAAGATGTTACAAGATACTTAATATTTTGCACACAGCATTTTTCTATAGAATTTTTATGCCCAGAACAAAAAGTCATGCATAAAATTGGGGAGAAAAAACACACCCCATTTCTAAAATAAAGCAGTTAACACACTACATTTGTGTTCCTCATAACATTTTTACGTGATTATGAAGAGACTTATTAAAACCATACCAAGTCACAGCTTGAAAAGTTTTAATGTCACCTATTAGCCAGAGCCCAATTTGTTCTAGGGGCAACATCCTGGCAAGAAACCCTGCTCTCCAGCCTAGCTACCAAAAAGGGGAGAGTTCCTCAGTTTCATGCCAGACTATGGTCCCTGGATTTTACTTGTGGACTCTACCATTTTTAATAGGATTTAGATAAATAATTTTAAAAAGAGACATTCTGAACAAAAAATTCTAGAAGACAGAAGAGCTTGGCTTTTTCTACCTCAGAAACCTATAGAAAATGAATAATCTAAACTGAAATTCCTCCCCTTGAAGCCAAATACAAGCAACGGTACTTCTTAAACATACAGCAGAGAATTTGGTTGCTTTGCAAATCTCCTGGTCTAAGATTTTTTGTTCAGATCCATATATGACATTAGGAAAAACTTCCCAACTGTCAGGGTGGTTAAGCACTGAGATAAATTGCCTACGGAGGTTGTGGAATCTCCATCATTGGAGATTTTTAAGAGCAGCTCAGACAAACACCTGTCAGGAATGGTCTAGATCAGGGTGGGCAAACTTTTTGGCCTGAGGGCCACATCTGGGTGGGGAACTTGCATGCAGGGCCATGAATGTAGGGCTGGGGTGCAGGAGGGAGTGCAGGGTGTGGGAGAGGGTATAGTGTGCAGGAAGGGGCTCAGGGTAAGGGGTTGGGGCAGAGGAGCGGTGCGGTGTGTACAAGGGGGCTCAGGGGAAGGGGTTGGGGTGCAGGAGGCATGCGGCAGGGGGTTGGTGTTCAGGCAGGGTGCTCAGGTCAGGGAGTTGGGTTGCAGGGTGCAGGAGGGGTTCAGGCTCTGGCCCACTGCTGCTTACCTGAAGCGGCTCCGGGGTGGCCTGCCTGCCCTGGCCCCGCGCCACTCTCAGAAGCGGCTGGCACCACATCCCTGTTGCCCCTGGGGGAGGGGGACAGAGGGCTCTGCATTGGCCTCCCATTCCTGGCCAATGGGAGCCACATTGAGAGGTACGCACAGGCAAGGGCAGCACACACAGCGCTCTGCCACCCCTCCTCCAGGGGCAGCAGGGACACGATGCCAGCCGCTTCCGGGAGCAGGAGGAGGCCCGTGGCACCACGGGGCTGGCAATTCCGTGGGTCTGAGTTTGCCCACCCCGGTCCAGATAATACTTAGTCCTGCCATGAGTGCAGGGGATTGGACTAGATGACCTCTCAAGGTCCCTTCCAGTCCTATGATTCTATGCTTATTTTGCTTAGTAAGTAAGTTTTAACTTCACTTTATTCCTGTTCATCCTTCAGAACCAGAAGAGCTGCTGAGTGAACTGACTATTCTGGGTGGAGCATTCCATACAATTTTTAATTCAGTTTTGAGAGCAGAAATGTTAATGCAGTCTGGGGTAAGGACTCAGTTCAACAGCAAGAACAAAAGCCTCTCCAGATCACTGCTAAATAAGAGAGCACTCCTACTCCGGGACCCCAAAAGATCGCAAAATTAAACCGCTTTACCTCCCTGCTCCCTCCCATCCTGCAAGGCAACAGATGGTAGGTAAAGCAGTGTGGCCAGACATAGCTTGAAGACATCAAGGAGAAAGGGTTTGCAAGCCACCAGTTCTCTTTCCCACAAATAATTAGGAGAAGGTAGAAGAAGAGGATGGAAAGATGGTCTGGTGGCTTACAAGAACTAATGGTGTAGCAAACAGACAAGTTTACCCTAGCATTTCTCTTGGTGATTTTTGAACTAGTACAAATCTGATACTCCAGTCAAAACCAAAAGATTAAAAATTTGCACAAACCAAATTCACTGGTGTAGCTTTGCTAAACCTATGTAAACCAAAAGCAGAAAGATCTCAGCTTTACTTCTTCAATACCTAATGAAGCAAAGGCATATATGAACATCACATTTCTCTCACTTTGAAAAATATTCTCCAAATTGTGTTAAAGCACCTTTTGAAAACCAGGCAAAGTTCATAATGGAATGAATTATTTTTCCAAAGCACAAAATAGGAGCCCAAGGCTAGCTCTGTACATAAATGTCTTGCAGAATCATAAAAACTGAAATAATTAATCAAATAATCTTTCAGAATACTATTTTTGGAATGTTTAAACAGGCTATGTCAGTAGTGGCTCCATTGTCAGTTTGAACAAACAAGCAGACAGTTTGCTGCTGAAACCTAAACAAAACTTGCAGTCTGTATAAAAGGACTAACAATTCTCCATTGTTTTGCTATGCAATGTATGACCTCACTAGTCCCTATTTGTCTTCATTTGTATCTGCAAGTGAATAATTTGACTATGTATTTAAAGATGAAAATTCTGTACTAAAGAGGCCTAAAGCAATTCACTCATAGAGCAATGTTAAGCCTCTACAAAATAGCTTAACAGTTTTTCATTGTATGTTGAAAGATGTCTACAGTGCAACTATTAAGAAACCATGAATCATACCAAGCTAGCTGAAGCAAAAAGCCACCAACTACGCAAAACAAGAATAGGTTTCTACTAGGGCTGTCGATTAATCACAATTAACTCACTCAATTAACTGAAAAAAATAAATGGCAATTAATCACAGTTAAACAGTAAAAAGAACAGGAGTACTTGTGGCACCTTAGAGACTAACAAATTTATTTCAGCATAAGCTTTCGTGGGCTACAGCTCACTTCTTTGGATGCATAGAATGCATTTGTTAATCTCTAAGGTGCCACAATACTCCTGTTCTTTTTGCGGATACAGACTAACACGGCTGCTACTATGAAACCAGTTAAACAGTAGAATACTAATTGAAATTTATTAAAATATTTTTGGATGTTTTTCTACATTTTCAAATATATTGATTTCTATGAAAAAACAGAATAGAAAGTGTACAGTGCTACATTTATTACAAATATTTGCACTGTAAAAAATGATAAAAAATATTTTCAGTTCAACTCATGCAAGTCCTGTAGTGTAATTTCTTTATCATGAAAGTGTAACTTACAAATGTAGATTTGTTTTTGTTAGGTAACTGCACTCAAAACCAAAACAATGTAAAACTTTAGAGCCTACAAGTTCACTCAGTCCTACTTGTTCAGCCAATCACTAAGATAAACACGTTTGTTTACATTTACGGGAGATACTGCTGCCTGCTTCTTATTTACAATGTCGCCTGAAAGTGAGAACAGGTATTTGCATGGCACATTTGTAGCTGGCACTGCAAAGTATTTATGTGCCAGATATGCTAAACATTCACATGTCCCTTCATGCTTCGGCCACTATTCCAGAGGACATGCTTCCATGATGATGATGCTCATTAAAAAATAAATAATGTGTTAATTAAATTTGTGACTGAACTCCTTTGGGGAGAATTGTATGTCTCCTGTTCTGTTTTACCCACAATCTGCCAAATATTTCATATTCTAGCAGTCTTGGATGATGACCCAGCACATGTTCATTTTAAGAACACTTTTACAGCAGATTTGACATAACGCAAAGAAGGTATCAATTTGAGATTTCTAAAAATAGCTACAGCACTCAACCCAAGGTTTAAGAATCTGAAGTGCTGTCCAAAATCTGAGAGGGACAAGGTACGGAGCTTGCTTTCAGAAGTCTTAAAAGAGAAACACTCAGATGCAGAAACTACAGAACCCGAACCACCAAAAAATTGAATCAACTTTCTGCTGGTGGCATCTGACTCAGATGATGAAAGTGAACATGTGTCGGTTCACTCTGCTTTGGATCGTTATTAAGCAGACCCGATCATCAGCATGGATGCATGCTCTCTGGCAGAGCCATCCCTTGGGTAGGGCAAATTGGGGCTACTGCTCCAGGCCCTGCACTTTGGGGGGCCCCGCAGGTTGGTGTGATTGGCCGGTGCAGTCGGTCCTGGAAGAGATGAATCCATCATTTCTGCTCCAGGCCCTGCACCCCGCTAGGGACAGCCCTGTATGTCTGGAATAGTGGTTGAAGCATAAAGGGACATGTGAATCTTTAGTGCATCTGGCATGTAAATATCTTGCGACACCAGCTACAACAGTGCCATGCAAACATCTGTTCTCACTTTCAGGTGACATTGTAAACAAGAAGCAGGCAGCATTATCTCCTGCAAATTGTAACCAAACTTGTTTGTCTGAGCAATTGGCTGAAGTAGGACTGAGTGGACTTGTCGGATCTAAAGTTTTACATTATTATTTTATTTTTGAATGCAGGGTTTTTTTGTACATAATTCTACATTTGTAAGTTCAACTTTCATGACAAAGAGATTGCACTACAGTACTTGTATTAGGTAAACTGAAAAATACTGTTTCTTTTGTTTTTTACAGTGTAAATATTTGTAATAAAAAATAAAGTGAGCACTGTACACTTTATATTCTATTTTTTAATTGAAGTCAATATATTTGAAAATGTAGAAATCATCCAAAAATATTTAAATAAAAAGTATTCTATTATTGTTTAATCATGCGATTAATCACAATTAGTGTTTTTAATTGCTTGACAGCCCTATTTACTACCTTCTTACACACATTAGGATCCTTATCGTAACACCCTTCACCGTAGAATACTTTTTTCTGATCACTAATTATCCATTGCATTCTACCATTAACTTGATAACACTGGTCTTAGAATTCCAATAGCCATAGTGTCATGTACTGATGTATGACAGACTGAAGTTTAAAATGCCCCTAAGAGAGATTCTTACTTTGATTAAGGACCAGCCCCAACAGGCTCCAAAAGGAATTTTATCTAGCCTTCCCAGTTAGGTTTTGAGGGAGAAAGAAGGATACAACTAAACAGGCCTTTAAAATCAACTCAGGTGTTAGGAATGTCTTTGGAGGTAGACCCTTGATCTTCTGTTTCAGACAGATGTTAATGTGATATAGAAGTTTTGTACTGTGAGTTTCAAGGGGCCTCCTCTCCGGCAAGATGTATCACAAGGAAAATAAAAAACAACCATCCCCACCTCTCTCTCTCACACACACACACACACACACACACACACTTACGGGATGGGGGAGCAGGAAAATATTTGTCTGTAATTCTTCTTTGGAAATATCTCATGGGATTCTCACTTATGGGTCTCATGATCCCTGTGTGAAACTGGCAGAATTCCTCCTAACCCAAAGCTTTTTGGTCCTCTGAGGCAGCAGTAGTTCAAAATGAGCCCAGTTCTACTAATCCCTGACTAGCAAAGGCCACTACTACCACTACCCTTATAAACATCAAGCCATATGCTTTTTGATTATGATTAGGCAGGAGCTACAACTATTATCACTACCATATCAGCTCTTTCATCTCTGTTCTTTTTGGTTCTCTGCAGAAAACTCCTTGCCTGATTGTGGACAATCAAGGACTGGCTAAGGCTGAAGTAGCTGCAGGTGGAGAAGCACGAACCGTGCAAGCAGGGAGGTCTGTGCTGAGTGCTTCTTCTGTCTCAAAAGTCAAACTTCTTTGAGCTAGGGAGTTCTGCTAAATCTCATGCTGGGAGCTGGAGGCCAAAGACTGAGAACCCATTAAAGATCATATCTTCGGAAAATTGATCTAAGTGGCTGTAAATGTCATGCCACTGTCATCACGAATCAGAAGTGACTTGGATTTTTATTATTTTTGTTAAATTACATTTCAAACTAGTAGTAAGGCACTTTATCCACTTCATGTCTCTTGCACTTTTTAGATGGTTCCAGCCACTTGAACATCATTATTGTGCATTATGACTTCACCAGATATGTGCAATAATTGCTCAGAAATACACTGTATCGTTTATTTTTGTTAATTCTATTTATTCTGGTTACAAAAATGAGCTCACTACAATTTTTGAAACTTCCAATGTAAGTGTTATAATGGTGTTTAAAAAAATTCTAAAGTTACATTTTCTATCTGCTTTAGAATGGGTAGTTCTAGAAGATAAGGGCTGAGGCAGAGATATCTTGGCCTCTGTGAAACTAACTTACACAAAATAAATTCTCCCTCCTTTTTCCAAATAAAACAAAAGAGAAAAAATTCAAAATTACCTTTTCCTATAAGGACACCTATTTTGGAATCCAATTTTTCCCCTGGGTCACAGTTCCTTGTCACTAGTTTGAGGACAGGAAGAAAGGGTCTAACATCACACAACCTTCGCGTTTCATCCTCTAGTTCCTCACGTACAGCCGTCTGGTTCACACATGAGAACATATAAGAGTCAATCTCCATAAGGAGATGAAATAGAGGGTAGCTGTGTGCCTGCTTCCATAGTAGCTGCAAATAAGAAATAGATAGACATCTATTAAGGTACCAAAAGCAATGTTGAGGGTTACGCTTAAAATTTATCTTTGGAAAGCTGATATTCTTCACAATGTTAGGGCTTTATCCTAATGGCACGGTCCCATCGATTTCAGGATCAGACCATTGTGAGACACTCAGATACTACACTGATAGGGCCATATCAATATGAGAGAGAGAGAGAGAGAGAGAATTGGGCTCTAGAATGTGCTCCTGAATTATAGTACTGGAAAATCAACATACAGTGAAAAAACTGGCTGAACTGTTTGCCAGCTTATTTAATTCTTATACCTACATACCAGTGTATTTGTTAGGCCTTGTCTTTACTGCTTAAAAAAGGTATATTTTTACCTCAGGGTAACTAAGGCATGTGAGCTACCTGCAGATAAAATCATAGTGAAGACAAGGCATAGTAGTTTTATGTGAGGCAAACTAGGAGAGGTCAGCCCCCATGGGGATGTATAATGCTGACTTATCATAGTTTACCTGGTGGTAAAACTAACATGCCTTATCTTCATTGCATTTTTACCTGGAGAACGCTCATATGCATTAAGTTACCCTGAGGTAAAATTCACTTTTTTTTTTTTAAAGTAGCAAAGACAAGGCTTTAATTTAAAATAATAACAGAGCACAGACAGATCCTAGAACCAGAGCTCCTTTGTGCTGCTCAGCAAGCTGTCACTCTCCTCCATCACTCTGGTGCCTCCCCGCATCACAACCATCTCCTTTCCCAAAAAAATTTGCGGATCATTTTTTCTCCTATTCTCATTCACAGTGAAAGATCTGGAAGATACTAGAGGGAGGAGACAGAGTATGAGCAAAGGGAAGACATGTTGAGAATTTCAAAAAATAAGACTGATAAATAATTGTATCTATTGTTTCCATTTAATATTAATTCTTTCCACATTTCTAAAAATCACAGCTATGTACATAGAGTGGTTGGGCTAAACAACTGATACTATAGAGGTTTCATGCTTTTTTCAGTAATTCCAATAAGTTGTGTGATTTATTTTATCACTATGCTGAGTAAAAAAAATTCTTTACACTTTGGCAAACACATTTCCCATCAACAATTTCTTCCCATAAAAATTCAGACTTAAGTCTTTTGACCAATTTTCATCCCATGTATCTATTACATTTAAATTACCAGTATATCAAACCAAAAAATGAACTTTCAGTATTTTCATCTTATGTTTGACATACTGTTGTGTTATAGGGATAGGGTAGCTACCCTTTAAATAATTTGTGACCCCTCCAATATGTTCAGTGTTTTAGAAGCCACCAGAAACCATATCAGCAGTATGGATGTAGCTAGGCCTTGCATGTTTGTGTATATTTAGTAAACATGAATATCTGTGATACAACAGTGCCCATATTTCTTCATTTTTTGTTGTTACATAATAAACAAGAGACAGATACACTAAACGCCAGAGCCTCACTGTACTAGGTACAAACATATAAATTATATACCTGCCCAAAGGAACTTACAATCTAAGTTTCATCTAACACAATACAGTAGAACCTGAGTTACAAACACCAGTTATAAACTGAACAGTCACCCAAACACCTCATTTAGAACCACAAGTATGCAATCAGGCAGCAGCAGAGACCAAAAGAAAAAGCAAACAGTACAGTACTGTGTTAAATGTAAACTACTGAAAAAATAAAGGGAACACAGAATTTTTTGTTTGCATGGTTGTGATGCACTCCATATGCTTTATAAAAATGTTTGTAAGTGTGAACATAATGTAACTGGAATATGCTTTATGCAAAAGGTCTCTTGTAAGGTATCACTGCAAAGCTTATAATCTACTGAGTGTGTTCATCCTATTTGTATGCATGTATCATTCTTGTATCTGTAACTAGAAAAATGAAGTATAACTCTGAAGTCCTATTGTAATTATGCCAAGTGTGGGCCATTAATGGTGGCTTGGAATCTTGCCATTGACTAACTAGGACAATTGGTTGTAAATGGCTCTGTTTACTTGCAAGCCTTCCTGTGAGTCAGTCCAGGAAGAATGGAGGCTTGGGGTCTCACAGGACATGTGTCCATGTCACCTGGTACTGGAATCCATCTTAAACCTAGTACTTTTCCATTTAGAAGAAGAGGTGGGAACCCAGAGAGACAAAAGATCCCCACCTTGTGCCAAAGATATCAAAGGGGGTGGAACAGAACAGAAGGGTCCGAGTCATGTGAAATCCCCTGCTTTTCACCTAAGACGCCTGCTGGAACTAACAAGGTCTGTACCAGGGGAAAGGATTGGGTCCAGACTAGGAAGGAGTCTAGGTGACATTCCCAAGGAGGTCTCTGTGACTGAACCCGTCACAATGGTAACGTTTCAAAACTGTATTAAGTCAATGTTCAGCTGTAAACTTTTGAAAGAACAACCGGAACATTTTGTTTGGAATTACGAACATTTCAGAGTTATGAACAAGCTCCATTCCTGAGGTGTTCGTATCTCTGAAGTTCTACTGTAGATTGATATGACAAACTGGTGGGAGCACAAGGTAACAATGAGACTATTAGAATCCGTAGGATAAGCAATGGTCACAGGACTCCAGCTTCCTAGCCACTGTTACATTTGTAGGCACCATGACACAAGTGGGTTTCAAAGAAAAATGTAGAGAAGGACAACATAATAGTCTTTTGCAGGTAACCCACTATTCATAAGGGTCGGCATGGAAGATAAGCCCAATTCTAATCTTCCTTTTTTTTTTCTCCAGCTGAATACCACTGGAGTTACTGCTAATTTACACAAGTGCACATAACTTCAGAATCAGGCCCCCGACATTGAGTTATACTGCTCCTACTCATTTCAACATAGAAAACTAGTTAATATTTCACTGACATCCTTTAAGATTTTTTTAAAAGCAATTTTCATTTTTACACTTTCCTAAATTGCATCAATATAAGCATCATAACAGGAAAGCTGAAATCACTGACCAGGGCCGCCCAGAGGATTCCGCCCGCGGCGGGGACCCCCCCCCCGCCGCCGAATTACTGCCGGAGCTGGACCCGCCGCCGAAGTTCAGCCTGGTCTTCGGCGGTAATTCGGCGGAGGGGGGTCCCCGCCGCGGGTCTTCGGGGCACTTCGGCGGCGGGTCCCGGAAGGGAAGGGGCCCCCCGCCGCCGAATTACCGCCGAAGACCGGGCCGAACTTCGGCGGCGGGTCCCGCTCCGTCTTCAGCGGTAATTCGCCGGCGGGGGGGTCCTTCCGCTCCAGGACGGAAGGACCCCCCGCCGGCGAAGACCGGGAGCAGAAGAAGCTCCTGCGCCCGGCCCCGCAAGAGTTTTCCGGGCCCCCCGAAGGGAGTGAAGGACCCCGCTCCCGGGGCCCCGAAAAACTCTGGTGGGGGCCCCTGTGGGGCTCGGGGCCTGGGGCAATTTGCCCCTCTTGCCCCCCCCTCTGGGCGGCCCTGTCACTGACAGAAAAGGAGTTCTGTCTCTTCAGCTACTGTTCAAGTCTTGTGTATAAAGTTTTATACCCTAGCTTTCCTAAAGCTTTTTTGGAACAAGAACTAAAGAACAAATAGTGTGATCTCATAGGTATTTTAAATCTTCGGCTAAACAAAGAACGCTTCAAAGTGCTGCTGTTGAGTAGAGCCAGTTTTTCTATAGATTTTAAGGCCAGAAGGGACCATTAAATCATCTAGTCTAACCACCTGTATATCACAGGCCTTTAAAATTTCACCCAATCTCACCTCTGTGTTGAGCCTTAATAACTTGCATTTGATTAAAGCATATCTTCCAGAAAGGCAGTCAGTCTTGATAAGAAAACGTCAAGAGATACAGAATCCCAACAATTTCCTTGGTAGTTTGTTCAAATGCACAAGTACACGCTCACTGTTAAAAATCTGTGCTTTATTTCTAATTTTATGTTGTCTGGCTTCAGCTTTCAGCCATTGGTTCTTGTGATGCTTTTGTCCGCTAAACTAAAGAACACTTTTGTTATCTGCATTTTCTCACCGTGAAAGTATTTATACACTAATCAAATCACATCTCAATCTATTTTGATTAATTAACCAGACTGTCAGCTCTAAGTATCTCACTGGCATTTTCTCCAGTCCTCCAATCATTTTGGGCTCTTTACTCCATCTTTTCTAGTTTTTCAACATCCTTTTAAAAATAGGAAGCAAATATGGTATTCCCGAATAGGCCTCACCAGTGCCATATAAAGAGGTAAAACGAACTCCCTACTGCTAATTCACTACTCTTGTTTATACACTCAAATGATCTCATTCTTTTCAGAGTCAGTGCTTTCCAAGGAACAGTTCCCCCATTCTACAGATATGGCCTGCATTCCTTTTTCCTAAATGTATAATTTTGCATTTGGCTGTATTAAAATGCATTTTATTTGAATAAGCCCACATTACCAAGCAACCCAGATCACTCTGTATGATTGCCCTGGCCCCATTATTATTTATCACTTCACCAATCTTTGTGTCATCTGCACATTTTATCTGCAGTATTTACTTCCAGATCATCGATAAAAACTGTTTAATAGCAGTAGGCCTCATACAGATCCCTATGGCACCCCTCTCAGAACACCCCCATTCGATGATGACACCTCCACGGATGACTACTTTTTGAGATCTGTCACTTAGCCACTTAACCTATTTAACATATGCTCTATTGATATCATATTATTCATGCTAATTTTTAATCAAAATGTTGTGAGGTACTAAGTCAAACACTTTATAAAAATGTCTAAATATATTATATCTACACAATCATATTTTGTAAACCCAATTTGTAATCTCAAAGAACAAAATAAGATGCTTGATGAGAACTGTTTTCCGTAAAACCATATTGACATTATATTCCTATCCTTTAATTCTTTATCAGCTTAATGACATATGGATTTTTCCATTATTTCACTCAGAAATAATGTCAGGCTAATCAGTTCATTGTTACCTGGGTCATCCCACCTGTCCTTTTTTAATATTGGCACGTTAGCACTCTTCTTATCTTCTAGGGTTTCCACCATACATTTATTTGATTGCAATGTAAAATGTATTCCCCTTTTCATTTAAGTATTCAATTATTAGTGAAGATGTCATTTACTCTAAAATACAAGAGAACAACTGCATATGAAATTATTTTAATATGTACAGAATGTCTTATTTTATGAAAGGGGAAAAAAGTGATCTGGGCATCTACAGGTCTGTCAGTTTGACATCTTTTTGCAAGATCTTGGAAAAAATTTTAAAGGAAATAGTCGTCAAGGACATTTAGGTCAATGGTAATTGGGACAAAATACAACATGGTTTTACAAAAGGTAGATCATGCCAAACCAACCTGATCTCCTTCTTTGAGAAGGTAACAGATTTTTTAGACAAAGGAAATGCAGTGGATCTAATTTACCTCGATTTCAGTAAGGCATTTGATACGGTTCCGCATAGGGAATTATTAGCTAAATTGGAAAAGATGGGGATCAATATGAAAATTGAAAGGTGGATAAGGAACTGGTTAAAGGGGAGACTACAACGGGTCATACTGAAAGGTGAATTGTCAGACTGAAGGAAGGTTACTAGTGGAGTTCCTCAGGGATCGGTTTTGGGACCAATCTTACTTAATCTTTCTATTACTAACCTTGGCACAAAAACTGGGAATGTGCTAATAAAGTTTACGGATGACACAAAACTGGGAGGTATTGCCAATACAGAGAAGGACCGGGATATCATACAGGAAGATCTGGATGATCTTGTAAACTGGAGTAACAGTAATAGGATGAAATGTAATAGTGAAAAGTGCAAGGTCATGAATTTAGGGATTAACAACAAGAATTATTGTTATAAACTGGGGAGGCATCAGTTGGAAGTAACAGAGGAGGAGAAGGACCTCGGAGTATTGGTTGATCACAGGATGACTATGAGACGCCAATGTGATATGGCTGTGAAAAAAGCTAATGCGGTCTTGGGATGCATCAGGCAAGGTATTTCCAGTAGAGATAAGGAGGTGTTAGTACCGTTATACAAGGCACTGGTGAGACCTCATCTGGAATACTGTGTGCAGTTCTGGTCTCCCATGTTTAAGAAGGATGAATTCAAACTAGAACAGGTTCAGAGAAGGGCTACTAGGATGATCCAAGGAATGGAAAACCTGTCATATGAAAGGAGACTCAAAGAGCTTGACTTGTTTAGCCTAACCAAAAGAAGGCTGAGGGGAGATATGATTGCTCTCTATAAATATATCAGAGGAATAAATACCAGGGAGGGAGAAGAATTATTTAAGCTCAGTACCAATGTGGACACAACAACAAATGAATATAAACTGACCATCAGGAAGTTTAGATTTGACAAAGGTTTCTAACCATCAGAGGAATGAAGTTCTGGAACAGCCTTCCAAGGGGAGTAGTGGGGGCAAAAGACATATCTGGCTTCAAGACTAAGCTTGGTAAGTTTATGGAGGGGATGGTATAATGGGATAACCTAATTTTGGCAATTAATTAGTCTTTGACTACTAGCAGTAAATATGCCCAATGGCTTGTGAATGGATGTTAGATGGGGTAGGATCTGAGTTACTACAGAGAATTCTTTCCTGTGTGTCTGGCTGGTGAGTCTTGCCCACATGCTTAGGGTTTAGCTGATCACCATATTTGGGGTTGGGAAGGAATTTTCCTCCAGGGCAGATTGGCAGAAGCCCTGGGTTTTTTTTGCCTTCCTCTGCAGCGTGGGGCACGGGTCACTTGCTGGAAGATTCTCTGCACCTTCAAGTCTTTAAACCATGATTTGAGGACTTCAATAGCTCAGACATAGGTTTGATACAGGAGTGGGTGAGTGAGATTCTGTGGCCTGCATTGTGCAGGATGATTATAATGATTATAATGGTCCTTTCTGACCTTAAAGTCTATGATTCTATGAAAAACATTAAGCCACCACCGTGTCAATATACTTCTCATAATCAGCTCACTGGAAACTAAAATATCTCATACTGCAGATCTTTAAATGTACTACACTGACCATTCTTTGAACAGAGGATTTCCCTCTCAAAAGCAAGGTACCTGCACTGCACATGTCCCTATATCACCTTCTCTATATGCTGCAGCCATGGTCTGGAAGGACCAACTCTGCAGATTAAAAAAATAGTTCCGTCTTCATGGTTATTCAATTATTGGCCTCTGACATGCTGACGAATGCCAACAAGGGTGCTGACTGTGCTGTGGTCACTTGTTCACTAAGTAATGGTTTGAGAAAACCACCGTTTCATATAGTTACAACCATCCAATGATAGTTTAGGAGCCCACAGATCACTGCTGACATATACTCTATTTAAACCATTGAATTAGAGGTGAAAAGCCTTCATTATTTCATTAGCACTCCTCTGACCCACCTAGCCTATTTAGACTATAGACATGGGGTTTTTCCCTCCTTTTTAAGGGGACTTGGGCTCCTTTACATCTCTGCCATCTCTTGAAAATCTTCCCCTTTTATCCTGACCTTTTAATTCCCCACTTTGCCTACAGATCTGGTCCTCGTTCTGGTCAAAGTCTCCCTCTGGAGCAAATTAAAAATCCTACTTTACTTAGCAGGTGATTTTTTATACAGCAATATAAGGATCTCCAGTGGAAACTGAACATACCATTTCTATGACTCTACCAGCCTGAGGGAAAAATAAAAGGATGATCTTTGGAGCTCTGAAGTTTGCAACTGGGATTCCCTTGATTTTTGAGACCTGTAAAATATCAATACTAATCTCAGCTAGTTTGCTTCTGTAGTAAAGGATGTTTCTAGCCTCTCATTGTGGACAGCCTTCACAATATAAATTAAGCATTCAGGCAGAAAGTTTCTATTTTATTTTATTTACTTTTTTAAAAAATAATTTATATATTTAGTTTTAGGTTATTTTTAACAGGTGATACATGCACCTCTAGCCCCCTGAAATGATGCCCGAGACCAATTAAGGCCAGAGGTACGAGAGAAATGTTGCTTCAAATAAACATTTTGCTGGTCATTCTCTGGGTACTTGCTCCAGCTTTGGAGAAATGCACTTTAAATCAAGATCAACTGAGCTGTCTCACTAGATGACCAAGTCAGTCCATGCATCTAATTTGAATAAAATAGGGCTATTGTTTATTTACAGTAAAAAAAAGATATCCAATTCTGTGTTGCTAGAAACAAAAGGTATGTTTCGCAAGTCTTCAACTGTTATGCTCTGCAATGTTTGCTTATATTCCACTAACACTTTTTGAGACTGGAATTAAGAATCTCCACTGAAGTTTCCATTGTAAAACGTTTGCATGATTCTTTTGGCTATATGGAAGTTGCTCTTGACCTTTCCAATACTGAATTTCCATCTTTATGTTTATCAGCCCTAGAGGCTGAGTTCTTCATATGGAAAACAGCACCAAAATTATTCAACTTTTTATACTTTAAGAAAAGCCACAAAAATGTTACTTTCAGTGCATTTTATGAAACATTTCAAGTTGATATGAAACAAAACATTCATGCTCTTGGCACATACAATGCCACATCTGTTTAATCAATACAAATTTGTAAATGTTCTTCATATTTGTCAAGCATGGACAGACAAAAAATAAATCCAATTACAAAAAGACTTTAAAGTGTATATTTTTTGCACATCAAATATTTACAGCAGGCCTCTTTCAGTTGGCTTCATAATTACTTATTACGAAGACTATCCTCTCTCAAAATTGAATTAAAAGAGGTGTTTAATATAATACAATTAATGCTTTATTCAAAGGGCCAGATAGGAGAGGGATACTTTACAAAATGAAGCCTTAAATGAATATATTTGAATTTGATGGCTGCAAGTCTCAGACGTAAATTAAATAGCCGGGGCTTGATTTATGAAGGAGGAACCTTGAGTTATGTGCTTAAAATATGAGCACAGAATTAGCAGCCTAAAGGGTCAATGGGAGGTGCGGGGGTGGGAGGGAGAGATAGTATATTAAAACTAAAAGAAATTTAAGAAAATTTCATTAAAAATTTAGAAATGAACAAAAATATCCATTCATGATTTTACTGATATATATGAAAATTAAACTGGGCCTGAGTGAAAACAAAACTTCAATACATATCCAGTTTCCAACTGTCAGATGAACTACTTCAGAATTTTCTTCATTTTCTTAAAGCTCCTAAAGTTCTCCTGGCAAAACAATTCCCACATAATTTCAAAACTCAGACTATTTTAGGGTCACTGATCCGTGGATTCACAAATCTGAAGTTGTGTCTCTTTTTTCATGTATTACAGTTAAAAACCACTATCTTCTTGCATCATTTTATTGTCTACAATCTGTCTTGCACATTGTCCAGAGAGATGGGCAGCAGACTGGGATTCCATAGACTTGATTCAATTCCCAGCAATGCCACAGACTGCCTGCATCTCTATGGCCCCAATTCTTGATTGTCCTGTATTTTGTGTAGTCATGTACATCAGTGCAATGTGGATGTATGATGCTCCATTCTGATCTGTACATGTGTAAATGACTACACAAGGTGCAGGGCAGTGGAGAACTAAGGGCTCTGGGGCTCAATTACCCCTTCTCTAAAAGGGAAGGGACCAGCATGATCATCTAGTCTGATCTCCTGCACATTGTAGGCCACAGAACCTCACCTACCCACTCTTGTAATAGACCCCTAATCTCTGACTGAGTTACTGGAGTCCTCAAATCATGGTTTAAACACTTCAAGTTACAGAGAATCCACCATTTACACTAGTTTAAACCTGCAAGTGATTCGCGCCCCAGCTGCAGAGGAAGGTAAAAAAAAACAAACCAAAAAACAAACAAAAAAAAAAACAACAGGGTCTCTGACCCAGGAAAAAATTCCTTCCTGACCCCAAATAGGAGCATGTCAAATAAATCCTCTCCATCCTTGGTATTTATCCCTCTGATTTATTTACAGAGAGCAATCATCCCTCTCCTCAGCCTTTTTTTGGTTAGGCTAAACAAGGCAAACTCTTTATGAGTCTCCTCATAAGGCAGGTTTTCCATTCCTTGGATCAAACTAGTAGCATTTCTCTAAACCTATTCCTGTTGAAATTCATCTTAAAGAAGGGAGACCAGAATTGCATGCAGTATTCCAGATGAGGTATCACCAGTGCTTGTATAATAGTAGTAACACTTCTGTCTCTACTGGAAATACCTCACTTGATGCATTGTAGAACTGTATTAGCCTTTTTTCATAGTCGCATCACACTGGTGGCTCACAGTCGTCCTGTGATCAACCAATATACCCAGATCTGTCTCCTCCTCTGTCACTTCCAACTGATAGGTCCCCAGCTTATAGCAAAAATTCTTGTTAGTCCCTTCAACTTTGCACTATGAAATTATTAAGTTTTATCCCATTTCTATTACTCAAGTTTACAAGGGTGTCCAGATCATCTCGTATGATATTCTGGACCTTCTCCATATTGGCAATTCCTCCCAACTTTGTGTCATTTGTAAATTTTATTAGCACACTTCCACTTTTTGTGCCAAGGTCAGTAATAATGTTAAATAAGACTGGACCCAAGACCAACCCCTGAGGTATTCCACTAGTAACCTCCCACCAGCCTGACAGTTCACCTTTCAGTATGACCCATTATAGTC
Source organism: Mauremys reevesii (assembly GCF_016161935.1). Taxonomy (NCBI): domain Eukaryota; kingdom Metazoa; phylum Chordata; order Testudines; family Geoemydidae; genus Mauremys; species Mauremys reevesii. The sequence goes on along the minus strand of NC_052631.1, from coordinate 41,433,225 downwards.
TCCCCTTTAACTAGTTCCTTATCCACCTTTCAATTCTCATATTAATTCCTATCCTCTCCAATTTTCCATGTGGAACGGTATCAAATGCCTCACTGAAATTCAGGTAGATCTTTAGTCTAAAAATCAGTTATCTTCTCAAAGAATATAAAAAGAAGGTTGGTCTGGCATGATCTACCTTTTGTACCATGTTGTATTTTATCCCAATTACCGTTCACCTCTATGTCCTTAACTACTTTCCCTTTCAAAATTTGTTCCAAGACTTTGCAAGACCTGAGGGTGGTTAAGCACTGGAACAAATTGCCTAGGAAGGTTGTGGAATCTCCATCATTGTCTAACTTGCTCTTAAAAATCTCCAAACACCTGTCAGAAATGGTCTAGATAATACTTAGTCCGGTCATGACCTCTCGAGATCCCTTCCAGTCCTATGATTCTATGATGTAATTAAGGTCAAACTAACAGGCCTGTAGGTTCCCTGACGACTTTTTTTCCCTTTCTTAAAACTAGGAACTATATTAGCACTTCTCCAGTCATAGGTTCTGACCCCCAAAGTTACAGATCCATTAAAAATCCTTGTTATTGGGACTGCAATTTCATGTGCCAGTTCCTTTAATATTCTCGGATGGAAATTATCCGGGCTCCCCGTTTTAACATAAGAATACAAGAACAAAAGAACGGCCCTACAGAATCAGACCAAAGGTCCATCTGGCCCAGTATCCTGTTTTCCGACAGTGGCCAATGCCAGGTGCTCCAGAGGGAATGAACAGAACAGGCAATCAAGTGATCCATCCCCTGTCGGACATTCCCAGCTTCTGGCAAACAGAGGCTAGGAACACCATTCCTGCCCATCCTGGCTAATAGCCATTGATGTACCTATCCTCCATGAACTTATCTAGTTCTTTTTTGGACCCTATTATAATCTTGGCCTTCACAACCTCCTTTGACAAGGAGTTCCACAGATTGACTGTGCGTTGTGTGACAACATACTTTCTTTTGTTTTAAACCTGCTGCCTATTACTTTCATTTGGTGACCCCTAGTTCTTGTGTTATGAGAAGGAGTAAATAACACTTCCTTATTTACTTTCTCCACACAGTCATGATTTTAGACCTCTATCATATCCCCCCCTTGGCTGTCTATTTTCCAAGCTGAAAAGTCCCAGTCTTATTCATCTCTCCTCATATGGCAGCTGTTCCATACTCCTAATCATTTTTGTTGCCCTTTTCTGAACCTTTTCCAATTCCAATACATCTTTTTTGAAATGGGGCGACCGCATTTGCACTCAGTATTCAAGATGTGGGTGTACCATGGATTTAGAGAGAGACAATATGATATTTTATTACACTGCTCTACAGCCAAAATGCTTCTGAAATAAATGTAGTCAAACTTTACTAATTCTGGGTCACTGAGAACGAAAATGATGCTTAAAATTGTTGATTGGCTCTACTTTTCAAGTTATGCTATTGGGTCAGTATATATGACCCTTGACTTGGGAATAGCGGAGGATAAGTGAGTTATAAAGGGAAGGGATCTCAATTTAAACCAGAAATGACTAAAAGTCATCTTTGACTGGATCTATGAATAAATCTATGACTGGGTTTGGACAGTACTTGCTTTTTAGGCAAAACAATGAATGATGCTATCTGAAGCTGGTATTGCGTCATACATGATATGAATTGCATCATGTTATTCCTAGAAGTCATGGATGATGCAATCATAAAAGAAAGTTACTCACCTTGCAGTAACTGAGGTTCTTTGAGATGTGTGTCCCTGTGGGTGCTTCACTCTAGGGGACGGTGCGTCCCGGCGCCGTTGATCAGAGATTTTCGGTAACAGTGCCTGGTTGGGGCGCACGCACCCAGATGGTATCTCCTGTCTAGTTGGAATCTTCCTGAGTGCGTGCACCCCACATCCTCCTCAGTTCCTTCTCTACCGTGGAGAGTCATCACAGTGCTCCAAAGTAGAGGGGAGGGGGTGGGGAGTGGAGCACCCACAGGGACACACATCTCGAAGAACCTCAGTTACTGCAAGGTGAGTAACTTTCTCTTCTTCTTCGAGTGCTGTCCCTGTGGGTGCTCCACTCTAGGTGAATGTGTAGCAGTACCCACTATGGCCGGTGGGACTTTGGAGATATGGCAGGGAGTACTGAAGATAGTACTGTATGACCTACTATTGTGTCTGTCGTGGTGTCTGGCGTTAGAGCATAGTGTTTTGCAAACGTGTGTTCAGATGACCATGTAGCCGCTTTGCAGATATCAGGAATGGGAATGTTGTGTAAGAAGGCAATGGATGCCGACATGGCTCTAGTGGAATGAGTTCTAATGTCGTCGGGCGGTTGAAGGTTCTTTGCATGGTAACAGGATCTGATGCAGTCAGAGATCCACTTGGATAGACGTTGTTTATAGATAGCCGTCCCTTTCGATCTTTCAGTAATGGAAACAGAGTCATGGCGACTTATGAAATGGTTTAGTCCTGTCTAAATAAAAGGCGATTGCTTGCCTGAGGTTGAGAGTATGCAGGGTTGCCTCTTGTGGAGTCTTGTGAGGTTTGGGATAGAAAGTAGGTAAGTATATAGGTTGGTTGAGGTGGAAGGTCGATACCATGTTAGGAAGAAATTTAGGATGTGGTCTCAAAGTGACTTTGTCTTTGGAGAAGATTGTGTAGGGAGGGTGGGCCATCAGGGCGCTCATTTAACCAACTCTCCCTGCTGATGTTATGGCAACTAAGAAATGCACCTTCATGGACGTATGGAGATGAGAGGTAGCCAAGGCCTCAAATAGAGGTTTCATGAGAGCATGAAGAATGAGGTTAAGATTCCATGCAGCCGCTGTTGGGTAAATTTCAGGGTAGAGATTTTTCAGGCCCGTTAGAAAGCGTTTTATGGTGGTGTGGGTAAAGAATGAATAACTGTCTAATAGGTCATGGAAGGTGGTAAGCGCCATCAGGTGCACTTTGATGGAGCTGAGCGAAAGTCTGTCCTGTTTTAGATTCAGGAGGTAGTCTAGAATGTTAGGGAGGGTCACGTTATTGGGTGCTAAGTGATTACGTGAGCACCAGAGGGCGAAATGCTTCTCCTTCTGCAGGTAGGTTTTACGAGTGGAGTCTCTCCTACTGTGTAGGAGGACATATTGGACTTGCTCGGAACAGGCTAGTTCATGGGTTTGGAACCATGAAGGAACCAGGCTGTGAGGTGGAGCTTTTGGAGCTGGGGGCGAAGGACCCGTCTGTTGTCCTGGGAAATGTGTTCTGGCCTGTTGGGGAGAGCCTGTGGGTGACGGGAGGACATGCAGAGTAGGTAGGGATACCACATCTGTCTCGGTCAAGCTGGGGCAATAAGGATGACCTGGGTCTTGTCGTCCGCAATATTCCGAAGAACCCTGTGTAACAGAGGGATTGGTGGAAGGCGTACAGGAGGGAGCTGTTCCATGGTATGAGGATTGCATCTCCTAGGGATGCAGTCCCGAGTCTCACTCTGGAGCAAAAGGGAACATTTTCGATTCTGGGTTGTGGCAAAGAGATCTATTGACGGGGTGCCCCAGAGGGAGAAGAGTTGTTGGAGTACTGCGGGGTACAGTTCCCATTCACGTTGTGTCAAGAAGTGCCTACTGAGTGCATCGGCAGTAGTGTTGTGGCAGTCTGGTAGGTAGGAAGGGATGATCTCTATTCGATGTCGTATGCACCAGTTCCATAGTTTAATGGCTCCCCTGCAAAGGGAATGTGATCAGGCTCCCCTTTGTCTGTTTATGTAGTACATGCATGCTGTGTTGTCTCTTAATGCCCGAAGAGATTTGTTCTTTATGAGAGGAAGAAAGTGAAGGCATGCTCGCCTCACTGCTCTGAGCTCCAAGAGATTTATGTGTAGGCGCATCTCTGATGCGGACTACCGGGCTTGTGCCCTGTGTTCCCCTAGATGCGCTCCCCAATCAATCAGGGAAGCGTCCGTGGTGAGCATGAGCGTTGGGGAACATTGCCGGAGGAAACCCCTGTGCAGCGGTTTTCTGGAGTTGTTTATCAATGTCGGGAAGCTATAACATTGGGAGGAGGAGTTAGCAGCATTCGTAAGGTGTGTCTGTTGGGTTTGGAATTGGAATTGAGCCAGCCCTGGAGACATCTCATGTGTAGCCTGGCGTGGTGAACCACGAAGGTGGTGGCTGTCCTGTGACCAAGAAGCTGTAGGCAGAGTTTTGCCTGTGCCCTGGGACGAATAAAGAGCGTACGTTTGAGCTGCGTGATAGCGAGGAATCTGTGATATGGGAGCGAGGCCCTGCTCTGGATTGAGTCAAGATGAGCTCCGATGAACTCGATCTGTTGTTTAGGTGTCAGGGTGGATTTTTGGATGTTTATTTGGAGGCCTAGGCTGTGAAAGAGGGAGATGGCAAAATGGGTAGCTTGAAGTGTCTCGCCATAGGAGTTGCCCTTGATGAGGCAATGGTCCAGATAGGGGAACAGCGTGACCCCGTGTTTGCGGAGATGAGCCACGTCTACGGCTAGAGTCTTGGAAAAACTCTTGGTGCTGTGGCGGGTCCGAAAGGAAGAACTCTGTATTGAAAATGGTCGTGACCGATTGTGAATCATAGAAAGCGTCTGTGAACTGGATGGATTGATATATGAAAGTAAGCATCCTGTAGGTCAAGAGCTGTGAACCAGTCCCCTTGATCCAGTGTAGGTATTATTGTGCCCAGTGTGACCATCTTGAATCTTTGTATCCTCATGAATTTGTTCAGTCGGTGTAGATCTAGTATAGGCCTCCATCCTCCAGTCTTTTTCTGAGTTAGAAAGTAACAGGAGTAGAAACCTGTCCCTTGATTTTGCAGTGGCACAGGTTCCTCTGCACCTAGTTGTAGAAGATGCGCCACTTCTGTGCGAAGTAAGTGGTCATGAGAAGGGTCCCTGAGGAGGGACGGGGAAGGGTAGGAGGGTAGGAGAAAGTCTGTCCTTATCAAAAGGGAGATCCTCCATTTTGGTCTGCAGTTCTTTGGGGATGCCAGATGCAGAGAGCCATGAGGATCTGCGCATAACCACAGCAGTTGCAGTTGTACGGACTGCTGTGTCTGCCATGTCTAGAGAGATGCCTGTAGGGCCGTTCTAGAAATCAGTTGGTTCTCAGTCAGGATTTATTTGAAGTCTGCTCTCCTATCCTCTGGAATGTAGAAGGCAAATTCAAAAGTTTATTGTAAATATCAAAGTCGTAACTGAAGAGGGGTGCAGAATAGCTTGCAATTCTGAATTGTAGTGTGGAGGACGTATAAACCTTGCAGCCCAAGACGTCAAGGCATCTAAGGTCCTTCAGGCTTGTCTCCCGTTGAGACACTCTCCTTGGCCATCTCTAATTCATAATGCCAGGAGCTTCAGGATTCAAAAGATGCATCTCCTGCCAGGACTCCCTGCCATGGACAGACGGGCACTCATACTGTGTGAGGTGCCTTGGGGACACCCACATCCCTGTGAAGTGCCTCCATTGCTAACTAACTATGTAACCACTAAAGGAAGGGAAACAACTGGGATGTAACTAATAATTATTTCTATGTTCTTTGTTACTGTTTCCTATAGATACCAGGGAAGAGAAGGCAGCACTGCCCTAGGATCCGTCTTTGGCCAAGGACGGTTGAGAAGGAACTGAGGAGGGTGTGGGGCGCACGCACTCAGGAAGATTCCAACTAGACAGGAGATACCATCTGGGTGCGTGCGCCCCAGCCTGGCACTGCTACCGAAAATCTCCGATCAACGGCGCCGGGACGCACCGTCACCTAGAGTGGAGCACCCACAGGGACAGCACTTGAAGAAGAACAAAGCTTACATCACTCTGCTGAACAAATTGCCCTATATCAGCTCCAGAAATCATACAGTGTCGTGCTCTCTTATTTGTCAGTGTTTGATTTTGCAAAGGGACACATTTCTGGTTAGCCAAAGTGAGCAGAGATGCCTCGTACTTGTGTGAACAGTGCAGATAACTTCTGCTACGTTTGTGGTGAAGTGACTTTTGCATCACAAAAGCGCAGTATAACCACTATGGTTAAGAAAGCCTATCACCTTTATTTTGGCTGCAAAATTGGAGATCAGGACAAGAGGTGCGCCCAACACATATGCTGCAACACTTGTGCAACAAATCTTCGCCAGTGGTTGAAGAGGAAAAGGAAATGTATGCCTTTTGCAGTGCCAATGATTTGGAGAGAGCCAACAGATCATACCAGCAATTGTTACTTCTGCATGGTGCCTCCAGTTGGGAAAGGTGTGTCAAAGAAGAAAAAGTGGACTGTGCATTATCCAAACATTCCATTAGCTATACGCCCAGTACCCCACGGAGAAGGACTGCCAGTTCCTGATGCACCAGAATCATTCTCACTTGAGTCAGATGAGGAAGAGGATGAAACTTCTGGTCCTGAACCATCAATGTCACAGGACCCACATTTTCTCCTCCTCTGAACCACACCTCATAACACAAGGTGAACTGAATGACCTTGTCAGGGATTTGGAACTACCCAAGAGTAAGGCAGAGCTGTTGGGCTGCAGACTACAGCAGTGGAATCTCCTGGCAGGTGATGTTAGGGTTTCCATGTTCCGTGACCGTCAAAAGGATCTTGTCCCATTCTTCTTCATGGAAGGTGATCTTGTAGCCTGCAACAACATCGATGGTATGATGGCAGCCCTCAACGTCGTTCACGATCCAGATGGGTGGAGACTGTTAATTGATTCATCCAAGACGAGTCTTAAAGCTGTTTTACTGCATAATGGCAATGTTTTGCCATCAATTCCAGTTGGTCATGCAGTCCATATGAAGGAAACCTATGACAACATGAAACAACTTTTGAGGTGCATAAACTATGACCAACATCAGTGGCAGCTTTGTGGCAATTTGAAGGTTGTTGCTCTCTTGCTTGGTCTGCAGACTGGATACACAAAGTACTGCTGTTTTCTCTGCGAATGGGATAGTCGTGCAAGAGATTCCCACTACATCAAGAAAGATTGGCCACTCCGACAGTCATTGGAGCCTGGGAGGAAAAGTGTTCAGCATCCACCACTTGTTGAATCAAGGAAGATTTTGTTACCACCCTTACACATCAAGCTGGGTCTGATGAAGAACTTTGTCAAGGCCATTGACAAAACACAAGCAGCTTTCAAGTACCTCCATGGAAAATTTCCAAGGTTAAGTGAAGCTAAGATAAAGGAAGGTGTCTTTGTTGGTCCTCAGATTTGTGAACTTCTTCGAGATGATGCATTTGACCATGCACTGCGTGGCAAGGAAAAGACGGCATGGAAAGCCTTCCAGTTAGTGGCAATAAATTTTCTCAGAAACAACAAGGCAGACAACTACAGGTTGTTGGTGGAAAACCTCCTCAAGGCATACAAAAGCCTTGGTTGCAACATGTCACTAAAGATACATTTTTTGCACTCTCGTCTAGATTTTTTTCCACCGAACTGCGGAGCAGTGAGCGACAAGCACGGCGAGCGATTTCACCAGGACATTGCAATAATGGAGAAACGCTATCAGGGCAAACGGAGCCCATCAATGCTTGCAGACTATTGCTGGACAGTGACAAGAGATGCTCCATTTAATGAATACAAGAGACAAGCCAAGAAGCGCTGAGTAGACACTGAATAGGACTAAACTATGTACATAATAGTTTTTTGCCTTTTGTTTCATAATAAATTTTAGTTATATAACCCTTTTGCTGATTTTTAAAGTGTTACATAAACAGGACAGGTGAAATATTATCATGTAAAGCAACCATAAACACATGAAAAGACCTAGGTTTACAATTTATGATTAAAACTCTACTATCTACACAATATACATAGACATAAAATGTAAAAACTTAAATATCTTAGAAACAGTAGCCAATCAGTTGTTTTAATTGTCATATTTGAATTCAGCACATCAAAATACATAATAAATATCACATTTTATCTCTGAAGCAGATGACTTCTCAAAAATTGTAGACCAGTGTTATCATCTATCCCTTTCTTAATGATTCCCAACATTCTGTTCACTTTTTAGACTGCCGCTGCACATTGAGTGGATGTTTTCAGAGAACTATCCACAATGACTCCAAGATCTCTTTCTTGAGTGGTAACAGCTAATTTAGACCCCATCATTTTATAGTTGGGATTATGTTTTCCAATATGTATTACTTTGCATTTATCAACACTGAATTTCATCTGCCATTCTGTTGCCCAGTAATCCAGTTTTGTGATATCTTTTTGTAGCTCGTCACAGTCTGCTTGGGACTTAACCATCTTGAGTAGTTTTGTATTATCTGCAAATTTTGCCACCTCACTATTTACCCCTTTTTCCAGATCATTTATGAGTATGTTGACTAGGACTGGTCCTAGTACAAACCTACGGGGGACATCACTATTTACCTCTCTCCATCCTGAAAACCGACCATTTATTTCTACCCTTTGCTTCCTATCTTTTAACCAGTCACCAATCCATGAGAGGACTTTCCCTCTTATCCCATGACAGCTTACTTTGCTTAAGAGGTGGTGAGAGACCTTGTCAAAGGCTTTCTGAAAATCTAAGTACATTATATCCACTGGAACTCCCTTGTCCACAGGCTTGTTGACCCCCTCAAAGAATTGTTCACACTTCCCCAACAAATTATGTTTATCTATGAGCCTGACAATTTTGTTCTTTACTATAGTTTCAACCAGTTTGTCCAGTACTGAAGTCAGGCTTACTGGCCTGTAATTGCCAGGATCACCTCTAGAGCTCTTTTTAAAAATTAGCTATCCTAATTTTTATAAATTAGCCATTTGGTACAGAAGCTGATTTAAATGATAGGTTACAAACTACAGTTAGTAGTTCTGCAATTTCACATTTGAGTTCCTTTAGCAACTCGCTCATCCAGTGGCCTCACTGATTATTTAGCAGACTTCCTGCTTCTGATGTTCTTAAAAAAAATTGCTATTACTTTTGGATTCTTTGGAGCTGTTCTTCAAATTCTTTTTTGGCCTTCCTAATTATATTTTTACACTTCATTTGCCAGAGTTTATGCTCCTTTCTATTTCCCTCACTAGGATTTAACTTCCACTTTTTAAAGGATGCCTTTCTGTCTCTCACTGCCTCTCTGTCTCTCATTAGCCAAGACAAGCAAGATTAGCTGCTTGGGGCAACCTAAGAGTCCCCTTATTTTAAGCTCTGAGGCAAGATGGAGGAGGGAGGAGAACAGGATGGGAACAGAGGCATTCTATTGTAGATTTAGAAGCCCACTGAAAGTTTCAGACTGTGTCATCATTTAGGAATGAAGTCCATGGCAATCGTGAAGAGTTTAACTGAAAAATAGAATTTAAATGAAGTAAGGTGAGATGTTTCTTTCCACTCCTGAAATCATAAGCACTTGAAATTTGTAATCTGTACAAGTACAATTGTACAAGTACAATCTGTAATTTGAACACTAGGTAATCCCTAGGACACATGGAGATTAGGGAGCCCCTCTACTTTACTGGGTAAAGGCTCACTGAGTATCTCAAGTTAAAGCTTTTTAATGCCTTTTTCATGATCACTATCCTTATGGCCAAGGAACATTTACAACCATTTTAATAGTCTGACTCAGCATTTTCAAAATTCTTCCCCTAAAGAAACCAAGAAAAAAAAAATAAAACAGCATAAAACTAACACTGCTTTTAATTTTTTTAAAGTTTTAATCTTTTTTTAATCTTTTAATTTGACTTGTCATATCGGGTGCACTCTGACTCCTAGCAAAAGCAGACCAGATAACTAGGCCATAACCTCCTCAGAGAAACAACTTCTCCTACATCTGTATGGTCCTCAATAAATAAAAGTAATAATAAAAGACAGACAGTAGAGCTAAAGGAATAGGTTCATTTGTGCATCCGTGATGACAACGAACATAGCACCTTGGGTTTCTTTGTGGATCTTCCAGCTGAGGATGTGGGTCTTTATCAGCCCTGCTTTAAAAGGACTGATACTGAAAGCTCTAAGAAAGAAACATAAAACCAATGTATGGGTAAGGTTTAGGCCTGTTAGCCCCTCTTTTAAAGAAGTCTTCTACTGAGGTAGAGGACTTAGATATGCTACGCCTCAACAGTCAAAATATGGCACCGAACTTAGGTTAGAAATTAGAATATTATATGAACTTCAAATCCATGGTGCAAAATAAAACTGGAATCCCACCTAGTATTTTTTAATACTTTTTAAAAGCACAGTACAATACCTATGCTTGGATATCAGCAAAGAGATCTCTTACAAGTCAGTTTTATGACCTTCGAGTTTAAGAATGCAGAAGACTGTTTTTGTACATACTTCCCCCTACCATGCATTCAATCTATTACTCCTTAAACAAAAGCAGATCAGCCCCATTGCTTCAAGTTAAAGAACAAAATAACTAGGAATGCTGGGAACCAGATTTTATTCTATTCATCCTTTTACAATTATGCAAGACATTCATTTGCTGGATGGACTGTTTACACCAGTCTTTTGAAAAATAAAAATACAGTAATACATCCCAAAGTAATTAAAAAGACTTGGGGGAGGAAAAGGTAAAAGCCCTCTTTGGTACAAACATTACAGGAACATTAAAACCAGCTGTTTCTAGAACACTAGAGCAAGGATGTTCCAAGTTCATTACAGGAAAAAAGCATTTAACATGTTTAATAATCAAGGCTTTCACTCTCTTTACAATGATGCCCCAAATAAGGCACTTCTAACAACCCTCCAGAAATTACTACTACTGTCAATCAACATACTGGAACCCAGGGACCTTAGATGAAAAGAACACTGCCAAATGGAAATATTTTATGCGGTGTTGTTGTAGCCATGTTGGACCCAGGATATTAGAGAGAAAAGGTGAGTGAGGTAATATCTTTCATTGGACCAACTTCTGTTGGTGAAAAAGACAAGCTTTTGAGCTTACAGAGTTGGTCCAATGAAAGGTACTACCTCACCCACCTTGTCTCTCTAAATGGAAATATTGTCAATTAAAAAAAAGCATAGTTAAAATACTATCAGACATTACACCTTCCTTTGAGTCCACCAGAAAAGTTGTGGTTTTACAATCATATCTACCTATGTCTAAAATCATAGAATCATAGAATCTCAGGGTTGGAAGGGACCTCAGGAGGTCATCTAGTCCAACCCCCTGCTCAAAATGGATGTGTCTCTTGTTTTTGTGTCACACACAAATAGCAAACTGAGTTACTACAGAGGAAACTGAATATGGGTATAAAGTGCTGTTGATGCCTGAAAAACTGAGAAAAATGGAAAACATTTTCTTTAACCTATTTTGCTTACAGTAATCTTAGATGCAACTTTCAACAACAGTTAAAAAAAATCAGGTGTGTGATTTTTCTAAATTTAGCTGTATCCCTTAAAGAAAGTTATATTCACAATACATACGCTTTGCTGAACCAACAGCTACACACACCTAAATGCATTGTTCCATTTTCCAAAGCCACAGCTAGACATGCTCACATTAGAGATCTAGCTCAGAGTTTCTACACTGCACACTCCATGTGTGCCTCCAAAATATATGCTAAATGAAAAATAAATTGTTTTATTAATTAAATAACATTAACAGAAGTACTTTAAATCTTTATAGTCAAAACATGGTGCATACCACAGAGAACCTAAACCTAAAATCTGTGCAAGGATCCAGCAGAAAAATTCTGTTCTCAGTCACACCAATATATATCTTGAGTTACTCCACTGAAGTCAATGGTGTAACTCCAGATGTATGGAGGTATAACTGGGAGTACACTGGCCCCCATGCTTCTAGAGCAGACTAAATGAAACTTGCAGGATTTCTAAATTTTAAGAAAACCTCCATTTTGAGTTAAATATTAAAATAATATATTCAGGAGAATAGCCCATGTGTTATTTATTTTAATATTTAATTTAATTCATTTTGCAATGTTCTCACCCTTTCAGTCTTCAATGTAGATTTTTTGGGGGAGGATGGATGGGGGAGACAATGTATAATTTCATCATAGATTTGTCACGTAGAGAAGTTAAGGTTCTTGCTGATGATTAAGGGGTGGTTGCGGTTTTTAGTCCCTGAGAAGGCACAGGAAGAATTTAGGGATTGCGAGATGGGCACAGCTAGATTCAGAGCTAATTTAATAAGCAGTGAAATAGTCAATGCTGACATTTAAATTGTCATCATTAGGTTTCAGAGGTAACACTTGATCAGACGAATGGGAGCAGTTCACACTTCTTGGAGCTATTGTTTCATGCGGTCTACAGTCTAAGACAGATATCACACCAGTTTACATTTTATTCACTTTATAAAGTTGCACCTTGGTTTCATAGATAGGAACAAGCTTCTAAAAGCTTACTTGAAGACTTGTAAATAACATTTTATATATAAAGTACTTCTTAACAAAATCAGCGATGGAGCTCATCTAAAATAGCAAGCCAATCACTAATTTACCTGTTTAATATGGCATATGGTGGCATCTCGAGGTACATCCAGGTTGATGTATGTTCCAGTTGGGAGCAAGAAATCCACAGAAATTAAACCATCAGCTCCTATCTGTGAATCCACTGCCCAGATGTCAAGGATGTCTGTCATGGCAGGAGGCATTATGGAACCTGAATATCATAACCACATGGCCCTAGGAAAAAATTAAAATTCAGTAAAACTCAGCATTTTATAATCAGACATTTTAAATTCTTCTGAGATTTTGTATGGGTCTGCTTGCACAAATCATCTTGAAAGACTGGAGCCTAAGGGTTACCAATTGTGGCTGGACGTATTCCTGGATGTTTCATCAAATAACATAACCTTTAATTAAAGGTTAATCTTTAATTCCTGGAGACTCCAGGACAATCCTGGAGGGCTGGCAACCCTACTGGAGCCTGAGAAGCTTTATACTGCAAATATATGCAAGTAATCAACTTTGTAGGCTGGTACTCCTATTCATCTCAGAGACTACACAAGTGACTAACGGTACTTCTTTGTGGTTGCAGGATCAAGGCCTAAATTACCAACTACGATTAATTATATATACATACACATTTTTTCACTATTTTACCTACCTACCAACCTCTGTTTAAAGTAAAGTAGTGGTCAAAAACTTGTACAGATTAGAAATGGTTAAAATACCAAAATGAATAGGAAAATGGACCAAACAAATCTGTTTATATATCTGAATATATGGTAGCATGTATATTTTAACAAAATGTATGTTCTACTGCATTCTATGATGTTATCAGGAATGATCATAAATATTTACATATTTCTGCAATATTTAAAATTTCAACTAATTCCAATCTATTCTAGGTAGGTGTTCACAACCATAATAATAATAAAGTACATATTTGTACTAAGATAAGATCCTAAATATTACTGGGAATATTTCTGAGCTTTCAAATCTAAGATTATAGAAATTAACGTATTTCATAAAATGTGGTGTTCACATGTATATAAATTAAAAATGTACAGATTAAGAAATCAATTACATTCATAGTATCATGTGTGATATTGAATAAAAGTACAAGAGTGGAATATTTATTTTTTTCCTATTGAACTAATGAAAATATTCCTCATATTAATACGAGGAACTGCAACATTAGTGGAGTAAAAAACACTACTTTTGAGTTGCATATAAAAAAAAATGTGTAAACTGAAAATATTTTCTAACTGATTTGATTAACACTATTTTCAAAACTGGTGGTAAAATGTGTGACATTTAAAATCAAAGTTTAAGTTGTCATTTTCAGATATCTTAAACATCATAAAATGACAAATTCTGAGTTAGATAAAATGAAATCCCCCCCCAACATATCTGCTTTCAACATTTCCTAAAACAATATTTTTTATGCAGGTAAAATGCATGCTGTACATACAATGTTCAGCGATATAGAAATATAAAAACAAAGCACCTCTCTCCTTCAAATACTTTTTATATTTAACAAGCTTACACTGGCTGCTATCTACTCACAAATAGAGTGATTAAGGATTATAAAAGCAACATGTTTATAAGTCTATAAAACCCCTTATTGGGGTTTAATGTCATTTTTGTCTAGGGGCACGAATCTCCTACTCTGTCTTTGGGAGGGTGATAGAGTTCTCATTTGCTATGAATCCGGCTAATTACCACATCTAATTGCACTGACTAGACAACAAAAGAAACTCACACACAATCAACACCAATATGAATCAGTTCAGTTAGTTCCTTCGGCTTGATTTCCCCATCTTTGTATTCTGAGGCCTGGTCTACACTTGGGGGGGGAGGGGGGGGGAGAAATCAATCTAAGTTATGCAACTTCAGCGACATGAATAACGTAGCTGAAGTCGACATACTTAGATTGACTTACCATGGTGTCTTCACTTCAGTGAGTTGACTGCTGCCGCTCCCCCGTTGCCTCTGCTCGCGCCTCTTGCCGAGCTGGAGTACAGGAATCGATGGGAGAGTGCTCGGGGATCAATTTATCGCATCTAGACTAGACACAATAAATCGATCCCCGCTGGATCGATCACTGCCCGCCGATCCAGCCGGTAGTGAAGACATACCCTGGGTCTCTTTCTCACCCTCCCAACAGTCCCGCCAGTTCTTCTCTTCCCCAAATACTATCTTTCCATCACCCTCACCTCCACCCATACACTATCCCTTCTATATTCCTCAAAAGCATCACTGCATTCAACATTACCCTCTAGTTGAGGAAGGCTGGACAATGCTCCCTCCAGACCCAGTCAACACTGTTCCATTTACTATAGGGTGGGGAGGGTCACAAGACTGCAGCAAAGCACTCCTTCATAGACAAAACAAGCTGCCTTTGTAGCACTCCAAACCTTTTTATACAACAATATGAGATGAGGGAATCACAGTCTGTCCAAGAATAAAAGTCTGGTACTAGCAATCTAGTCACATCTCTTCTGCTTTTATCCTTCTTTCCTTTCTCCTTGTTTCTGCTCTGTACTCTGGGATCAGACCTGTATTATTTCACCACTAGGCACTTCTAATACAACATCAGCAGGAGAAGTGGGATTTCAACTTTAAGGATATCGGTTTTACTCAGCTGCTGTGCCTTCTGGAGCCACAGAAGTGCTATGTGCAAGAGCAGCAGACTCAAGTGTGATCCTCTTCTGATACATTTATGTGCAGGGAAATTAAAAACAAAATGCA